>NC_140949.1:106909255-107041755 GCF_014529385.1 Adiantum capillus-veneris | reverse complement strand
AGAAATAAGAGAGTGCAAGATAGGAATAGAGCAATGACACTAGATTGCACTTGAATGGAGAAAGAAGACCTTGTTACAAATGAGGGAAGCTTATGGGCTTTATATATAAATTGATGTATTGGGGAATATCTATCACATGTGATTTTTAGGTAGGTGGGAAAAGACACATGTGAAACTTACATAGGTGGAAGGAGTCCACATGGGAATTAGGTGTAAGGAGTTTGTGAATAGAGGTAGGTGGAAAGGAGTCGACCCTTGATAATTTATTGGATAACTTTTACATCTCCCCTTAAGGGTGGACTTCTCGTTGTAATGCATAGAGATTGAGACGAACAAAAAGCTTTGGGACATAGACATGTCGTAGATACATGCTATCCCCCCTTAATGAAGAGTTCATCCATTAGGGATCAAACTCAAATTACGAGATGAGGCGTGAGAGATGCACTCAATTTCTAGCAGAAGCCATGTTGTAGATACATGCTACCCCCCCTCAATGAAAAGTTCATCCATTAGGGATCAAACTCAAATTACAAGATGAGGCATGAGAGATGCACTCAATTTCTAGGAGAAGCATGTAATTCGATGTGCCAACAAGAAGAGGTATGTCATCCACAAAGAGGCCTAAGATAGCCATGCCTTTAAAGATCTGCCATATGTACATATTGTAGTCTGTCATAAGATGTTCCCAGCCACATTTGAGCAAGTAGTGGTGCATGCCGATGTACCACTCTTGTGCAGAGTATTTTAAGCCATAGATGGGCTTATGCAATTAACATACATGATCAGGGTGGTGAGGGTCTTCAAAATGAGGAGGTTGTAGCATATAGATGAGCTCTTGGATCAATCCATGTAAGAAGGCGGTTCTTATATCAAGATGATGTAAAATAAGATTAAATTAGCAGCAAGTGCAATAATAAGCCGAAATGGAGTCATACCAAATACTGGGAAATAGGTGTCAAAGTAATCCTCACCTTGTTTGTTGTGTGAAGCCGCGAGCGACAAGGCATACCTTGTAGCGATCATCTGGGTGGTATTTCTTCTTTAATAGTGATTTGAAAGAGACAATGTTATGATTCTTAGGAGGTGGCACAAGCTCCCAAGCGTTAGCTTCTTCAAGGGCGTGGAGCTCATCCAATATGGCGGCACGCCACTCCTTAATCTCGCTAGAAGCGAGGGCATTGAGAACGGAGAGGGGAAAGGCATCTTCAAGAATCATGTTGATGCTTAAGAATCATTTCATCATTGAGGACAATAAACAACTTGGTGGCTTCATAGATCTCGCGAAGAGAGGGAGTGTGGCCATGCGAACTAGAGGTAGCTTAGTCCAAGGGTATAGTTGAGGTGTGTTGTGATGGTGAGGTGGCAGAAGTAGATCTATGGGGATCGACTTTGTCGACATTTGTTGGGACGGGAGTACATGGCAAGGCTTCGTGGGAGTTGCGGAAAAATGATGGCGGTTGTGAAAGTGAAGCCGATAGTGAAGGTGATGTGAGCTCACGAGGTGGATATAGGGGTGGTGCTTTTACGTGTCGTTTGAAGTGCACGCGTCATATTGGAGTCACTGAGAAGCAAAAATGAGGATTGTCGAGGTAAAAAAATTGGGGTGCGATGAGGTGAGGATGTAATTGTGGGTGAGTGCGGTGAACGAGGGCGACGAATAAGAGGGCGGTGATGAGAGTGGACATCAAGTGTTTGCAGTGTGATGTAAGTAGGGATAACCCGGGCGGACAGTGTTGGTGATGGTGTCAATTGTGAGGAGATGGGTGCAATAAGTGGTGCGGGAGTGTTGCCGATTGGTTGTGCATGAGAATGCAGGGCACGAGGAGGTGGATGGGCAATGAGGGGACGCCTTTGGATGGTCAAGGGAGGCTCAAGATTGTGCCTAGAAGGGTGGGGAATTTGCATGGGTGTGTGTGTGGGTGAGTCCATCAACAAAGATTGATGAGAAGAGTGGATTGGTGATGAGAATGTAGTGAGCAATGATGGACATAATTTACTTGATATGATGAATTCTTCATCAAAGACAACAGTGCGGGCGAAGATAAACTTCTGATGGTCCAAGATATAAAGGCGGTACGCCTTGATGCCAAAGTGATCAGTGTAGCCGACAATAGTCATGCGTTGAGCATGTGGTGATAGTTTTGATAAAGGTTGCATAACAAGTGGGTATGCAATGCTTCCAAAGATACGAAGGTGGCCAAAATGAGGTGGGTGACCATGCCAGAGGGTGTAGGGCATAGCAGTAGGATTGCGGGTGGACGGGATACGGTTTTGAATGTAGCAGGCATTGGTGGTAGCTTCTTCCCAATAGGTGTCTGGGAGGCTATCTTGAAGAAGCATGCACGAGAAGCTTCAAATAGTGTGTGATTCTTGCGCTTGGCACAACCGTTTTATTGTGGGTGGTCGGTGATGGAGAATCCATGTCGGATGCCAGCAGAAAGACATAGATCTTGGAATCCATGAGAAGTGTACTCCCCACCATGACCTGTGCAGAGAGTTTTAATGTGGCAACCATGTTGAGTCTCGACTAGTGTCTTGAATGTGTGAAAATGGGAGAAGGTTGAGCATTTCTCGGCCATGTAGTAAGTAGCTGTGTTTTTTGAGAAATCGTCTATAAAAGTAAGCATATACTTATTTCCATTCAAGTAGTTGATGAGAAATGGGCCACAAACATTAGAGTGGATGAGGTTGAGAGGTGCATTGGCTCGTGATGATGATATGAGGAATGGGACCTGTTGTGCTTTAGTAAGAATGCATCCCTCACAGAGTGTGATCTGAGTGAGGTGCTTGGGAAGACCTAGTGCAAGTTGGCGATGAGTGAGTTGGTGCAAAACATATTGAGAAATATGCCTTAGTCTGTAATGCCATTTGAGTTTGTTTTCTTGTGTTTTTTAGATAGCCATGCCCTTAGAGATCTTCCATATGTAGATATTGTAGTCTGCCATAAGACGTTCCCTACCACATTTGAGCAAGTAGTGGTGCATGCGGATGTACCATTCCCATGTAGACTGTTTTAAGCCATAGATGGGCTTATGAAATTCACATACATAATCAGGGTGGCGAGAGTCTTCAAAATGAGGAGGTTGTAGCATACAGATGAGCTCTTGGAGCAAGCCATGTAAGAAAGTGGTTCTTATATCAAGATGATGAAAAATAAGATTAAACTTAGCAGCAAGTGCAATAAGAAGCCGAAATGCAGTCATACCATTTACTGGCAAATTGAAGGAGTACGAGCGGAAGTGCGACGCGAGAGAGAGTGCAAGAAGAAGAGCACGACGATATGGTGAACTCGCTCTCTGTAATGTGTAGAGCATAGTGAGTTCTTATTAGGTTTTTACAAAAGAATATGTGTACATACCTGGCGGCCCGCCCACTTACCTGGGCGACCACATTGGGCTTTATACCCCAACAACCTCCCACTTAAAGTCCAATGTGGTACTTTAAGTGTGAGAGAAGCTACTATACAAGCTAATATATAAGAGATGTAGAGAAGTGATGTACTACCCTACACCTAACTGCTTGTGAAAATGCGCAAAGCTCTCTGAGGGAAGTCCTTTTGTAAGTAGATCAGCAGGATTTTCTGTGGTGTGAACTTTGACAAGCTGAAGTTGCTTATCATCGAGCATTTCCCTGATGAAATGATACTTCACATCCACATGCTTTGTCTTTGAGTGATAAACTGGATTGCGAGCCAATTGTATAGCACTTTGACTATCACAATATAACACAGGCATCTCTTCTTTGATTCCCAAATCTGTTACTAGTCGATTAAGCCAAATTGATTCTTTGCATGCCTCTGATGCTGCAACATATTCAGCCTCTGTAGTAGACTGAGTAACACAATCTTGCAATCTAGAACGCCATGATACTGCTCCACCAGCCAATGTAAAGACATACCCTGACGTAGACCTTCGGTTGTCTAAGTCACCTGCATAATCTAAGTCTGTAAAACCCTTTACACTTAGCTCCTGACTCCCATAGCATATACGCATACTCTTTGTAGCTTTCAGGTATCTCAATATTCCTTTCACTGCCTCCCAATGTTTCTTGCCTGGGTTTGACATGTATCGACTTACTACTCCCACTGCAAATGCAATGTCTGGGCGAGTAGCAATCATTGCATACATCAAGCTACCCACTGCAGACGCATATGGAATCTTATCCATTTCAGCCTGTTCTTCCTCAGACACAGGACAATCTTGTTTGCTAAGTTTCACATATGGTGGCAATGGAACACTCAATGCCTTTCCCTTCTCCATATTGAAACGTTGCAAAACCTTGTCAATATACTCTGTTTGAGATAACCAAATCAACTTCTTTGATCTGTCTCTCTCAATGCGCATACCAAGTATATGACTTGCCTCACCCATGTCTTTCATGTCAAACGATTTTGCCATCTTTGACTTCAAAGCTGAAATTTCTTCCAAGTGCTTGCCAGCAATCAACATGTCATCCACATACAAAATAAGGATCAGCCAACTACCATCCTTAGCCTTCTTTGTATATAGACAGTGATCGAACTCACTACGTTTGTAGCCTTGAGAAAGCATAAACTTGTGGAATTTATGGTACCATGCCCTCAGTGATTGTTTTAAGCCATAAAGACTCTTTAACAACTGGCATACCCAATATTCCTTGCCTTTCTCAACAAACCCTTCTGGCTGCTGCATGTAAATTTCCACATCTAAATCACCATGCAAGAACGTTGTCTTGACATCCATTTGGTGCAACACCAAATCTAATATGGCAACCAATGCAAGAAAGCATCTCAATGTAGTCATCTTGACCACCGGAGAGAAGACTTCATCAAAGTCAATGCCTTGTTCTTTCTTAAAGCCCTTGGCAACAAGCCTTGCTTTGTACTTTGGCTGACTATCATGAGCGGTGATCTTATACCTGTAAACCCATTTACAAGGTAGAGCCTTTTTGCCCTGTGGTAATTTAACTAGCTTCCATGTCTTGTTTTTATGCAGAGCTGTCATCTCTGACTGCATGGCCAATTGCCAATTCCCGGAGTCCTTCATTTGCACTGCTTCCTTGTAACATGAAGGCTCATTGCAATTAGTCAACATGACATAGTTCACAGATGGAACAAACCTATTAGGAGGTCGCGTGACACGTCCAGATCTACGCACAATAGGTGGCTCAGGCTCAGCCACAACCTATGGTTCCACTCTATCCTGTCCTTGCTCCTCTTGAGCCCTGACATTTTGTCTTGCACGTGCAGGTCCATCTTCTTGGAAGAAAACTCTTCTAATCTCCTCAACCCTCTCTGGTTTAGAATGATATTTGGATTCATTAAAGTGAACATCATTGCTGCGGACAACCTCTCTGGATTCGGGATCCCAAAGTCTGTACCCCATCTCACCAGAATTACCATACCCTAGAAAGATGCACTTTCTACTCTTTGGCTCAAGTTTGTTCCTAAATTCCTTTGAACGTGAGTATATGCCTCACAGCCAAAGACTCTGAGATGCTTGTATGAGGGCATTCTGCCTGAGCATACCATCTCTGGCACTGAATCGTTCTGCAAAACCTTGCTAGGAGATCTATTTACAAGATGAACAGCTGTTGATACAGCTTCAGCCCAAAACCTATTTGGCAGCTGTGCATTAGACAACATACTTCTGACCTTCTCTTGTATGGTCCTATTCATCCTCTCAGCAACACCATTTTGAGGAGGATTGTAAGGAGCAGTAAGTTCACGTTTTATACCTTTTGACTCACAAAAGTCCTGAAAGGCCTTTGAAACATACTCTCCACCATTGTCAGTGCGTAAGCATTTAAGCTTCTTGCCACTCTGATTCTCCACAAGTGTCACAAACGTTTTGAAAACACTAAACGCTTCATCCTTGTGCTTGAGAAAGTAAACCCATACTTTCCTCGAGTAATCATCTACAAATGTCATAAAGTAAGAAGCTTCCCCTAGAGATAGGTTAGGCATAGGTCCACACAAATCACTATGAACAAGTGCCAACTATGTATCTCTTCTACTGCTTCTATGCTTATGTGGCTGTTGTGTTTGCTTACCATACAGACAATGTTCACAAAATTCAAAATCATTAAATGAAAAGCCAGGCAAATAACCAGAACGAGACAAAATTTCCATTCCCTTCTTGGACATATGTCCTAACCGGCTATGCCACAAAGAAACGTTCGGCTGCTCGGTTACATTGATTACATTTTTAGAGACATTTGATACATAAATCATGTAAAGTCCTCCTGACTTTACTCCATGTGCTACTGTCATAGAACCCTTGGATATCTTCCAGATGTTCTGTCCAAAAGTGGTGACGTAGCCAGCATCATCAAGTAAACCTGTGCTGATCAAGCTCTTTGTAATTGCGGGAACATGTCTCACATTCTTCAACGTGAAAGAAGAGCCATTCTGAAACTTCAATTGAACATCTCCAACACCTAAGATCTCACATGTCTACCCATTGCCTAGCCGAACATGATCTTTAGTGGTCACATAAGAGGTAAACCACTCCTTGTTTGGAGACACATGAAGTGATGCCCCTGAGTCTATAATCCAGTCACTCAGTGCATTTCCATCAGATGCTGTAAGAAGAGCTGAGTCCATTGTATTCTTCAAGAAGTAGATGTCTCCTGACACTAGACTGTCATCCTCTGCAACAGTGTTTGTCACATTTATTTCTTGAATCTTCACTGAGGACTTGTTCTTCTCACCATGGTCTTCAGCTTTCTCTTTGCCTTTTTCTGCTTTCCATTCTCTGCAGTCTCTTTTCATGTGACCCTTCTTGCCACAATGGTAGCATTCTATGTCACTCTTGCCTTTAGCACTGCGGAACTTGCTACGAGACTGATTCCTCTTTCCACCTTTGTACTTTTCTTTGGTCCTTCCCCTGACAACTAAAGCTGTTCCTTTGCCTTTGTCCATTGTCTTTCTATTGGTTTCTTCAGTAAGCAGACTTCCTTCTACACCTGCTATGTTCAAACCATCTGGAGGTGCAGAATTACTCAAAGCTATGTGAAAAGTGTCCCAACTTTCCGGCAATGTGATCAACAGGAACATAGCTCTAACAGCTTCATCAAACTTGACACCTTGAGCTGACAACTGACTATAGATTGTGTTGAATTCATTCAGATGATTGGACATAGGTGTCCCTTCTTTCATCTTCAAGTCAACAAGCTTCTTAAGCCAGTATACCTGTGAAGCTGCACTCTGATTCTCATAAAGATCACTCAGCTTTAACCATTCTTGATAAGCCGACATCTCGTCTGCTACATTGAAGTAAACGCTTTCTGCCAAAGTCAGCATAATGGTAGAAAGTGCCAATTCATCCATTTCGCTCCATTCATCTTCGTCCATATCTTCTGGTTTTATCCCCTTGAGCTTTATAGGTTTTATCTCTTCTTTTGTACCAACACGTGCCAAATCTGCTTCTTCCACAATGGGAAATTGGTTCCATCCAGCTTCTTGATATTGTAAAGAGCAGTGTCCTGTGATCCAGCCATAGCTACGCTTCACAGTAGTTTAATTTCCTGGGAAAAATTCGGCAGAGTTTCCCTTGTAAACTGACCTCTGAACCAATATCAACCTGTCAAATGAACCAAGAAAGCTTCAGATTCTGCAGAAATTTTGGCAGAGTCTCCTTTGTAAAATGGCTTTGGTGTACTAAAAACAGACCAAAAAACAGCTCAAAAAACCATTGTCTCTCTGACACTGTAAGCTGTGGATAAACCTGTCCTGCACATGTACTGTCTCTGATTGTCCTGTCACTGTCCTGTAAGCATAGACTGCGACAATGCCTCAACGGCAGTAAAGCAAAGATGCAATCCCAACTGTCTAACTCACAGTCAATACATCCTAGCTGCCTATCTAAGGGTGCTCGAGGGATCGCTCCAAGACCTGTATCACCGAAAGGATCTCAACATTCGAGAATCCCCCAGCTCAATAAAACCTCACTAGACCCTCAACAAAGGCTGCAGTAAATATGACAGTACATAGACTTCCCACAAAGTCATACATCCACAAATTTCCCACTGTATCCTGTAACCGCTGCGGTGGTTGTTTGCTGCGTGACTCACAGCCAGCAAACCCTCAACAAACATACATCATCTCTGACAATACATCCCATGTGGAAGTACCTGCAATGTCAGGATGAAATCTGGAATATCAAGCAGCAAACACAAGCTACCTGATGAACTAGTGGATGTCGCCTACAGTCTGTGTGTAGATGCGCCCGTGTCGTATGTGACACGCCTCCAAGAACTGTGAGCCGTCCTTCGATGTGTAGACAGCCACAAATCAACACTCTAGGAGTGTCGATATCCTCAGCACCTGCAGTCGTAGGCGGAAAACCCCAAATTTGCAGAGTCGGATCTGCACCCGCTGAGACCACGCAGTCGAAAATGGCCTGCGCAGAACTTTGTCGAAGCCGAACGGTGACCGAGATGACCTCAGAATGAAATTCTGAGCACACCGATCCCTACGGGCTCACCCACAAGATTTGGGGCCGTGTCTTTGCCTGTCCAATTTCACTCCAATCTAAGTTGGTGACTCTAGCCTCCTGCAGTGCTGCCCCAAGCCTCGATCTGAGCTCTGATACCAATTGAAGGAGTACGAGCAGAAGTGCGACGCGAGAGAAAGTGCGAGAAGAAGAGCACGACGATATGGTGAACTCGCTCTCTGTAATGTGTAGAGCATAGTGAGTTCTTATTAGGTTTTTACAAAAGAATATGTGTACATACCTGGCGGCCCGCCCACTTACCTGGGCGACCACATTGGGCTTTATACCCCAACACAAATAGGTGTAATCCACACTTTGTTGTTGTGTGAAACCGCGAGCGACAAGGCGTGCTTTGTAGCGATCAACTAAGCCGTTGGGGTGGTATTTCTTCTTTAATAGCAATTTTCAAGAGAGAATGTTATGATTCTTAGGAGGTGGCACAAGCTCCCAAGTGTTAGCTTCTTCGAGGGCTTGGAGCTCATCCAATATGGTGGCATGCCACTCCTTAATCTCGCTAGAAGCAAGGGCATCGAGAACAGAGAGGGGAAGGGCATCTTCAAGAGGCTCTTCTAATCAATCATTTCATCATTGAGGACAATAGAGAAATTGGTGGATTCATAGATCTTGCGAAGTGAGCGAGTGCGGCCATGCGAGCTAGAGGCGGCTTGGTCCAAGTGTATACTTCAGGTGTGTTGCGATGGTGAGGTGGCAGAAGTAGAGCTATGGGGCTCGACTTTGTCCACATCAGCTAGGATGGGAATACCTGGCAAGGCTTTGTGGGAGTTGCGGAAAAGTGATGGCGATCATGAAAGTGAACCTCATAGAGAAGCTGATGTGAGCTCACGAGGTGGGTCAAGGGATATAAGGGTGGTTCTTTTATGTGCCATTTGAAGAGCACGTGTCATATTGGAGTAGCCGCGAAGCAAAAATGAGGATTGTCAAGGAAAAAAAACCGGGGTGCGATGAGATCAAGATGTAATTGTGGGTGAGTGCGGTGAGCGAGGGAGACCAATAAGAGGCGGTGATGAGAGTGGAGCAACAAGTGTCTGCGGTGTGATGGAAGAAGCGGTCTCTGGGGCAGACAGTGTTGGTGATGGTGTCAATTGCGAGGAGATGGGTGCAATAGGTGGTGCAGGAGTGTTGTCGATTGGCTGTGCATGAGAATGCGGGGCACGAAGAGGTGGATGGGTGATGAGGGGAGCCCTTTGGATGGTCAAGGGAGGCTCAAGATTGTGCCCCTCAGGGTGGGGAATTTTCATGGGTGTCTGTGTGGGTGAGTCCATCAACAAATATTGATGAGAAGAGTGGAGTCGTGATGAGAATGTAGTGTGCAATGATGGAGATGATTTACCAAATATGATGAATTCTTCATCAAAGACGACAGTGTAGGAGAAGATAAACTTGTGATGGTCGGGGATATAGAGGCGGTACGCCTTGATGCCAAAGTGATCACCATAGTCGACAAAAGTCGTGCGTTGAGCACGCGGTAATAGTTTTGATAGAGGTTGCATCACAAGTGGGTATGCAATGCTGCCAAAGATGCGAAGGTGGCCAAGATGAGGTGGGTGACCGTGCTAGAGGGTGTAGGGCGTAGTAGAAAGAGTGTGGGTGGACACGATGCGGTTTTGAATGTAGTAGGAAGTGGTGGTAGCTTCTTCCCAATAGGTGTCTGAGAGGCTATCTTGAAGAAGCATGCACGCGCAGCTTCAAATAGTGTGCGATTCTTGCGCTCGGCACAACCATTTTGTTGTGGGTGGTCAATGATGGAGAATCCATGTCGAATGCCAGCAGAAAGACATAGATCTTGGAATGCATGATAAGTGTACTCCCCACCATGATCTGTGTGGAGAGTTTTAATGTGGCAACCATGTTGAGTCTCGACTAGTGCCTTGAATGTGCAAAAATGAGAGAAGGTTGAGGATTTCTCGGCCATGTAGTAAGTAGCTAGGTATTTTGCGAAATCATCTATAAAAGTAAGCATATACTTAGTGCCAGTGAGGGAGTTGACGAGCAATGCGCCACAAACATCAAATTGGATGAGGTCGAGATGTGCAGTGGCTCGTGATGATGATGTGGGAAATGGGAAGATGTGCTTTAGCAAGAATGCATCCTCACAAAGTGTGATGTGAGTGAGGTGCTTGGGAAGACCTAGTGCAAGTTGGCGATGAGTGAGTTGTGTAAAACATATTGAGAAATATACCCTAGCATGTAATGCCATTTGAGAGTGTTTTCTTGTGTTTTATGGATGATGCAGATGCATTTGTAGGTGATGAGTCACCTAATGAATAAAGACGCCCAATACCAAAAGTGTGACATACTGACCATCTTTGTTTTGTGCCAAAATGTGGCACCCTTCTCGCATGAATTTGATGATGATGCCGTTGTCATTTAGCTCCAAATGTTGAGGCTTCTTGCCATTGTAAGGGCATGAGTTTCTTGTCATAGTGATAAGTGCTATAGACTTCTACAAGCTGCTAGTGTGGTCGCAAAGCGTTTCTTCCTCATGGACCTTGGCTACAAGATCTTGTAGCTGCAAGATAGCTATGGTGGCTTGTGTAGTGATGAAGGCTCTCCAGGGTGCAAGCAAGAAGCCAATAAAAGAATACTTAGAAGCTCTTCAGGGATGGAAATCCCTGACATAAGTACTTCATCCATAAGTATTTGCCATGTCTCCAAAGACTTGGAGGATGATCGACTCTCTTGCATGGTAGTATTTTTACCAATTTCTTGATTAGGGAAACTTGGTAGACGAGGTGAGTGTGCTCATAGTTCTTCTCAAAGAACTTCCAAATGGCGCTAGCAGTAGTTAGCTTCTTTACCATTTGGACTTGCCGATCTTGGCAATGGAGAATGAGCTCCATCTTGGCACTATTGTTTCTACTATGCCAAGTGTTGTAGGTGTCCATGAACTTTGTTGAATCTTTGTCTTCGGGGTGGCCAGGTTGCTCTTTGACTGACGTCCCAAAGTTGCAGCTATGTGAGGTAGAGTTCCATTTGAATTTTCCATACATAGTAGTTTGCGCCGTTAAGCTTGTCGATAATGTAGCGGGGCTTGTAGGTGGATGCGGAAGATGAAGAAACTGACTCGGCCATTTTTTGCGGTTCCAGATTCCTTGAAAAGAATGGAGACTGAGGCTTCGAGTTTGGGCTAGAGAGAATGGAATTCTCTTAACGCTAATTAGAAAACTAATCTTAAGTTCTATTACTCTAATACCATGGGAGAACTTAGAGATTAACTTAATGTGATTAATATCAATGTTAATTAATATGCTAATGTCAAGAAATATGAGAGTGCAACATAGGAATAGAGCAATGACACTACATTTCACTTGAATGGAGAAATAAACACCTTGTCACAAATGAGGGTAGCTTATGGCTTTATATACAAGTTGAGGTATTGGGGAATATAAATCACATGTGAATTTTAGGTAGGTGGGAAAAGACACCATTTGAAACTTACATAGGTGGAAGGAGTCCATGTGGGAATTAGGTGTAAGGAATTTGGGAATAGAGGTAGGTGGAAAGGAGTCCACCCTTAATAATTTAGTAGATAACTTCTACATCGTCTCGTGAAAGCTTCTTGTTGATGACAAATAAATAGTTTCCAGTCGTTATGTATGCCGGGCTATTTTCCGGATGTTTGTTTCTCTCTCACGAGCCCAATATACTTGCAGGTCAAGGTTGTTGTCATACTCCACTTGCACGAGAGTCTTGGGAAAGTGCTACGTTATCTTGAGGCCAAAAGCCTTGGGCACCGACGGATTGGGAAACACCTCCACACTGAGCTTCAACTCTTGCCATTGTTGCTTCATCTTACTACTATTATTGTTCCTTGGAATATTGCTCATGCTACATGCTCCGCCTCCCGCTGCCTCCTTACCTGCACCTACATGTATTGTTTTTCATGGCGCTTTTATTACTGAGCTCGGTGCTATTATTTTGGCCCTAACCTTGACTGCCACGTGGTTGCTTGTGCGTTCGCTAAAGCAGCAAAGGACTTTTGGCTCACCAAGTAGGGTAAGAGAGCACATTTAGAGCCGTTTTATAGAAACGTGATATTTTTGGGAGAAATTTTGCAAATCTCATCATTTTTAATACTTACCCATTGCACAAGACTCCTCATGAAAAGGCAAATCAAATGATACCAAAATCAATATATTTTTAGATTTTGTTTGAATGCTCCATTTGAAAAAATTTAATTTTTGAGGCTTTTTGAAGCAATTCAAGGCCCAGTAATGGTACACTTTTCAACAAATCAAAACATGACATAAGCAACATTCTAGGAATATTTCAAAAATTTTGCCTCTAAATTGGGGGTGAATATGTGTAACCTGGGGGTCAAAAAACTTCGTCTCTAAACTGGCTCCCTTACCCTAGATGATTAACATTGATCTCTTGACTTGGTTTGCAATTCAAATACCGTTAACAAGTCACTTTCAATTGTAATTTACTCTGATTTATATACTCATCTTAAAAGTATCCTCATTCTCATTAAGGTAAGTGCATATTTACCTCTTTTATATCTTCTTTAATTCTTGCAATGTGTGCCATAGGAAGCATCTATATTCACAACAATGGACGCTTCAAATTGATAAGTACAATCCTACCTCCAAGGTTCATTATTTGCATCCAAGCCTCCATACCTATGTGTTTGCTTGGACAACACATAAAGACTACGGGGCAAGGCACGACTTCCGTTCCTTAAAAAGTTTGGGGAGATTACAATACCGACTCTCCACCATACTTTTGTATGGCACTTTGCATGACATGCACTATATGTTTTTGGCCTTTTCACTCTATGCTACATTGCAAGAGGACATGTTGAATTATTCACATTCTTTTTATGTAGATTGACATAAAGAATGTTCTCTACCTTTCATAATCGAACGACCACGAACCGATTGATAGGTTAACACTGTACTTCAATATTTAGAGTTTGTCAATGCTTTCTATATTTTTTGTATTTTTAGAGTTTGTCAATGCTTCCGTAGTTTAGTTTAGCTACATGGTCCCCTCACTAGTAGACACTCGATGTCAATCATCGTATGTGGGTAATAGATACGCATGCACTAAGACTTTTCTTATAGTTCGATAATCCATCTGACAGTGTGCAATAATCAATGCATATTGTACATGTTTACTTTATTGCTAGATCCTTAATGTCAATCTATGTATCGCTAGGTTTGTTATATGTTATGAGGATCTCAAGATGTAACATATTAATTATGAGAATCAAAAAGTTAGCTACCAAGCTACAATCACATGAAAACAAGTAAATCATCCCTACGCTAGGTCAAGGTTTGAAATTTCTACACTCTATAGGGATTGGACCACAATGTGACATTTATGATTAATTTGATACTGCATAACTAATATAATTTCTACTTTAACTCCAATACATACTCTTATCTACTATACCTAGTTATATCGCTTCCCAGTCGCCTAACTTTCTACCAAATCATTGCTATACTCTCTTTGACCTACTATTGCACTTAACTTAGTGTCCTCTCGTGAATAGTTAATGCTTCTAAATTCTTCATATCATGTGATATACGTGATCGTCGATCGCTAAATTGTATATAGTTTTTCATTTTATGTCTCTCGAATTGTATCAAGCATAACATTCTCGGCATCATTCTATAGCAACCCCTACAAAGCAAGACTGGTTGGGATGCTATTCAAGCTGGCTATTTATGGCATGTTTGGATTAGAAAATGTGATAATTTTTTTGCCAATAGGCATCTTACTTGGCTATTGTAGGCTTCTAAAGTGAAGAGCCACCTATACAATTGTCTTTTTCCGACATATGGAAAGATATGTGAAGGCAAAGGAAAAAAGACGCATTGAAGATCTTGAGCATGGATTCTTTTCGTCTTGTGGACCCGACAAAGCTTGATATTTACCCGGAAGACATTCACAAAGTTTTTGATGTCCATGGCCAACTATTCACAAGTGTGAGTGAACAAAAGTTAAAGTGATGCTTTTGTATCTATATTTAGTATTGGATTTAACTACTTAGGCAATATGCTTGCTTGGATGTAGTTTTTCTGCCCTATTCGAACAAGCTCTTTCTAGAGAAGATGTAACTCTTTTTGCATTGTAATACCTTCATGCCGTATTTTTCTTTCAAAAAAATCTCCAATACAATTTCATAGAAGTGTCCTAGATCTCATACTATCATTTGGAAGATCAAATAGTATAATGACTTCCTACCTCTAACAAAGGGTCATTATTGGACCATCCAAAAATCAAGCTCATCTTGGATTCATGCTGCTCAAAGAAGAGAGAGAGAGAGAGAGAGAGAGAGAGAGAGAGAGAGAAATGAAATGAAATGAAATGATATATTAACGTCTTCAAGAGGCCAAAATGACCTATGAGACCATCAGATACAAAGTGGTGAATCTAATACAATGTCTGAGGTACAAGTACAAAAAGTACTAAAGTAAAAAATGAAAACTGAAATAAAATGTGAAATGTGAAATGTGAAAATGTAGAATAGGCCCTCAATGACAATCTGGGTGTCGTGCTAGAATGCCTCTGATCCTCTGTTGGAGTATCCGTCGATGCAGTGTGCTCCTGTGTCTCGGTCGTGGTCATCTCGATCTCCCAAGCTCAATCACCCTGTCAATGAGGGTGCCTTTGGTATGAATGCGGGTACAACCCTGTGCTGGTGGTTGGTCTCTTGGCTCCCTCAATCCAAAGAAATCTGTGATCTGTCTCTACGACTGTCGTACTCCATGTCTCCCCAACAGACTGTCTCTATGTCGGTGTAGCTCAAGTAGATATAAGCCAAGGCATCTCTGGTCCTGATACCTCATGATTCTATCTAGGGGTCCAAAACCCTCCCTGAATAAGCAATGGAAGCGCCCTCGTATCTCATAATACACAATGCAGTGGCATATGTAGTGTAGCTCTGTCTCTGGCTCTCTACCGCATAGTTGACATATCCTAGACTCTGGTGGTATCCCTCTGAATCTACCCGTCTCAATCTCCAGCTGGTGTGAGGATGTGCGAATCTGACCAATAGCACATCGCAGACCATGAGATAAATGAGTGTCCATGTAGTTCGGACAAGTCACAAACCCATCCCCTGAAAGTTGGAGAAGGTGCTCTTTGTAGAAATCCATCTTCGTGCCCAACTCTTGTATCGGCTCTACCCATGTCCTCCTGGTGTCCAATTGTATAAGATTCTGACGAATGAGTCTAGTGATCTCCGTCCGTGTGACTGGCAAGGAGGGTGCATCCAAGGAATACTGGAAGGGAGGCAATCTATCCATGCTGAAACCATGCCTCTGAAACCATGAGGTCATCTATGCATACCAACATGATGCATCTCCCTGCATCGCTAACTGTCTAGAGGACTCAAGAGCCAGTCTAGTATATCTGCCTCTATGTGTATCCCATAGACTGCATAAAGGACACTGATCTAGTAAGAACCTCAATCTCTATAGGAGGGGCGGCTACCTCCGCCCGAATAATCGCATGTGGTACAGAGGCCTTGGCTCTAATCATCCGGGATATCATAAATACCAAGGGTCTCTCCATGTTCCTCCAACTGTCACAAAACTTGGACCCCATAAAGCATAGCTGAAGCAACCAAAGTATCAAAGAGCCATAGTTTTGTTAGTGGTTCTTGAAACTGAACCTGCGAACACATCCTCTCTAGCCCTCCTAATGCCGCATAGGCTCTGGATAGTCTAGTCTCTGCTGCTCTCCTCAGGGTAAACCTCAGTCCCGTGAATACCACCCCCAGATATGTATATTCATCTGTGTACTCCACAGTGTCCTGGCCATATACGAGTGTAGGTGCCGATCTCTTGACCCACTGTGGTGTGGTGTTAAACACCATAACCTTGGTTTTACCAAGGTTCACAGACATTCCACTATCCTCTGCAAAGTTGTGCAATGCATCCAAATGTCTTTGCATGCCCTCTGGCGACTCTGACATTAACACAATATCATCAGCATATTAACACAATATCATCAACATATAATAATAAAGGGATCCCTGTCCCTGCCAGCTGAGCGCCTCTGTCACCCTCTCTGTCAATGTAGTCAAAGACCTCATCTACATACATACCAAAAAGTGTAGGGGACAAAGGACACCCCTATTTCACTCCAATAGTGGAATGAACAATGTCAGAAATCCCCTCAGCAGTGCGTACTTGGCCAGTCACTGAGCCGTATAAAGCCATGATCCCCCATATGATCTCTGTGGGTACTCCCAACTTCAGTAGCCTGTGCATCAATCTGGCCCTCGGCACTGTGTCAAATGCCTTGCGGAAGTCCACAAAGCAACAATACATTCGTCTCCCATGTGCCCGACCCTCTTCAATAATGGCTATGAGTGTAAGAATATGGTCCAAAGTGGAGAAACCCCTCCTGAATCCAGCCTGCCCTGTTGCTCATATGCCCTCACTTTCTGCCCATTTACTCGGTTGCTGTTCAAGAATGGATGCATACAACCGTGCCAATGTGTGCCCTATCATAATAGTACGGTAGTTCCCTGGTACTGTTGGGTCCCCTGCCTTGAAAAGAGGTACAATAGTAGATAATCTCCAGGACTCGGGTAGTCCCAGACACATGACACGGTTAAACAACCGCGCAAGAACCTCTGACAATAAATCTCTAGCATGTATCAAGTGCTCTGCCACCAAAGCATCATGATCATATGCTCTCCTAGTCCTCATCTTGTCAATGGCGTTCTTCACCATCTTAGTGGTAAAGAAGTTACTAGTGGTTGGACATGGCTCTAGAGGGTCTGGTAATGGTGGTTGCCCAGGTACTGTATATAATGATGTTGCATATTGACCCCAAATCTCGGGAGAGGTAATCACTGGAGGAGGTGAGTGCTCATGGAAGAGACGCCAGGCCTCACCGGAATCTCGGCTCAAAAAGAGCTGATACAAATCACGTTCCATCTGGGCTAAAAAGGCCCGCTTCTTCCATCGCACTAAACGTCGAAGGGCAATCCGAGACTGTCTATATGTAATGACTCCAAGTATAAGCTTGCTCTGAATCTGAACTCTCATCTCTCTGCACTCCTCATCATACCAACTATTCTGAGGCATGTTCCCAGAACGTCTTCTCTAATCTGGTTGAGTGTGTGGGTATGCCTCTCCTGCTGCCCCATGCAAGATCTCCGTCAATAAAGTGGTGATCTCCTCCACTGTATATACAGGCTCGGCTGGCCCCATCCGTCTGTAAATCTCTTCCACATAAACTGAATCCATCTCTGGTGTAAAAGTATACCGTGTGTGTGCTGTCCTCCGTGGTGTCTGAGAGACACTATACTGGAAAGAGACTGAAAAAGTTAGGAGAGCATGGTCCACTGCTACTCCAACAGGCCTAGGGCCCACATTGAGATCTTGAATATGAGAGATGAAGCTCGGTGAAGTCATGACATAGTCCACTGTACTGGCCCCATGTCTGTGTGGAAAGCATGTGAATCCCCCAGACGAAGGAAAAATCTCTAGACCATTAAGTATGGCCAGACCATGTGTAGTTGTCATCTCCATGAGATATCTCCCATACTCTGTGTGCTCTTTATCTTGTGAGTGTCTGTCAAGTCCCATCTCCGATATATCCATCTCTCTATGCATCTCCTCCGAGGTATCATAAAATACCGTTTGGGAGTTGGCTGTCCTGGCATTAAAGTCTCCCAAGAGAATGATATCTCCATCTCTAGAGAACTCCCATATGTCATCAAGTATAGAGAAAGGAAATTGCCCTCTAGGTGAGGTATAGACTGATGTGCTAGGGGGAAAGTAACATATAGCAATGTATAAGAATCTGCCTGTCTCAGCTCTCAGTCTCACCCACATGTATCTCGCCTAGTCATCTCTCCGGACAATCTGTAATAGCGGCTGCAACTCTTCCTTGAATAAGACTGCTACCCCTCCTGAACCTCGACTTCCATGCTGGGATCTAGCGTCTGGCCGACAAGCGGTCTCCCAAAAAAAGCCAGTCACACTTGGCATCAACTGTCCATATTTTTGATGTGTCTCCGAGTAAAAGACAATGTCTCTATCTCTGAAGCTATCTTCAAAGGCACACACATCCAGCCTATATGATCCATTACAATTCCATGCCGCCATACGGAGTGTGGTCCCATATGTCTCGCACCGTCATGCTGTGCGTTTTTCCAAAACCACTACTTTCCCTCCTCTGTAAAAGGCAATTTTTCCCTTCTACCTTGCTGCCTTGACCTCTGGCATCAACTCTTGCATATGTGCTATTTGTGCTAAAGTAAGGTCATCCCCCATAAATATTCCAGTTTTCTTAAGTGCTGGTCTCTTCTTCAGGAATTCCTTCCTTGTTTCCAAAGTCGGGAAACGCAAAATAAGTGCTTTCTCTTTGACGTTTCCCTTCTCATCCACTCCCTTCTTTCCTACTCTCCAAGCACTTGTGTGCATAGGTTCCGAGATGCCCATGCGCTGCAAGAGTTCCTTCACTTCGTCTTCTATATTTTCGGTGTCTTTGATACCAGTAATACGCACATGGAGGGCTCTAGTCCTCCTCTTCTGTTCCTCCTCAATGGTCATATTGATGATGGTAGTAGTCTGTGCGGCTTCTGGCATCCGGGCCTTTCCTTTCTTTGCACCTTCAATCCATTTTTTTGCTTCGTCAACTTTATCCTGTGTTTTAGAAAGGCGCTCCGCCCATGAGGAAGCCTCTTTCGAGTTTAGTTCTTCCCCTTCGCGCAAAGTTTTCACCTGCTCCGTAATATCTTCAAGCTCCTTAAACATCGAGGGCTGATTTCCCCCTTTCGTTTTGGGCATAATTTTGCACGCTGCAAGTTCCTCTTTAAGCTCTTCAATCACTGCATCTTTTTCCTTCATGCACTTTTCCACATTGGTTTTCGAAGATTCAAAGCTTGATTTTGCCTCATCCAACTTTTTCTGCATAATACATTCCATTACATTCACTTCTGCCCGCATTAGAGCCTGCATCTCCCCTTTCACAAATAGATACATCTCATCATGCTTACCAAGCATCGCTTTATCAAATTCTTTCCTCATATATGCATACATAGAATTCTTATAACTCTCTACGTTTGCGTACATCTCTTTCCTGATGTCATCTCTCATAAAGCTGAGCTCAGATTTAATCATCACTTGAACCCTCAGTCTCCTCCCCTCAGACATCTCGTCCTCGTCAGCCTGCTCGCCACAAAATGCTTGCCCTCCTCAGTCTGCTCGCTCTGGTCCAGCTACTCGCCTCAGGCTGCTCGCCCTCACCTCAGGCCAATGTACTTTGTGTCCTCTAGGCATCCAAAATTATAAATCTATTACAAAATAAAGTAGACTGGCATTGGGAGGGGGTGCAAAAGCATGAGGGAGAAATGAAACGAAATGTTATATTAATGTCTAGAAAAGGCAAAAATCATCTATGAGACAAAAAATTTCAAGCATATGGACGTGATACAATCATTTGGAAAAACACAATTTTAAAAAAAAATCGAGAAGAAGAAGATTATTTTAACGCCATGGGAAACTATTCCTTAAAGATCTATCCGACGAGGAGAGTTGAACTCAAAACCTGTTATATGAGAGAGAGAGAGAGAGAGAGAGAGAGAGAGAGAGAGAGAGAGAGAGAGAGAGATTATTGATGTCTAATTGCCCTATGAGACAATTCCATGTTCAAGTACATCTCTGTCTTTTTGGCCATTATGAAATTATTGTATTGCTAGTCATAACAATAAAGGATGTGCAGGATGATGGCCATCTCCAAAGTTAAATAGGGCCATCATAATCAAGAACCATATTACATTCCGAGGAGCTCACAAATTTTTAAATTTGGTCCTAATTAAATCCATATCATGATGACAATGAGATGATCTCCCTCTCCTAAATGTGGCCCCCGTGAAATTTGTGATCCCTTGAATCCCCCCTCTACAACAGGTCTGAGGACACTTGCAAGCTCCAACTTCCTCACCTCTGAAGACATGATAACTACACACAGCTGGAGAGAGAAATCAGTGAACCACATCTGTCTAGGTGCCCCACCTGCCCTTTCTTCATGCCATATCAAAAGAACCGAGCCTAGGCACCTCAGCTATGACTAGCTAGTGGCATTCTCCTATCAAATGGTGTGGTATATCTGGCACATATATCTCTGTACTGAGACCGAAAGCTGAAGTGGAAGAAATAAGCTAGTGTCATATGCAAACCGCTTAACCACATCTTTGTGTCTGTGTGCAGATAGAATCATACTAACAAAAGAAGCCCATCAAATTTGAAGAGAAACACAAACCTCATTCCAAAAATACGATTACACCTTTTCCGTTCAATGGATATATCAACCATGCTCTCACATATTTCAAACTTGAATAAGATGGAAGCACAAATAGGCGCCCCCGCTATGGTTCAACAACCCCTGCGACATGCGGATGTAGGGGTGAGCGCAATCCCATGAAACTAATTAATGCAACTAGTTAATGCGAGGCATCGGACTGCAAAAGAAAAAGAAGATAAGCACAAATAATGTCACACTAACATTATTTTGCTTGAGTCAGTAGCATTAATTATTCAAGATGATTTCCATTTGCTCATAAAGTAGTCATTCAAGAAGGTGATTATGTTGTGATGCTTTTTACTGAGGTGACGCCATAATCTAAACTCTGCCTCAACCGATGTACACATATGCTTTGACATGGTGATTGCGGTAAGTATCTTCAACGCTAATCAAACACTGCGACAGATATGTTCCGGACGCATGCTCCCTTTGAAATCTGTAATCTAGGAAGTTTTCATGCTCACACATGCACACAGCACATTGTGTAATGCAAAGCTGTATATGAATTCTATATGATTGATCAAAACCAAGAAAAGGCACAATAATGAAATGTGTAATGATCAATTTCATTGCATGAGTATCATCAACATCTGATTTTACTTGGAAAAAAAGGACCAGGAACATTTTTCTCCACCACCAAATTATGGCCTAGAGTGCGAAACAGAAGATTAGTGAAGCCTAATATAATAATGACGGTACAACTGCCGACCAATCTTCATCCCTCATAAATTGAGGATGCATATATTAGAGGCATTATCAAATTGTAAGCTTTTACTCACTGCACTTCACCTGGTAGAAAGATAGAACAGACATCAATGTTGGTTATGTATAGACATAGGCAAGGAAAGCTTCTGGTACAAACAAGTCTTCCAGACATTTGAAAACACGTTTGGAGTTTGAAATAACATTTCAAACCCGACCATGAGTAGGTCCAAGTTTTCTTTTCCAATGGTCATTGGTTTATGTTTCATCCTCGGGGAGTGCACCTCAAAAAATGTTAGTGTACCACCACGTACGTTTGAGAGGGGTATTTAATTCATAAAATTTATTTTATTTAAGGGTTTTTAAAATTTATAAAAACCCATAAGTTTATTGCCTAACAATATGTAAGTACAAGGATTTTTTTAACACCATTTAAACACACATGGAATAGATGATTTCTTATAAGTGCACCCCCGGACGTTTCATCATAATGTTGATCATCATATCTCATGAAGACGCTTGTAAATGCTTTACTTCAATTTCATGAATGACTCATGTTAGACTAAATGCTACAAAATGCTTGTAAAATGCTAAGAATTAGGGTCCCGTTTGATTTTGGTTCAAGGGTTCAAATCAAGCTCATTTCATACTGTAGTCAGTACTCCTCTGCATTTGTTAAAAAGTATGGCACTTAGAAAGGGGCATACCTGCCAGCTTTCTTTCGAGCATTTTGAGCTGTAAGATGAACCCAGGATTTGGTGCTGCTTGGGGCCGCTTGGACCTTACAAGGTCTAAGGCCTCGGTAAAGTTCATCCCATAAGTTTTCATTAAGTATGCAACCACCACCGTAACGCTGAATGCACAATGCATACAAAAAGCACTCAGTCAGAGGTAAAACAAAGGTCTTAGAAAATATGTTCAAAAAGGAAAAAAACAAGGCTTGTGCTCAACAACCTTCTGGATTTTCCAGCAAAGCAGTGGACAAGCACTGAGCCGCCACTTTGCCTAGCTTCATCTATGAATGCAAAGCACTCATCAAAATGCTCTCCCAGATCAACATCTGCACTATCGCGTACTGTTTGCAAAAAACAAAACAAAGTTAGATACTGCTCACATACACACATATAACTAAGCCTCTTCCTACGCTTAATGCAACACATGTGTCAGAATGTAGTTGTTCTCATTTTTGCAACATTTTGATCATTTTTAGTGCGAGGGCACTGTATTTACTAGGTTCGCCGTAGAATATAAATGGAAAGCTCAATTGCTCACAATGCAATCTCCTACTATGACCTTCACATGCATTTCGTAAACGTGATTTCTTTAGTACGATGAGCCCACCTGGTCAATCGAAGTTATGGTCACTTACTAGCTACCTGACCTGCTTGTGTCACAAGGACGGTGGAAACATGCAATCGCATGCTGGTATGCTTTCTGTCTGTCGGAATTAAGCAGTGGAGGAAACAGCTGCAAGGCCGAATCCCCCAATTCATGAAACGATATTACAAGACACTGAAACCATAGGTTGTATCGTCGAGATCAAATGGTAAATTAGATCCTAGCCTAGGTTCTTTGTTGTTCAAAGATGTACTTCCCTTACTTGCACAATTCTAGGACAATTTGCAACTCCCTCTCACACAATAGTGCCATGTACTGCTGCACTTTTTTCTTAACAAAAGTAAAACTGGGACCCTAGTCGCAACATAAACAGCCCATTTTTTATTAGATATTAAACACAATTTTTTGGCTTCTACTTTGACAACAGAGACAAATTAAAAAAAAGAAAAAAAAAATCCGAGAAAGAGATCCTTCTATTAGTTAATGAAACTGCCCATAGGGTTACAGCCACCTCTACTAGAGAGGGCTACAACAATCATAAGGGGAGACTCTCCCAAAGAAAAAAACAGCATATGTACAATGAGGCTAAATCAGGAGATGGCAGGAGGGAAAAGCCACACAAGTGGACGGTAGTGCCATCTGAGCACACCCTGGACTATGGTGAAGAAAGGCCCAGGGCACCAAAGTTGAAGGAACGCCTCTCTACGCTCCCGCATGCGGTTGGAGCTGCTATGAAGTCTCTCAAACTGTCCCCTGAGAGTATGGATCAGCTTAGCCAAAAATCTCGAACAATCTCCACTGGTGGCACAAGGCGAGCCTCAAAAATGCGGAAGCAGCGGGCCCGTCAGATGAACCAGAGTGTCGGGCCACAGACGAGCTCCCAACACATCTCTCTCTCACTGCACCACTCCTGTGGAGTAAGCTCTGTAGCAGGCTGGAGTGTAGGTCAACCCCTCTTTATCACTATCATCCTGCTGCTGGAGGATAGCACAAACTGTAATGTAGGGCCCCGTGAGAGTGGACCAAGTAGTTGCCCCCCAAGTGTACTACCGTACTGTGGAAAGAACTGGCATCAGTCGAAGGACCCGAAGCCAAACCTGTTGTGCCATAGGGCAATCCCAAAGACACTGACGCTGACTCTCCAAAGGATGGTCATAAGTTACACATGCTACCGAGAAGCCACTATGTACAAGCCAGCTCTCCACTGCTGTAGCTCTATGTGCAACCAGCCACTGGAACAACATGACTCGTCGCGTCTGTCTGGCATCCCACAACCTCGCCCAAAAAGCTGACTAGAACTTAGCTGTGAGACCCTCCTCCTGCCAATGAGGTGCTGCAGCAGGACGAGCCTCTCTCCGCGCTGCCAGTAAGTGACGTCCCAATCGAACAGTGTACTGAAAGAAAGGGACACCTGAATGGTCGGCTGAGGAGAAAGGGTCCCTCCAAAACCACTCTCCAGGATCCCACTCCACTCGTGCCAGTAGACAACTCTCCCAAGCCCACAACCTCCAGTGGCCTGTCTCAAGAGCTGCTGGGTCAAGATCTATGACAAGTCCTCCCACAGATGCCCACAACTCGGATCCTCTGAAAACAACACTCTGCAACTTGTGGGGTCTCTACTGAGACTCTCTGTAGTTGACCCTCGCCTTGTAGCTCGAAAAACATGGAGGGTATAGTCTTTGAGCAAGCCAGAACTGCGATGAGGACCTCCAGTCGCGTGAAGGCCCCCATACACCTGGGCGCTGCTGACCCGAGAGGTGTAAGCCACTCAGTTGATACTGCCTCTGTGATGTCCTGACACATGCTCTACACCCCTCTCATGCCCTGTAGAGCTGGATGCTCTGAAGCTCCTCTGACAAACCTGAGAACTGTAGCCAGTCACCTAAAGTGCGTGCTGGACCCTCTGTCATGGGACCCCAAGAAACATGAGGCCTACTACCAACCAAGTGGCCTCTCTGAGTGCTGACCACGGGGTTCCAAACAAGGGGTTGTCTCAGGCGCTCCTCCGTTTAAGTAGTGCCGCTCCAGGCCTCTCCGTAGCTGTTCCCAGAAGCGAAGTAGGCTCACAGCAAAACGGTCCTCCAGTCTCTTGCTCACGCCAACTCTGCGCATCTCTGTAAAAACCCATCTGGTGGAAGGTCTCCAAGGGCCTCCAGCCTGAGGTACTCTAGCTCTAAGCCGTTAAGGCATAAACTCCTTTCAAGCCTCCCCTGGAAGGAGCCTCTGACAACAAACTTCCCAAGAAGGGCTCTGCTCTGTTGTGCTGGGTCTCTATGATCCCCAACCCCCCCCCCCTGAGAACAAGGTGGAGTAATGACCTGCCAAGCCACTTTGGCCCGGGCTATCTGAGTATCACACCCTGACCAAAGGAAATTCCCGATCAACCTCTCTGCCTGGCTGATGCAAGAGCTCGAAAAGATCCAACAAGATGTAATGTACCACATAGTAGCCAACAACATCTGGTTGGCCACTACAACTCTGCCTGCAAAAGAAAGTCGTGCCGAGCTCCAATGTAACAGCTTCCTCCTGATGGACACGAGGAGGGGAGCAATCTGCTCCTCAAGAGACAAGTCCAAGCCAACCTGACAGCCCAAGTATCAAACTGCACTCCCTAGGGGGATCCATCTGAAACCCTCACCTGGCAGCCAATCACGCGTAGAAGTACTCCCAACCAAGAAAGCCACTGTCTTCCTCCGTTTGATCAATGCACCTTATGCACAACAAAGTCTCAAGAGCCTGCTCACACCTGTGTAGGTTGCCTCCTGGCCCTCCAAGTACAAAGCTGAGTCATCTGCAAACTCAACATTCGGTTGCTCATCGCCCGGAATAGGGAGGGCTAAGCCACGTAAACCAACCTGCTGCGAAACCAAAAATCTATTGATCATCTCAGCATAGAACAGAAAGAGGAAGGGGGCAAGAGGGCAGTGCTGTCTGACCGAACGTGTGAGCATGAAACGATCTACTCTACCTCCTACCAAAAGCACCCGACTGTGTGCACGTCTGTAAAGAGCTGACACACCTCTAATTCAGGCATCTGAGAAGCCCATCCTGTGAAGAGTCCCTCCAAAAAGTTCCAGTCAACTCTATCGCAAGTCTTTTCAAAATCGAGAAGAAGTATCACCAGATCCTCACCACGAAGGCGTGCAAGGGCAGATGCCTCCCAAAAAGTAAAGATGTTGTCAAGGATACTGTGCTCCTTGACAAAACCTATCTGGGTCCAAGGTATAATGCTCTCTGGAAGGGGCTGAATCCTCAAACTCCGAGCCTTGGCAAGAATTTTATAGGGTGAATTAAGGATGGTGATGGGCCACCACTATCGAATCTCATCCAAGGAGCCACCCTCCTTGGAAATGAGGTAAATCAAGCCCTCACTCATGTTGTCAGGCATCTCTCGTGTGTAAGATGTACTGAAAAGCGCTAGCCAAGCAAGTCTCAGTACTCTAAGAAAAAACTAGGAGTCAAACCATCCTCACCTAGACAGTTACCACAGGTAAGTGCTCTGAGGGCCACGTGGAGCTCCTCTAGCTGAAGAGGAAGCTCGAGCCAGAAGAAAAGGCATCTGTGCCCAAGCCTGCTCTTTGCATGCATCCTGACGCTCTAACCGAGGCTCTGCTGACAACAGGTCACGGTAAAAGTCGGTAGCAACTGCACGTATGTCCTCTGGCTCTGACGCAACCGACCCGTCAAGCCTCCTCAACTGGCTGACATTGGCGTGCAGATGTTGGGGTCCCACTGTCTCAAAGAACACCCCCATCACTTTGTCACCCACCTAGGTCCACTAAGATACCTGTCGATGGAAAGCAAACTCATGACGACTCTCCTCTCTGCTGACAAGCTCCTGGCGAGCCTGCTCCAACTACTCCTCCAGCCAGGGACTGTCTGGGTGTGCGGCTCCTGGATCCTCTGCAAGGAAGCAACGTCGAAGACGTCAAAGACGCTACTTCTCTTTGGCTGCAACCAGGCGGCCGTAGACTCCTAAAGAAAGAACCGACTAAGCTGAGCAAGTCCAGAGGCCACTCTGTCATCAGGAGAGTCCTGCGAGTCCAAGCTCTCTGTCCAAAGAGCCACCACTCGCTCTCTGAGCTCAAAATCCAGCAAGATCCTCTCAGGGATGCGTAGCATCGTGCTCCCTCTCCTCTGTCTATCCGTCACTATGAGAATCACCTGTGCATGATCCGAAAAGGATGTCCCAGCCAAGATGAAAACTAACCCACCCAAGTCACAAGCGTAGAAGCAATCTATCCTAGATAGATTCACTCCTCCAACTCTGTGATCAGAACGAGAGAAAACCAAGTTGTCAGGGGCTCTCACAAAATCTGAGTGCTGCCAAACATCAGAAACCCTCATAGTCATACAAAGCCGCTCCCAAGCTGCCAGCTCAGCCCCGTGCACCGTGACATGGCCACCTCCAATCCGATCAGAGGGGTCCTCCAACATGATGAAATCCCTCCCAACACACCACTGCTCTGCTTGCCGCAAAGACTCCATAATGTGAGACCAGAACTCTGCCCGTGCACTTGCCACATTGGGCGCATAAATGTTCAGGAAACCATTAGGCAACCCTGAACCTGCATAGTAATCCACTGAGCTTTGCCTAGTACAATAATAACTCTGCTCAGAATAGCCTACTGCAAAGAATCCGCAATAATCATACATACCTCTCCTTGGATGCCTCCAGGTCCAAATGCAGCTCACCAAAACGTCTCATAGCAACCACACAAAATCTGACCACACTGTCTAATGTGGCTCTCACACAAATGATGCTCCTGTAGCATAAGAATATCAATCTCACCCCCCCACAAGGCATCGCTAAAGCTCCTGACGCAGTCGACCCCTCTGACGCTGAAATTGGGGCCCTTCTAATCCCTGCACATTCCATGAGATGATCCTCATGGAGTCAGTGAGAGAAAACAGATGCTGCAACAACAACCAACCTCGCTATCTTTGAGGCCGGTTTGGATGGGGAGTAATCCGCATCCGAACGACCTCTAGACAAGCGCGTGTGGAATGACTATCCCACCCAAGCCCAAGCCGAGCGTGCAGCCCATAGGGCTACATTCTCTATCCAAGAATCTTCATGTACAAATACATAGCAAGGAGGGCTCTAAGTGTCAACAAACGAATGCACCACAATGTGTCTGCAACCCGCTGCGTCCGGTGGCACCACGCTGAACTTGGCAAGAGAGGAAAGTGTCTGTACCAGATCTGTCGCCACTAAGTCCATTGTGTGGTGTAAGAACTCGATAGCCTAAATCTGGAGCCAGTCAAGGACTGTGTGCAGGTCCACTCTGTAGGATTCCTACCGCACAGTGGGAAGGAGAAATCCACCGTTGTGTCCAAAGCCTCAATGCCTCGAGCTACAAGAAAGAGGACATGGACTCGAAAGCAAGCCTCCTCCAGGTCAAGAGAAGAGTCACCGAGGAACCGTGTGAAGCTGTAGTCGAAGAAGTCCGACTGTCTGCGAATGTCAAAGCTAGTCAAACCTCTAGGGACTACTCCAAAAGGAGAAGTCTATACCTCCCGAGCCACACGGCTTGTCGCGAAAGCACTACCAAGAGATCACCTCGCGGCAGACGCGTGTCCAGTCCCCTGTGTCTAAGGAGGAGTGAAGGAGGGGTCGGGAGATGAGGCTGTAGGCCCCACCCGAGAGAGAGGAGGGATGGGAGAGGGGGGGGGGTGGAGGTGGAGAAGAGGGAGAAGGCAGGGCAGGCGGAGTGGCAATGTCTGAGGAAGGAGCAGGTGGAGGTGGAGGATCTGAAGTGGACAGGGCCTCCTCAGGCGGGTCCTACTGAAGGGGGTCAAAACGGTCCCTGTCGGAACCCAATTCTGCTGAGCTGTAGGAGGTCAGCCACCAGGGGAGCAGCGGGTGAGCCCGCCCTTGTGCGGCGACCAAGCACCTGCTACCAATCGTCAGCTGTCTGATCGCTGGTCTCTGTCGAGGTACCAACATGTGTGTCATGTGTACCTGGCTGTTGGGCATGCTCAGTGTAAGGTGCAGCGGAAGTGAATGTTGAACTTTGCTCAAGATGAGTGATCTGAACTGTGCTCAAGGGTTTCTTTTACTTTGGAAGAGAGAGCCCTCCGTTCCTTTAGTGAGAGAGTGCAAATGATCACAAACAAAGTGAATGCCACTGTGAATGAAGGTGCTGAGACTCAGAGAAAGAGAGAAGAATACGACACCATATGGTTCTCAAACCCTCCTCCAAGGGCCCCCCTCTCTATGGCAAGAGAGGTCTATGCTATTGATTGCACAAATCTGGTACAATCGTCTAGATGCAATGGACTTGCCGACAATGTCGACGACAATGATGACGACGACGAGACGGGCTGAAAACTAAAAACGCTAGGGGTTGAAATCTACAAATCTTCTAACTGCTGAATTCAGACAGTGTCGGCGAGGATGGAGATGGCGACGACGTGACGACGATGCGCTGAAAATGCAAATGCTGAAATCTGCGAACAACGGGCTGAAACTGAAAACGCTGGCTGATCTGACCGTGTGGCAAGGATCTGCTGCGGGTAGGTGAGATCTGCGAGATTTGGGGCTGATCTTGCGGAGTCTAAGTGCTGAAAACTGAAAACGCTGATGCTAGGGGCTGATCTGTGGCTGGGAATCTGCAAAACGCTAGAGTGCTGCTGAAAACGCTAGGTTGAAACTGTAGCCAAACACTGGTCTTGATCTGCTGTTGGCAAACGCTAGGCCTCCTATCGGTCTTACTGAGAAGGTGCACTGTAAGTTGGTCAACTTCTGCTGCCTCTTCTGCCAAAAAGTGCTAGCGCTAGGTTTCTTATATAGTGTCTTGGCAAAATTGCCCTAGCCAGTTTCCCAACAAAGTCACTTATGAATAATAAGTGAAAAATGGATAAAATGGGTAAAATGGGTCTTGTGCACTATAAAATGCTCATGACGGGTATTGATTGTCATGCCGATGATCATGCTATGTGCAACGAGAGGATATGAAACTACTCTAAGTGCCTGGACATGCACAACTTGTGCATAGGCTCACAAAGGTGCCAGAACACTCCCTAAGCTGACCTGAACCCTAGACCTGAAGTAGCTTGTCCACATGCACATAGGGTTAGATGTGCACATGACCTTCCCTCCTTTTCAAAGTGAGGTACTCGTATCAAATTGTATGGCGTCGAGCGAGATCACCAACAACGTCTGGAATCTTGGAAAGGACTCTTCGCCAGCCCACTCTGATGCGTGGGTCGTGCGATAATAAAGGTCTGCAATGCTTGCTTCTTTGGGCCGCGCCGAAAGTGACACAAAGTGATATGCTGCTTCAAATCTCCAACTGCGTCTATGAACATAGGTCCACCTTCTTCAAAAATCTCAGAGGAGGAAAATTCCTGAAACTACTTCCAACACAAAATCATGAACATACCCATTCCATGTAGAGTGACTGGAAATATACCATTCTTCCAAAAAGATTGCGCAATGCAGATGAACAAAGTGACGGAGTGCCAAGCCGTTCACCAAACACACGCAAACAATGGGATTAACACTTGACTTTTTGATATGAACCTATCAACTATGGCAAATCACAATGAAAATGCCGATGCTTGATAGACAATCTTTCTTGTGCTCTTTCTGAGACTGTGTCAGGCCAAGGAAGTGACATGGAATGTGAATTCCTCGAATGCAAACTTTGTTTCTTTTTGAGAGAAATCCGCATACATCCGTGAGTGAGTCATGTGCATCGTACAATACGCCATGCCTATGAAAAGAAAACACGTAAAGACGGTGACAAGAAACCGTCACGAATGAAAAACTCGAACAATGCGTGCTAACTAATCATGCGAACACACAATACTTCCTGAGTGGGTTCTTTGGACCTCGACTCGAGAGCCAAGATCAGTCCTGGGTGACTGATCGTATCTGCAAAATGAGGTTAGCTTCACTAGAAAAAGCATCATCTAAATCATCATCCTTGTGAACAATCACATCTCTATCATGCAAAACATGTGTCGTGCTTCGGAAAAGGAATGACTGAGAGAGTCTCCTTTTCTTGTTCTTTTTCGTATTCTGTTTCATGTGTCTTTTCTTGTTCTTTGTCATGCAACAAATCATGCTTCTCTAGAATGAGACTATGTGTTTTATCCTCGCCCAAAACATGAGAGTGAGAGATCAGTGACATAGGTAGAATCTTAGCGTCACATTGAGAACCACGAGAGGTGCTCCAACTGCGAGACTGAGAGTGTTTTCTTTCCAACAAACTTGTGGATTATGACCATTAAACTACTTAATGCCAAAAATCACATCATATCCTGAGAGAGAAGGAATCACAAACTTTCGACGAAAATGGACATTTTGAATAGACACGGTCACATCAGAACATTCATGCGTAAACGAAGGTACATGCCAAGAGCAAATCCAGAGGCCGCAATGGGAGCAATGGGTCGAGCTTCTAGACGTGCGCTCTTCATGAGAGAGTCGCTAATCACATATGTATACTACCAGAATCAAGAAGACCAAAATGCGTTGACCATTCACATAACCATAACAATGCATGAGAGATGCATCGGCATGATCATAAGAAACTTGGGACACATTAGTGTGCTCTTTGATTGCATTAATAGAAGATGTGAATTCTGTGGGTTCCTTTGTGGGTTCTTTAGGTTCGTTCTTATGTGACCCTTAGTGTGACATTGATAATGTCTTCCTTCCTTAGAATAAATGACTTGTTCTTCTGCCGCTATGTACCCTCCTATAATTCCTTGTGCGACTTTTTCATCTGGGGTTAGCTTAGGTTTAGCAGGTGTGTTAGCTTTGCCCTTAGATTCATTTTGAGAGTTCTTTTCCGAAGGATTAGAGGAAGATTGGCTAGAAGAGTTACAGTTCTTACCATTCTTACCGTTCTGTGGGTTCTGAGGAGTCTGAGAGGTACTGTGAGAAGCCTTGTTCTCCTTACGCTTTTCTTTGTTGTGCTTCATCTCCTATGCGAGAGCAATGGCTACCGCCTTGTTGAGATCGATTGGATCGAGTACTTCGATATCAAACTTGATATACTCGTCCAATCCATAAAGGAGTTCCTCCTTGCACTCATCATCCGATTTGCGTAATTGGGTGCCGAGCTACAAAACATGATCAGAGAAAGACATAACTAGCATACCATTTTGCTTGAGACCGTGCCAATCGTCCTTCAACCGTACTAAGTACTGGGGTGGCATAAACCGCGCCTTGAGCTTGTCTTGGAAGTCGGCCCAATTGAAGGAAAGAGTCGCATCTTCTTTGGCTTCCTCTAGGTGCGCGGTCAACTGTGCATCTTGCCATGCGTGATACCAATGAATGGCATCACCGGCTAGGTACATGGCTGCCGTCAAAACCTTGCTATTTCATGTCTTCTTAGTTGTCGCAAAGTAAACATTAAATTAATGCAACCAAGAATGAATACATCGATCTTACCGTCATACTTACTGAACGTCAACTTCTCAGTGACCGGGTTGTTGGAGTCCGAATCTCTGCTTGTGCTACCTGATGAACTACCAACATCTTTAACTGGCTCGGGCTTCGAGGTGAGTACCTGTAGGACCAACTCTTGCATGCCTTGGTCTCTCTGTGTCTCATGCTCTAACTTCAAGGCCGCTCGTCTTTCTTTGGCCGCCAAGCATGCTTGCTTACGCTCACGCTCCAAGGCTACCCTTCTATCTTCGGCCACCAAGCGCACTTGCTCGTGCTCACACTCCAAGGCTAACCGTCTTTCTTCACGCTCGCGATCCAAGTCTGCCTTTCTTTCTTCGCACTCGCGATCTAAGATTGCCTTTCTTTCCTCGTCCACCAAGCGCGCTTGATCACGCTCGCAGTCCAAGGTTGCCTTTCTTTCCTCGGCTGCCAAGCTCGCTTGATCACGGTCGCGATCCAAGGTTTCCTTTCTTTCCTCGGCCACCAAGCGCACTTGATCACGCTCATGATCCAAGGTGGCGCGTTGTGCCTCTTGTTGTAGCATCATGCCCATCATGGTCTTGACCAAAGCCTCCATCAGATTTGGTGCAACCCTTGGCGTAGATGGGGAAGGGGGAGGGTCGGAAAAACCTCCTGGTGGGGAAAACTCTCTTCTTCACCACCTCCATGCTCATCACCTCCACGCAAAGTATCCATTTTGCTTCGAGTGATGACCATACACTGAGATCTTGGGTACATAAGTTCACGAGGAACTTGGGTTCTTGTGGTTCTTGGGTTCTTGAGGTTCTCGAGTCCTTGAGCTCTTGAGATTCTTGAGTTCTTTTTAGCTTGCAATTTGTGTTAGAGAAGGGTTTTCTCTTACCCGAGCTCGACACTTCCCTACGGACGCACCCCTTGGGGGCCTTGCGCTCACACCAAGGTTTCTTTTTCCCACCTCATGTTGATAGGCTAGCTGCTAAGTGCACGGTCCACTCTCAATGAGTGAAAAGAGGAACAAGGGGAGGCCGGACAAGCCCTTCTTTCTTGAGTTACTTGTCACTCTTCAAAAACACCATTAGGAATCGACACGCCCAAGTGCACTTAGGTTACGTGCGACCGCAACAAGCAAAAGATTTTTTGTTCCTCACAATGGGACACACAGACAAAGGAGGGGGAGCACGATGTTGCGCATCCCTTAGAGGGTCTTGCTGGACTCTGCACTCAGAGAGCAAGTAGAGGCTCTTTGGACAGAGAGCTTGGACATGCAAGATTCTCCTGCTGACAGAGTGGCCTCAGGACTTGCTCAGATTAGTCGTTTCTTTCTCCAGGAGTCTTTGGCTCGCCTGGCTGCAGCGAGAGAGGAGCAGCAGCATCTCAGACGGGGCGTTGCTTCCTTGCAGAGGATGCAGGAGCAACATCCAGACAGTCCTTGGTTGGAGGAGCAGCTACAGCAGGCTCGCCAGGAGCTTGTTAGCACAGATGAGCGGCGCCATGAGTTTGCTTTCCATCGACAGGCATCTCAGTGGACACAGGTGGGTGACAGAGTGACTGGTGCTTTCTTTGAGGTAGTGGGACCTCGGCATACGCATGCCGAGGTCAGTCAGTTGAGGAGGCCCGACAGGTCAGTTGCTTCTGAGCCAGAGGATATGCGTGCAATTGCTACTGACTTTCAACGTGAGTTACTGTCTGCAGAGCCCCAGTCAGAGCGTCAGGATGCACACAAGGAGCAGGTGTGGGCACAGATGCCTTGCCTTGTGACTGAGGAGATGCGTAAGAGGCTTAAGGAGTTGCACACGGCTCTCAGTGCACTCCCCCGTGGTAGCTGTCCAGGTGAGGATGGCTTGACTCCCAGTTTTTTCTTGGAGTACTGGGACTTGCTTGGCCCAGATCTCTGTAGTGCTTTTCAGTACATCTTGCACACAGGAAAGATGCCTGACAGCATGAGTGAGGGTATGATCTACCTCATTCCCAAGGAGCGTGGCTCCTTGGATGAGATTCCACAGTGGCGCCCCATCACCATCCTCAACTCAGCCTACAAAAATTCTTGAGTTTGAGGATCCATCCACTTCTTGAGAGCCTTATACATGGGACTCACACAGGTTTTGTCAAGGAGCACAGTATCCTTGACAACATCTTTACTTTTTGGGAGGCTTCTGCCCTAGCGCGGCTCCGTGGTGAGGATCTGGTGATTCTGCTTCTCGATTTCGAGAAGGCCTACGACAGAGTTGACTGGGACTTTCTAGAGGGCACTCTACGCAGGATGGGCTTCTCAAATGCTTGGATCAGAGGGGCACACAAGCAGGTTCTTTTGTCAGGAGATAGAGGTGATCGTTTCATGCTCACACGTTCGGTCAGATAGGGCTGCCCTCTTGCCCCCTTCCTCTTTTTGTTCTATGTTGAGGCGATAAACAGGTTTTTGGTGTCGCAGCAGGTTGGTTTACGGGGCTTAGCACTCCCTATTTGGGGAGATGAGCTACTGGACGCTGAGTTTGCTGACGACTCAGCCTTGTACTTGGATGTCCAGGAGGCCAAGCTTCACAGGTGTGAGCAGGCTCTTGAGACCTTCTGTTGTACATCTGGCACACTGATCAACTGGAGAAAGACAGTGGCTTTCTCGGTTGGTAGTGCTCCTATGCCCGACTGGATGCCAGGTGAGGGTTTCAGGTGGATTCCCCAAGGACTGCAGTTCAGTACTTGGGCTGTCAGGTTGGTTTAGACTTGTCTCCCGAGCAACAAATTGCTCCCCTCCTCCTATCTATCAAAAGGAAGTTGTTACATTGGAGCTCCATACGACTTTCTTTGGCTGGCAGAGTTATAGTGGCCAACCAGGTACTGTTGGCTACTATGTGGTACATCACTTCTTGCTGGATCTTCTCGAGTTCTTGTATCAGCCAGGTAGAGCGGCTGATCGAGAATTTCCTTTGGTCAGGACGAGACACTTTGACAGCCCGAGCCAAAGTGGCTTGGCACGTCATCATTCTTCCTTGTTCAAAGGGAGGGCTTGGGATCATAGACCCAGCACAGCAGGGAGAGCCCTTCTTGGGAAGTTCATCGTCCTAGGTCTTCTTCCAAGTGAGGAGCCCTGGAAGGAGTTCTTGCTACAACGGCTTCATGCTGCCTGAGGCATCCCCCCTGGCACCTTCGACCAGATGGATCTTCACAGAGATGCGTAGAGTTGGTTTGAGCAGGAGACTGGAGGATCGCTTCGCTGTGGGGTTGCTTCGATCGTGGGAGCACTTGCGGCGAGGCCTAGAGCAGCGTCAACCTACTTGCACGGAGTAGCGCCTGCGAGACAGCCCCTTGTTTGGAACCCCATGGTTAGCACTCAGAGAGGTCACTTGGTAGGTAGTCGGCCTCATGTTTCTTGGGGTTCCTGGCAACGGGTCCAACACGCTCTTTAGGTGACTGGTTACAGTTTTCAGGCTTGTCAGAGGAGCTACAGGGCATGAGAGGGGTGCAGAGCATGTGCCAGTACATCTCAGACGCAGTACCACCTGAGTGGCTCACGCCTCTCGAGTCAGCAGTGCCCAGCTAGATGGGAGCCTTCACGCGACTGGAGGTTCTCATCTCTGTTCGGGCTTGCTCCGAGACTGTTCCCTCCCTGTTTTTCGAGCTACATTGGTGAGGGACGCTTACAGCGAGTTGCAGTAGAGGCCCCGAGTTGCAGTAGAGGCCCCGCAGGTGGCAGAGTGCTGTTTTCAGAGGATCCGAGTGGTGGGCATCTGTGGGAGGACTTGTGTCATCGACCCTGACCCAACTGCTCTTGCAACTGGACATTGGAGACCGTGGGCTTGGGAGTGTTGTCCACTGGCAGGAGTACAGTGGGATCCTGGAGAGTGGCTCTGGAGGGACCCCTTCTCTTCTACAGACCACCCAGGTGTCCCTTTCTTTCAGTACATTGTTTGACTGGGACCTCACATACTGGCAGCACAGAGAGAGGCTCGCCCTGCTGCAGCACCTCATTGGCAGGAGGAGGGTCTCACACTTGAGTTCTTGGCAGCTTTTTGGGAGAGGTTGTGGGACTCCAGACTGCTGAGGCGAGTCACTTTGTTTCAGTGGCTGGTCGCACACAAAGCTACAGCAGTTGGGAGTTGGCTTGTGCATAGTGGCCTCTCGTCCGCATGCATAGCTTGTGACCACCTTGTGGAGAGTCAGTGTCACTGTCTTTGGGACTGTTCCTTGGCACAGCAGATGTGGCTTCGTGTTCTTCGGCTGATGCCTACTCTTTCCACGGCTCGACAGTACACTTGGGGGGCAACTGCTTGGTCCACGCTCACGGGCCCGGCACTTCAGTTTGAGCTATCATCCACTAGCAGGATGATAGTGATGCAGGGGGGGCAACCTACACTCCAGCCTGCCACAGAGCTTACTCCACAGGAGTGGCGCAATGAGAGAGAGGTGTGTTGGGAGCTCATCAATGGCCTCGCACTCTGGTTCATCTGGCGGGCCCGTTGTTTCCGCATCTTCGAGGCGCGGCCTATACCACCAACAGAGACTGTTCGGGATTTTTGGCTTGAGCTGGTTCATACTCTCAGAGGACAATTAGAGAGACTCTACGACAGTTCAGACTGCATGCGGAAGCGCAGAGAGGCTTTCCTTCGACTTTGGCGTCCTGAGCCATTTTTCACCATGGACCAGGGTGTGCTCAGATGACACTACCGTCCACCTGTGTGGCTCTTCTCTCCTCCCATCCCCTGATCTAGCCTCATTGTACATATGTTGTTTTTTCATTGGGAGAGTCTCCCCATCATGATTGTTGTAGTCCTCTCTCGTAGAGGAGGTTGTAGCCCTATGGGCAGTTTCATTAACTAATAGAAGGATCTTTTTCTCGAAAAAAAAAAATCTTGTGGTTCTTTCCTTGAGTGATACAGAACACTGTCAAAGCTCCGATACCAATGTAAGGTGCAGCAGAAATGAATGTTGAACTTTGCTCAAGATGAGTGCATCGAATTGTGCTCAAGGGTTCCTCTTACTTACGGAAGGGAAAGCCCTCCGTTCCGTTATTGAGAGAATGCAGATGATCACAAACAAAGTGAATGACACTGTGAATGAAGGTGCTGAGACCGAGAGAAAGAGAGAAGAATACGACACCAGATGGTTCTCAAACCCTCCTCCAAGCACCCCCCCCTCTCTATGGCAAAGAGGTCCATGCTATTGATTGCATAAATCGGGTACAATGGTCTAGATGCAATGGACTTGCCGAGATGTCGACGACAATGATGACGACGACGAGACAGGCTGAAAGCTGAAAACGCTAGGGGCTGAAATCTGCAAATCTCTAACTGCTGAATTCTGACACTGTGTCGGCGAGGACGGCGATGGCGACGACGCGACGACGATGCGCTGAAAACGCAGATGCTGAAATCTGCGGACAGCGGGCTGAACTGAAAACGTTGGCTGATCTGACTGTGTGGCGAGGATCTGCTGCGGGTAGGTGAGATCTGCGAGGTTTGGGGCTGATCTTGCGGAGTCTAAGTGCTGAAAACTGAAAACGCTGATGCTAGGGGCTTTTCTATCATCGGGAATCTGCAAAACACTAGAGTAGTCTGCAAACTGCAAAAACGTCAGGCTGAATCTGGAATCTGCTAATGCCAGGGCTGATCTGGTGCTGCTGAAAACGCTAGGCTGATATTGTAGCCAAAACGCTGGTCTTGATCTGCTATTGGCTGGAAACGCTAGGCCTCCTGTCGGTCTTGCTGAGAAGGTGCACTGTAAGTTGGTAAACTTATGCTGCCTCTTCTCCCGAAAAGTACTAGCGCTAGGTTTCTTATATAGTGTCTTGGTAAAATTGCCCTACTCAGTTACCCAACAAAGTCACTTATGAATAATAAGTGAAAAATGGATAAAATGGGTTATGTGCACTGTAAAATGCTCATGATGGGTATTGACTGTCATGTTGATGATCATGCTGTGTGCAACCAAAGGATATGCAACTACTTTTAAGTGCCTCCCAGAACACTTCCTAAGCTGACCCGAACCCTAGACCTGAAGTAGCTTGTCCACATGCACATAGGGTTAATTGTGCACGTGACACTCAGCCTTGGGAGGCTGCGCATGCGATGTGGGTCGAGATCTCCTGCGAGGAGAGGCCTTTGCTAAATCGCCCATCTGTCTCCAAATGAAACACTGATTCGGGAGACCCGAAAACTCCACACTCTGTCTGATCCAACCTCCACTCACCCAAGGTAGCAGTACCACCTTTGGGAGAGAGTGTGTGTCGAACAAGAACCTGCACAGTAGGTAAACCTATGGCCTTGGCCACAACTGAAGCTGCAATGCGCGGAGACTCCAGAACTGTCCCGAACATGGAACCAGATACTCTTGCCTTAGGCCTGAGAAGCAGACCGAAAGTAGCAAGTCGGCCTCCTCCTCAAGCACCCGAATACTCCACACACTCTGTCTCATCCAACCCCCACTCACCCGAGGCAGCAGTACCACCTTTGGGAGAGTGTGTGTCTCGCACAAGAACCCGCACAGTAGGTAAACCTGCGGCCTTGGCCACAACTGAAGCTACAGTGCGCGAAGACTCCAAAACTGTCCCAAACATGAAACCAATCCTTGGGGGAAGAGGGAGGTACTCTCACCTCAGGCCTGGGAAGCAAACCGAAATCAGCAAGTCAGCCTCCTCCTCAAGCACATCTGTAGTAGGGTCAAAACCATGATGCCATCGTCTGAAGTAAGCTCGAGTTGCTCGAATGCCGAGCGGGCTCACCGAAATCACCTTGGCCGTCATCTCTGTAGACTCGAATTCTATCTCGTAGTACCCTCTCCCGAGGATCTGGACATCGGTGATCTTGCCAACATCGGAGAGAAGGCGGGCCTGAAGTAGATCCCGAACCTCGCCGCGACCGGACCGAGTGCCAATGATCTTGCAAATAACCGAAGTGGCTTGCAAGCGTTCCACTTCGGCCATCAAGCTGGCTTGCTCTTCTGGCGAGAGAGCAAGTCAAAGGGTCGGCTCCGCGGTGTTGGGCAAGGGGGCTTCCGTAGAGTCCCTCTGAGGTGGAGCAGAAGCCGCCATTTTGTGTCTGCTGCTGAATCGAGAAGGGCGATGGTGACAAGATACTCACAGTACGCTGAAATATCGTCTACCTGCAAGCTGAGAAAGTGACACGAAGGAGGATAAGGCTGCAAAAAAAGAGAAGGGGGGGGGGGGGGGGGGGGGGGTGAGGCTGAGGCAGGCGGGCACAAGGCTGGGGTGGGTGGGCACGGGGGTGAGGCTGGGGGAACACGGGCTGAGGCCGGCAGGCTGCGCGCTGGGAGCAACTGCGCGCAGAGCAGGCAGCGGGCAGGGTAGCGCGAGGGAGGATGGGGGAGGTGTGAGTGATGGCGAGGGGAGGGGTTGCAGGTACGTGCACGGGGGGGCGTGAGCAGCAGCGAGTTCGAGATTCAAGGCTGCTGCAAAACTTGAAGATATGTACAACAGAGACAATATCAAGCTAGGTCGCATAAATCGGTGAGTACAAAAGCATGTAGAACTGGAGAGATGAGGAAATTGAGTATAGAAAGAGACCCACACAAATCCTAGGGGCTAAGAGTAGGACCTGAAGGCTAGATGATCACCAAATCACTCTCGAGTCTAAAATGAATCCTGAGTATCATCACCAAGCAGCTCACCATTGGAGGCATGAGACACTTAGCCATAAAGTCACGCTCTCTAAGTAGATTTCCCTCCACATTTTACTCGGGCTCTATAAGATATAGCATTAGTGGAGAAGGGCAAGTCCTCAGAAATGGCAATCAATGTGCACTTTGTCCTTTGCCATGGCCCCAATAGTTGCAACACAAAGTTTGGACGTTGGTGCTTAACCATTGCATTAGACAGGCATATTTATCTCCCCTAGCTTCAAAGAAAAAGGGCTGTCAAGAGAGGAATGCCATGTCAAACAGTTTTAACTAACAGAGCCACACACAGCATGATGAAAAGCCAAACAAAAAAGCACTAGAAGTACAGTGGGCATGTACATCGACCAAAAAAGAAATCTTCGCTCTTTCCATAGATCTTGCTTCAAGCAAATAACTTATCCTTCTGTGGCATTCTAACCATAAATAGTTAAACTCAAGTATCCCATCCCCAAAGGACCAAGACCTACCCAGGTATAATTTTGGAAGCATTCAGCTCTAACTGTTTTCTCCGAAGTTTTGTTGCTGACTCTTAGATCATAATCCTGTCTTAGTATTCTTGATGCAAAAGAATTACCCCTTATAAAGGACATGCAACTGACAACTATGATCTACCAGAGACAATCTGCAAGAGAAAGGTCAGTCTTAGCATAGCTTCCACTAACTTAAACCTATGTGACCAAGAAATTGCTAAGCACCTGAGTATCACCATAAATTAAGGGATTCAAAGGACCCTCTTGAACATGAAAAGCACCATTTATATGTTTCAAAGTTCTTGAACATTAAAGTGAATATAGCTTTTATCCCATTTCAATTCTGATATGCCCAAAGTCAACCATGACATCCTTACAAGTACCAAGACGTTTTCAGAAAGCTGACACAACCAAGGCCAGTATTTATCAAGAGATTTACCAACCTTGAACACTTTTGTATTTGAAATCAGAAGGGTACATAGCTTCCACCATATTCGCTACTGACAAAACATGGGTAATTTTACAATTTATCAATTCATCCTTGTTGTATGCTGCTCCAATAGATCCAAGAAAAAGACCCTGATCACCATCAACGTTGTCTCTCTCTCTCTCTCTCTCTCTCTCTCTCTCTCTCTCTCTCTCTCTCTCTCTCTCTCTCTCTCTCTCTCTAAATTTTTCAGAAGGGCACGTAGACTGTACGTAGAATGTATGTTTCACATGTATGCTTGATGTGGGAGAACATGTATACATAATTTGGAAACACAACTGCGTATAGTGTGGTCTTCTCTCTGCCGCCAGAACTTTCCGTACCCTCTCGTTTTTTGTGGCTATCAAGCATGAGGAAGCAGAATGACAAGATTGACCTTTAGAGGATGCCATTCAAAAGTGCAAAGAAGAAATGACCGAAACCATTAACAAGATCAACCGCAACCTCTTGGGCACAATAAAGATGCTCGAAGAACGAGTGCTGGTCCAAGAAAGCAAGACACTAGAAGATCGTGTGACGGCCCAAGATGAAGAGATTACGTCACTCAAGAAGGATCTCACCGAGGTACGATCACAAAACACACTTGAAGAGGGAGAACTAGAACCCTCAGTAATAGAAGCACTCAACACGATTAAAGAGCAAGTGCGGGCCATCAAAGAGGGGGAAGAGCAACACAAAGAAATGACACATCTTGGGTAGATGTTATTACAAAGACTCAACAGAAGGCAGATGAGGCCGAGAAATGGATCGAGGTTGCCAAGAAAGGAAAAGGTAAGGAAACAACGTCCACACCCACCATTACTAACCTAACACTAGAAGAGGAGCAAAGAAGGCGTGTGCGCGCTTTACATGTGAGAATTTGAGGCCTTAGAGACAAAGACAATGTGGACGAAGAGGTAAAAGAATTCATGGCTTTGATGGGGGTTAATGAGCCGATGCACACAAAAGCTTGGAGAATGGGCAATAAAAAGAAAAATGGAAGCAATGGGGAAACCTCGAAAGAAAGGACACCCATCCTTCATTTTCCCTCCATGGAAGTGAAGGAGGATTTTTTGAAGAAGAGACCAACTCTTAAAAAGGCGGGCATCTTTCTCGGGGATGACCTTACCCTCTCGCAGATCGCTCATATGCAGGAGGTAATGCCGGAGATTAGAGCGGCAAGGGAAAAAGGTAAGATTGCCTTTTGCCGAGATGGAAGAGTAGTGATATTGGAGCGACGCTCCACATGACGGTGCGAGACCTATGGGACCACGCTCAAGGTTGCTTTTGAGGATAGTTTTACTGGGAGAGCGTCCTCTACTCTGAGAAACATCAGGCCCCTGGGCAGTCTATGCCTCACATCAGTGGATACATATGGGAGACAGCTTGCAGACAGGAGACACGATCAAAGCACAGAGGGCAGATCTCAGGGGGAGTGGCAATGTTATTCAGGGAGGAGTTGCACCCGTTGATACATATAGCCCGCAGGGACAAGCAGGCTAGGTACATGTGGGTGAGATTGAGAGTAGAGACAGGAAGGTATCTTTACATTGCAATTTGCTACTTTCCCCTGAGTACGTCAGTATATGCACCACCCAAAGGAAAGTCCCCCTTTTCTATTTTGGATGATGACATATAAGAGTTCTCTAGAGATGGTGACATTATCATCCTAGGGGACTTCAATGCTAGGACTACACATCACCAGACAGTATTTTATGATACTTTAGAGGAGATGCTGAGAGAGTTGGATGTTGCAGAGACCGGCCTATCTAGACTATCATTGGATGTGGAACATACTGAGTATGGAAGACACTTGATAGACATGGGATGGGGACTGCACATGGACTGGCCATCTTGAATGGCCTACAGAGATTTCCCATTAGAGGAGGTTTTACACGCTTTCCACACAAACATGGAGCCAGCACAGTGGATTATCTCATGGCACAACCGAGCTTCATCTCTAGTATCCAGGATCTCGCAGTTAGACCGAGACTGTTGGTGTGATAGTGGATCATGCCCTTGTGTCGATGAACATCTCTTTCCAGTTTAGTGTAGCACACAGGCCATGGGTAGCAATCCCTACTCGCTACACCTTCACGCGGGAGACAGACTCTGTATACATAGATGGGATCTACAGATGCCTATGCATTGAGAAGCCAGGGCGACCTCTTGAGAAGCTTACTACTATACTGACATAGACATTACATGATGTAGCAACAGAGGCATATCCACACACAGTCTAAGCAGAGACGGCGTTCAAGGAGCATATCCCAGAATAGCTGGTATGATGAGGAATGCCGCGAGACAAGAGCCTAACTTCAAAGGGAGGTGCTTTTGGGGGACATCACTCATAGACAGTCACAGATTGAGTTCTGACACCTAGTGCAGCGGAAGAAGAGGGTATTTTTGGCTCGACTAGAGCGGGATCTATACCAGCTATTCTTGAGTCAGGACTCACGTGAGGCATGGCGACTCTTTCATGAGCACTCCCCTCCCCCTACCATTACCTCTACAAAGGCCTAGGGCCATTACCCATCATCTTTGTACACAGTTCCTACATAGCTGCCCCTTTCCGACCCCCCCGATCCATGCCCACACACATGTGCTTTTTTCACCACTCAAATGGTAAAGAAGGCCATTAACAAGATGAGGATTGGGAGAACATACGATCATGATGGCTTAGTGGCTGGGCATTTCATGCATGCCAGAGATCTACTAGCAGAGCTTCTAGCAGTTATGTTCAACCGTGCCATGTGTGAGGGCTTGCTTGATACTTGGAGCTTATCTACTATTGTACCTATCTTCAAGTCAGGAGACCTTATGGAGCCTAGGAATTATTGCACTATCATGATTGGACACACATTGGCACGGTTGTAAGCGTCCATTCTTGAGCAGCATTTGAGTAGGTGGGCAAAGAGGGAAGGGATACATGCAGCCGGGCAGGGCGGGTTGAGGAGAGGTTTTCCTACTCTTGACCATATCATGACACTCAAAACCATTTTTGAGGAGGGCAAATCACATGGGAGACAGATCTATTGTAGCTTTGTGGACTTCCGCAAAAAGCATTTGACACAGTACCCAGAGCTAGACTAATGCGCAGACTACAGGAGATGGGAGTACCCACAAAGATCATTTGGGGGATCATGGCATTATACAGGTCAGTAGTGGGGCATGTACGCACCTCAGAGGGTCTATCTACATTAGTTCACTCCACTATTGGGGTGAAGCAAGGCTGCCTGCTCTCTTCTACTCTATTTGGTATGTATGTGGATGACGTTTCTGACTATTGAGAGAGATGGTGATAGAGGTGCACAGCTCGCAAGGACATAGATTTTATTATTGTTATATGTTGATGATATTGTGTTGATCTCCGACTCTCCACAGGGGATGCAACGTCACTTGGATGCTTTGCATAGGTTTGCCCAAGAAAGTGGTTTGTTTGTCAACCTAGGTAAAACCAAGGTTATGGTTTTTAATACCCCCCCACTGTGGATCAGGAGGTCAGCACCCGCATTCACAGACGGCTAGGAGACATTGGAGTATACAGATGCTTACACTTACCTTGGGGTGTTCTTTTAGTGGACCAGCATTTTCATTGAGGAGAGCAGCAGAGACTAGACAGACCACAGCCCATGCAACATTGGGTAGATTGGAGACGATGTGTTCACTGTTCACAGGTTCAGTTTCAAGAACCTTGGACGAAGCTCAGGCTCTTTGACACTTTGGTGGCTTCCGCATTGCTGAGATTTGGGAACCCTCATTGGATCATCATGGGAGGTCGGGTCGCACTGATGGATGGGAGGACATGGAGAAGCCTCTAGTCTCTATGATCTCGCAGTTTATTAGAGCCAAGGCTTCAGTACCATGTGACATTATCTAAGGAGAGCTAGCTGCCCCCCCATTAGTGGTTCATGCGCTCACCAGATCAATCTCCTTCATACACCACCTGTGGGAACTTCCCAAAGACAGATATGCCCGCCTAGCACTTGAGTCCTATTGACAGTTAGCCATGCAGGGCGATACAACATGCTGGTATGGGGAGATGACATCATGGTTTCAGGCACATGGGTTCAGCATAGACAGATTGCCCCCCTTCCAGTACTTTTTGGATGCACCCACTCTAACTCCTACATAGTTCGAGATCACCACGCCCATCCGCCAGGACCTGACTCAGCTAGACACTAGGAGGACATGGATATAACCAGCACAAGAGCTGGGCACAAAGATAGATTTCTACAGAGAGCATCTTCTCCAGCTTATGGAGGACGGCTTTGTGACGAGACACAAATACATGGACACCCACTTGTCTAATGAGATATGATGTGCTATTGGCCAGATACGCACATCTTCACACCGGCTTCGGGTGAGACTGGGAGATACAATGGAGTACCAAGAGAGGCCAGGACATGCTCCCTGTGTCACATGGAGCCTGAGACAGAGTTGCACTACACATGCCATTGCCCAGTCTACTATGAGATACAAGGCCGCTTCCACTGCTTGTTCAGAGAGGGCTTTGGACCACTCTCCAGAGTCATGGGATACGAGGACCAGAGTACCTGGGTTTGTTTTTGCTCGAGTGCACAGACACATAGAGAGCCTGATGAGAGGAGAGGCTAGCCAGTCTCAGAGACGGATCATAGACTTTTTTAGAGCAGACACTGGACAATAGGAGGAGCTACTACCATAGCAGAGCCCACATTCTCCTCGCACCAGAGGCACGTTGATCGATCGAGCCATTGAGCTAGGGAGATCCAGACGCCCATGACTGCGAAGGACAACAGAGCATCGACGGCGACAGAGGATTCGGATCACTTTGGCCCGACATGCACAACGCCCAATCAGACGACTGACCATGGAGGAGATTGATGAGATCCGGCAGCGACCAATGCTGGATCTTCTATGATTTAGCTCTTTCTAAAGAGAAACCCACATTTTATGTTGTATTAGCTCCCTATTCGCTTCACCACTATTATGTCCCGCTCACACGAGAGGGGATCTAGCCCAGATGCTGTCGGGATGGGCATCCAGTGTCTGGGCGGACGTAGTGTGAACACGGCCAGTGTAGCCGGCCATTATTATAAAAGGGAGGCCAAGGCCTCATTTACAGTTATCGACCCCCACTGGCAGAGTGCCAATGGTTAGCCCGCGAGGCTAGGAGTGCGCGAGGTCACCTCGAGGAGGTGAGGCCGCGTGGTATGGGACGCTCGGTCTTACAGGTGCACGCCTACGTCCTCGGATGCCGGCCCCAGCACGGGGGAGCTGCCGGATGGTGGCTATGGTCGGGTGGTTCGTCCGACGTGTATCTGTAGGCGGTCTGCGTAGCCGGGAGATCCATTCTCCGCATTCGTTTCACCCCCCCACTCATATCCTACACAATCCCAGCTAGTTGCTTAGTTCACATCTAGCAGCTTAGGATTCCATATTATTTTCCTTTTGTTACTCAGACTTTCTATCAGATCCACCACATTGTAACTTTCTCATCTCATAAGTCACTTTGGCCTTTTGAAGATGTTAATATAACATTTCATTTCATATCTATCTCTCTCTCTCTCTCTCTCTCTCTCTCTCTCTCTCTCTCTCTCTCAATGGAGACGAAGAGCAACTCACCTGTGTGCAAGTCTCCCTCGACGGTAACGAAGGCAACATTCATGGTCACGAACAAGAGAATAACATAGGTGGAAAAAGAGATGAAAGAGTGGAAAACGGAGATGGAAGGATGGTGGAAAGAAAAGGCCAACCTCATCCAAATGGTCTTCAACGAGAGCAAGCAATGGAAAAAGGAGAAAGAAGACTTTCAGGCAGAAGTTCAAGCGCCCCAGGAAGAAGTCTCAGCCCTCAAGCGAGAGCTTGCGGAAACTAGAGCGGGGAGTGGACTTGAAGAAGGAGAAATCCAGCCTTCAATGATTGAGGAACTCAAAGTCATCAAAGAACAAGTCCAAAAGATCAAAGAAGAAGAGAAGCAACATGAGGCAAAGACGTCATTGTGGGTACATGTAATCACAAAAACACAAATGAAGGTAGATGAGGTTTAGAAATGGATAGAAGTCGCCAAGAAAGCGAAAGGGAAAGAACCAACACTCATCCCCACTCCCACAATCATCAACATGACCCTAGAGGAAGAGCAAAGGAGGAAGGCTAGAGCTTTACATGCACGAGTGACCGGTCTAAGAGGACATGATGATGTGAAGGTGGAAGTCAAAGAACTTCTAATTATGATGGGTAGTGAGGCCACTCACATAAAGGCGTGGAGAGTGGGAAGAAGAGAGAAGGAAATGGGGAGACTTCCAAGGAGAGAGCATTGATCTTTCGCTTCCCCTCCATGGAAGGAAAGAAGGATTTCTTGAAGAAGCATCCTACACTAAAAAAGACAGGGGTATTCCTTGGGGACGACCTCACACTCGCACAGCTTGCTTATATGCAAGAAGCAATGCATGAGATAAGGACAGCCCGAGAGAAAGGGAAATTGGCCTTCTATAGAGACGGACGAGTGGTTATTATGGAGAGGCGCTCCGCATGACGATGGGAGACCTATGGGACCACACTCAAAGTTGCTACTTGGAATTGTAATGGATCTCTACGCCTTGATGTGGGTGCTTTTGAGGATAGTTTCACTGGGAGGGACATCATCTTCTATCTGAGACACATCAAGCCCTTGGGCAGTCTATGCCATATGTCAGCGGATACAAATGGGAGACAGCTTGTAGATAGGAAACTCCAGAAGAGCATAGAGGACGGGGCTCAAGGGGAGTGGCAATCTTATTCAGGGAGGAGTTGCAGCCATTGATACATATAGCCCGCACAGATGAGTAGGCTAGGTACATACAGGTAAGACTGAGGGTAGAGACAGGCAGATACCTCTACATTGCTATTTGCTACTTTCCTCCGAGTACGTCAGTATATGCACCACCTAGACGACAATCCCCCTTTTCTATTTTGGATGATGACATATGGGAGTTCTCTAGGGATGGTGACATTATCATCCTAGGGGACTTCAATGCTAGGACTACCCATCACCACACAGTATTTTATGATACTTCAAAAGAGATGCTGAGGGAGTTGGATGTTGCAGAGATTGGGCCTATCTAGAATATCACAAGATGTGGAGCATACTGAGTATGGACAGCACTTGATAGACATGGGGACTGCACATGGATTGGCCATTTTGAATGGCCTACAGAGATTTCCTGTTGCGGGACGTTTTACATGCTTTCCACACAGACATGGAGCCAGCACGGTGGATTATGTCATGGCACAACCGAGCTTTATCTCTAGTATCCAGGACCTCACAGTTGGAAGTAAATCAAGCCCTTGTGTCGATGACCATCTCTTTCCAGTTTAGTGTAGCACACATATCACAAATAGCAACCCCTACTCAATACACCTTTACAGGGGAGACAGACTCTGTCTACATAGATGGGATCTACACACGCCTGTGCACTGAGGAGCCAGGGCGACCTCTAGAGGAGCTTACTTCTATACAAACACAAACATTGCATGATGCAGCAGCAGAGGCATACCCACACACTCAGCCTGAGCAAAGACGACGTTCTAATAGCATGCCCCAAAACGGTTGGCATCATGAGGAGTGCCACGAGACGAGAGACCGGCTTCAGAGGGAGGTGCTTTTGAGGGACATCACTCATAGACAGTCACAGATTGCCTTCCGACGCCTAATGCGGTGGAAGAAGAGGGTATTTTTGGCTCTACTCGAGAAGGATCTGTATAAACTATTCTTGAGTCAGGACTCAGGTGAGGCATGGCGACTCTTCCATGAGCACTCCTCCCCTCCTACCATTACTTCTACAGAGGCCTAGGGCCAATATACGTCATCTTTGTACACAGATCTTGGACAGCCGCATCTTCCCGACCCCCCGAGCCATGCCCACGTACATGTGCTTTTTCACCGCCGCTGAGATGGTGAAGAAGGCCATTGATAGGGTAAGGATTGGGAGAGCATATGATCATGATGACTTCGTGGCTGAGCATTTAATACATGCTAGGGATATGCTCGCAGAGCTTCTAGCAGTGATGTTGAACTGTGCCATGTGTGAGGGTTTGCCTCATACTTGGAGTTTATCTACTATTGTATCTATCTTCAAGTCAGGAGACCCTATGGAGCTTGCGAATTATCGCACTATCATGATTGGACACACATTGGCACGGTTGTACGCATCCATTCTTGAGCAGCAGCTGAGTAGATGCGCAGAGAGGGAGAGTATACGCGCAGCCGGGCAGGCAAGAATCAAGAGAGGTTTTTCTACTCTTGACCACATTCTGACACTCGGAGCCATTATTGAGAAGGGCAGATCACATGGGAGACGGATCTATTATAGCTTTGTGGACTTCCGCAAAGCATTTGACACAGTGCAAAGCTAGGTTGATGCGCAGACTACAAGAGATGGGAGTACCCACACATCTAATTTTGGGGATTATGGCATTGTACAGGTCAATGGTGGGGCATGTACGCACTCCAGAGGGGTTATCTACATTAGCTCACTACACTATCAGGGTGAAATAGGGCTGCCTGCTCTCTCCTACTCTACTTGGTATGTATGTGGATGAGGTTTTTGACTATATTGAGAGAGAGGGTGATATAGGTGCACAATTGGCAGGGACATCGATTCCATCATTGTTATATGCTGATGACATTGTGTTGATCTCCAACTCTCCACAGGGGATGCAACGTCGCTTGGATGCTTTGCATAGGTTTTCTCACGACATTAATCTGTCTATCAATCTTCGTAAAACCAAGGTTATGGTGTTTAACACTACCCCACAATGGACCAGGAGATCAACACCCACATTCACATACGGCCATGAGACAATGGAGTATACAGATGCTTACACCTACCTTGGGGTGGTCTTTAGTGGACCAGCATTTTCATTGAGGAGAGCAGCAGACACTAGACTAACTAGAGCACATGCAGCATTGGGTGGATTGAAGAGGATGTGTTCACAGATTCAGTTTCAGGAGCCTCGGACGAAGCTCTGGCTTTTTGACACTTTGATGGCTTCCGCATTGCTCTATGGAGTTCATATATGGGGGCCTTCATTGGACCATCACGGGAGGTCGGGTTGCACAGATGGATGGGGAGACATGGTCGGAGCTTTTGAGGCATTGATACAGCAGCATCAGGAGGGGGACAAGAGGGCATGGTACTCACAGGTCATATAGTGGTTTACATCCCATGGCTTGGACATCACGGATCTGCCTCCTTTTCAGTATGATCTTGACTCCCCTCACATATGCCTCTCACACAACGAGAGGAATCGAATTCTCCGACAGGATCTCTGGCAGCTATACATCAGGGAGACGTGGATCACACCCGGAGAGTCTCTTCCCACGAAGAGACGATACTACAGAGACCACTTCCTAACCATTTTAGGAGATGGGTTCATCAAGAGACCGAGATACATGGATGCCTACATGCCACATAAAGCACGGGTCGTGTCACAAAGTGATGACATGGCTACCCGTCTGCAAAAACCCTAAAAACTTGCAAACCCTAATTTTGGAAACCCTAACCCTACAACCTGCAAACCCTAATTCTGCTGCCAGAAACGCTGAACTGCAAAAATCCTAACCCTAACCCTAAAGGCAGCAGGGGAAGATCCCGGAAAATGCACAGACATGATGACGTGGCACCGTACGGCAAATCCCAAAATTTACGGCGCTTATTGCGGAACCGCCGTACAGTTGCTTTTGCGTGGAGATTTCTCTTACGGCAGCTTTTGGCTACGCTGGGACTGCTTTATTTTATTAAAGTTGAGAATTGCTTTATTTTGGAGAGCTTGTGAGAGAAAAGAGCCTTTGCTTTATTTTTAGGCTTTTGATTTTAAGCTTTTGGGGCTCTGCTTTTGGCATCCCTTGTAAATAAATAAGTGGATTGTGCTCCCACTTTGCAGAGCATCTGGACGCAGAGTCTGAGAGTGAGACCCAACCACTCTTGTACTCTGTACTCAGATTAATACAAAAAGAAATACCGAAAGGGGCGCCAGTCTTTGGGGCCAACATCTCTAGGCACGGAACTCCGCCGGGCCAGTGTCGAATCAGTTGTGAACTGTGAACTGTTTTTGAAGCGGTTATTTGTGCTGTTGTGGTAGATTCTTGACTTGGAGTGTCCAAGTCTGTTACAGTGGTATCAAAGCACGGCCAATTTCTCTTCTACGGGAAATCCGATCCCAAATTTTTTTGGGCGGCACCTATGGCTTCATACAAGGATAAGTCGACTCCCTCTGCATCCGGAGATGCGGGAAGGGATCACAACGAAGATTCCGGCTAGGAGTATGGCCCGCCTCGGCCTACTCAGGCGGAGCGTCGAGAGATGGAGCGTCGACAGTTGATCGACGATGCAACAAAGATGATGCTTAATTTTGCCGAGGACCCGAAGATGGCAAAATATATGAGCAAGACCTCTTTGGAGGAGGTGCATACGGAGTGGCAAAAAACCACACCACCACCCCCGAAACCCGCTCTCAAGAAACCCTCTACTCACAAGGAATATTCAGAGAAGGAATTAGAAGAGGTGGTTGATGCACGGATTGCTCAGCTTTTTTGACGCGCAAAACAAAGCTAAAAAACACAGCAAAAAGCAGAAGAAAGGCACTAACTTCCCGGGATATTTGGGTCGTCAGTCGACATTTGATAGCGCAAAGAAACAGAAAAAGCGTGTTCGATTTGAAGGAGTACCCAGTTCTTCTTCTTCTTCTTACAGTTCGTCTAGCTCTTCTAACTCGAGCGAAGAAGACAGAAAAGGCAAAAAGCGAAGCAATAAACAACGCTTTGGAAAGGGCAAGAAAAAGGCAAAGAAGTCTAAATCTCGCCCAGTGAGTGACAGTTCTACAGAGGACTCGTCTACAGACAATTCAAACTCTGACGACGGCAACTTTTATGCGAACAAGAAGAATTTTTATAAAGCCAACCAATATAACTTTTTGGAAGACAAAAGCAAGAAAGTCCGAGAGTTTAAGGAAGGTGGACAGTCCATTAAATTTGACACATTTTCGGGATATAAAGATGCTTCGAAGGCTTTGTCTTTTATACAGCAATTTGACATCACTTTCGCGGTAGGACGCTACTCAGAGCACTCCAAGATTCGGAGAGCTGCCTCTTATTTTAAGGGAAATGCTCGAACTTGGTGGCCATGCTTCTTTTAAACAAGACTGTGCCAGTTAAATGGCTGAAATTTAAGAAGACTTTTATTTCTTCTTGGCTAACTCAAGAGTATGGACGCGATATACGAGCTGCTTGGAACCATCTTCGGATGACCAAGAGAGCTACACTAGACGCTTATTGCGAGAGATTCTGGAGCTCTTTCCTACCCGCCTCTTCATTCAAGAAGATTTCTTCAAAGAACAGCTTGAGCGGTTTACCTTGGGTCTACCTACAGAGATCCGAGATCACTGCTTGGAACAGAAGTCAGCTTCTATTCAAGAGTTGATGAGTCATGCGAAACGGGGTTTTGACATTCACTCTGGCAATCTGACCTACCCCACCAATGAGGTCATGACACAACAAGCCGAACAGACTTCAGCGAATGAAAGTAGAAAGAGAAAGAGCAACCCAAAAAAGAAGGATGCACGACCCAAGCTTAATCCTCTGGAGAGAGCTCGCTTTATCAAGGAAGGGAAGTGCTCTGGATGCGGGGAGTTTGGACATATCTCCAAGCACAGAAAGAACGGAACGACAAGGACCACGAAAGGCCTGAGAGTTCGAGAGCAGCTGAGGAACGTGTAAGAAAAGGCAAGATGAAAACAGGACTGGTTCCAGATTGTGTGGGTACCGATCCCAACACAATGGAGGAGAGTACAGAACTTTGTCGGGCTTGCTTGGGGCAAAGTGAAAGACCAAGAGACCCTGATCTTCTTTGATGGAGGAGCCAAGGCCAACTTCATTTCACCGGGATTGGCAGCGCGGCTCGAGATCACTCCCGATCGGATGGGACCACTTGCGGAGGCTATTCTAGCGGCACCCGGCAGGGACGTAGCCATTACACCGGTCATTGGCAAACTTCGGTTGCATTGTCAAGGGTATTTGGGGCATGAGGTCTTTTACATAATGCCTTTGGAAGGTTGTGATGTTCTCTTGGGAATTCCCTGGTACCACAAGAACAACGCCGTGGTCGATTATCGAGCGAGGAAAGCGACATTGACTGCAGAGAAGGGCAGAACCATTGTACTTGACATTAAACTGAAGGGCGAGTCTGTCCCTATTGTATCGGCTTCGGCCATTTCTAAATTAATGAAATCCAGTCTGTTTGTTTACTCGATCTTTATGAAAGAATCAAGTGATGAGGATAGGACAAATATGTCTAAACTTGATAAAGAACGCCAAGATTTTCTAGACTCTCATGCCGATTGCTTCTCAGAGGGCCTGCCAAGTGAGTTACCACCTGCTCGTCCTGAAGATCATACCATTGATTTGATACCTGGAACCACACCACCGAACTGGCCACCTTCCCGTGTGAGCCGAGCACAGAACGAAGAGATTATGAACCAAGTGAAAGACCTCTTGGAAAAGGGTCTTGTCCATCCTAGTACTTCACCATATTGCTCTCCAATGTTGTTGGTTTTGAAGAAAGACGGATCTTGGAGAATGTGCATCGATTATCGAGCTCTCAACAAAATCACCATCAAGAACAGATTTCCGATTCCTAGGATCGATGATATTCTTGACCAACTACAAGGAGCCTCGTGTTTTAGCACGATCGTTTTCAAGAGCAGATATCATCAGATCCGAATCGCCTAACCAATGCTCCTGCGACATTTAACCGGATGATGGACAGGATTTTTCGAGAGTACAGACTATTTGTTGGCACTTTCTTTACGACATCATTGTTTTCTCCAAGGATGAGGCAAAACATAGAGAACATCTGCTACAGGTCTTTCAGGCATTACGAGATCACAAGTTGGTGAAGATTAATGCAAAGAAAAGTGATTTTTTCCTACCAAAGATACACTTTTTGGGACACATTGTGTCAGCAGCAAGAGTGCAAATGGATCCGGCCAAGATAGAGACTATCCGTGATTGGCCCGATTTGAAAAATGTCAATGAAGTTCGAAGCTTCTTGGGACTATGTTCGTACTACAGGCGGTTCATTCGAAAGTTTGCAGAGGTTGCTTCCCCTTTGCATATCTTGACACAGAAAGGAGTCCCTTTCTCCTAGGGACCCACAGAGGTGACTGCATTTCAGACATTGAAAGAGAAACTGACTACGAGACCAGTTTTGACTTTGTCGGACTTGCAAAAGTCATTTGAAGTATATTGTGATGCTTGTGGTCGTAGTCTGGGTGCGGTCTTAATTGCAAGAAGGCCATGTCATTGCTTACGAGAGCCGATTGTTCTCAAGGCCGGAGACGACAGCACAGATTTATGAGAAAGCTTTTGGCAGTTATCCATGCTCTTACTCAGTGGCGGCATTACCTACTCGGAGCGGATTTTACTGTCTTTACAGAAAATCAGACTTTGCGCTACTGCTTGTAACAGAAGCAGCTTTCGGAAAAGCAGATGCGGTGGGCGAACATCTTGTCACAGTTTCACTTCCAGATTGTCCATATTGGCTATTTCCGCGATACATCATAGGAGCTTTGAGGATATGGTCGACCAGTATGCCACAGATACAGATTTTGCAGACGTTTTCACACGAATACGGGATGGGGAGACAGTAGCGGGATACTCCATTCGGGATGGCTACTTGATGAGAAAAACTATGTTGTGCGTTACACAGCCGTTGAGGGAAAAGGTTATGATTGAATGCCACTGCCCACCTTTTACGGGTCACCGCGGCATTGCTACCACCATGAAAGGGGTAGAGAGATACTTCTTTTGGCCGAGACTCAAGAAGGATGTGAAAGAGTTTGTGCGTAGTTGCTTGGTATGCCAGAAGGTCAAGTTTGACAGGTATTAAGCACAAGAATTGTTACAGCCTTTACCCATACCCACCCGCCCCTGGGAAAGTATTGCGATGGATTTCATTTTTGATCTCCCGAGAACACAAAGTGGTCACGATGGTATCTAGACAATTATTGACAGATTTAGCAAGCAGGCTCATTTCATTCCAGTGAAGAAAACAGTCAAGCCAGATCACTTAGCGAGACTGTTTGTGGCCCAAATCTTCAGATTACATGGCATGCCTGAGACGATTGTCTCCGACAGGGACCCCAGATTTACGAGTTTGTTTTGGAAGGCAATTTGGGAGAACATTGGCACGCGGTTGCAGTTCTCGTCATCGTTCCACCCGCAGACTGACGGGCAATCTGAGATTGCCAATTCAGTGATTTTAGATTTATTGAAGTCTTATATCTGGGATTAGAAGACTCAATGGGAAAAGTACTTACCTTTGGTAGAATTTGCCTACAATAACACAATACACTCTTCGACGGGGAAGGCGCCATTTGAGATTGTTGAAGGTGCTGCGAAGGTTCCACCCTTCCTAAGCACGAAAGCTAAGATTTTTGAAGCGGATAAGTATACGCGCGACTTAGACACGGCTTTTGCCAAGGTCCGCGAGGCTTTGCAGAAATCTCAAGAAAGAGAGAATAGGCAGCGGATCTCCATCGTCGCAATTTGAAATTGAAGGAGGATGATTGGGTGCTCTTACGTTTTGAGAAGGCACGCCTGAGAAAGGAAAAGGGAAAGGAGAGGCTTTTTCCAAAGCTTAGTATGAGATACTATAGACCTTTCCAGATATCCGAAAAGATCAATGATGCCTCCTTTCGACTGAAACTGCCTGACACTTGGAGGATTCACAATGCATTTCATGTGAGTCTCTTGAAACCTTTTAAAGGTGATGTGTCTGATGATGGGGAGCCTGATGAGCAACCCGAAATGGAAGAAAACGAGGAGATCCTTGTTTTTGAACAGATTTTGGCACATAGGGATACGAAGAATAAAGGTAAAGTCCGAAGGCGGTTCTTGGTTAAGTTCAAAAACTATCCTGCATTGGATGCGAAGTGGATGGAGGAGGAGGACCTAGCAGATACTCCTCAGATTGTGAAACTTTACCTCGAAGCTTTTGGTTTAGCATAGTCTACTCCAAATGGAACCCAAAATTCAGCTTGGCCAGAGATCTGGTACAGTGGGATGCACAAGAGGGAAGTTACTCCGCTCCTTTGTCAACGGATTCCTCGATTTTGATACTAGAGTCACTGATGTCTCTTTGAGCTTCAGGGATACTGAGAGCTGACAGTATTCTGCTGTATGACTTTATGAAATGGAATTCCTGAATATGATACTGATTTGTTCTTGACTTCTTTGAAGTGCAGGAACTGATAGACGAAATGACTGCAGCATTTTGGTCTACTTGATCTCGAATAGACATGGTTGCAATAGAAGTTAGTCAATCGGACATTGATGAGATCCCGACTGGATCTAGATGCGATTGCTAGCTACATTGCCGATAAATCATGGTCTAAGATCCGAATGAATGTTGAATGTCATGTGATGTCCGGTGATGTCGAGTGATGTCTTGTGATGTCGTGTGATGTGACTGTCGATTGGTACATGTGCTAGCTGTGTGTTCCTAGTACGTAGGTACTAACAGTCAGTGTCTGCTAAGACGGTTTATGGCCTCTGTTTGTTTTGAAGGCGTAATCGAGGGCGATTACAATGCTTTCAAGAGGGAGGTATGTCACGAAGTGATGACATGGCTACCCGTCTACAGAAACCCTAAAAACCTGCAAACCCTAATTTTGGAAACCCTAACCCTAACCCTAAAACCTGCAAACCCTAATTTTGTTGCTAGAAACCCTAAACTGCAAAAACCCTAATCCTAACCCTAAAGGCAGCAGGGGAAGATCTCGACAAATGCGCAAACATGATGACGTGGCACCGTACGGCGAATCTCGAAATTTGCGACGCATGTTGCGGAACTAGCGTATAGTTGCTTTTGCGTGGAGATTTCTCTTACGGCAGCTTTTGGCTACGCTAGGACTGCTTTATTTTATTAGAGTTGAGAATTGCTTTATTTTGGAGAGCTTGTGAGAGAAAAGAGCCTTTGCTTTATTTTTAGGCTTTTGATTTTAAGCTTTTGGGGCTCTGCTTTTGGCATCCCTTGTAAATAAATAAGTGGATTGGGCTCCCACTCTGTGGAGCATCTGGACGCAGAGTCTGAGAGTGAGACCCAACCACTCTTGTACTTTGTACTCAGATTAATACAAAAAGAAATACCCAAAGGGGTGCCAGTCTTTGGGGCCAACATCTCTAGGCACGGAACTCCGTCGAGCCAGTGTCGAATCAATTGTGAACTCTGAACTGTTTTTGAAGTGGTTATTTGTGTTGTCGTGGTAGATTCTTGACTTGGAGTGTCCAAGTCTGTTATTACAGGTCGCCATTGAACAGCTCAGAGTATTATCACACCAGCTAGAGATTGAGGCAGGGAGAGCTGTACATGTTCCCAAAGCAGAGAGGATATGCAAACTTTGCACAGCAGAGGTTGAGAGCGAGGAGCATTATGTATGCAGATGTAGAGCATATGAGGAGATTTGAGGCAGATATCCGACCTTGTTTGCAGATGAGCCCACTCTACATCACATTTTTTGAGTCCAGACACCAGCGGCAGTTCGGCCACTTCCTCATAGAGGCACAGCAGCATCGGGATTCCCTCCTCCAGGCAGCATCAGGTGTGAGAGATGAGTGCCAGACACAACTCACGGACTTTTTTCAGAGGCTCATAGCAGCACCATCACCTCCGACCATCCAAAGAGGAGTGACGCTACAGCAGGCTGAGGAGGTCCAAGCTCACAGACGCCAACTTACCCATGGACAAAGGGCACCTCGCCTACACCAGAGAGATTCAGGAGATCCAGGAGCACTACTATAGATCTTTGGAGGAGCGACGCATTCGAGCTTTTGCAGATCCAGCCGCCATCTTACACGGATTGTTCACACCCTATCCGCCCATGCATTATGTATTACATCCTGACTATGGGATTGGATGGAGCTAGAGATAGGATAGCATCTCATGATTGTATCTACCCAAACATATAGGTTTGCATCTTTCCCCAGTTTTGGAGCCCCCCCCCCAAACCCACTCTTGTATCACTTACCTCCTCCCCCAGTCATTACAAAGGATAGCTTACTTTTACTTTTGTACCTTTTATCCTTTATGGATACACAGAGGACGCCCACCTCATGTACTTTGATTTGTCTCATAGGCCGACTTTGGCCTTTAAGTCTGCCTTTTTTATAAACGTTAAAATATCTCTCTCTCTCTCTCTCTCTCTCTCTCTCTCTCTCTCTCTCTCTCTCTCTCTCTCTCTCTCTCTCCAAAAAAAAAAAGGGGCTGTATTCTATGTACATAAGAGATTCTCAATGGCCTATTACCCAAAGGAAGTACAAAAGAGGAGTGACAATGTGTAGGCTATGTAAACATCAAGGTGATCTGTACGATGAATGTAGAATGGACCATTGTGGGGGTGCATAATGCCATGTGACGTGATCCTAATCCCGATAGAAAAGACTTGACGACCGTGCCCATGTGTGAAGAAAGACGCATCGACGCTGCTCCGCTGACCTGGAGGGACCAGCTGAAGAATCCCACTGACTGTGCAGAGTATGCAATAGCTCTGTCTAATGGCTGTCAAAATGGTGTACATGGGGGAGGACTATGAGCCCAGAATGTGGGCACATCGAGCCTTCCACATGGTCAAAAGCGTGATGCTACATATCGTGGTCAATAATGTGTCCCGCTAGCAGAAATTCAGCTAGTAACCTGCATCTAGGATCATCTATAGAGTGCCCGGCCTATAACCCAAGGGAGTAAGCACGAAGATCAGATCTGTCGGCAAGCCTTGAAAAAAGGTGTGTCAAACCCAAAAATTGCAAAAGCCATGCAACTGCCCCCCACGTCACGAACCCATCATGGATGCCCACTCTATCAACAAACAACAAACTGCCATCCACATTGGCTACACAAAAGGACAAACCCAGAAACAATGCCTCAAAGATTCAAGCTGTGAAGTACATCTCTGACAAGTCGGGTCATGATTGGTGACTCTCGACCAAGTACCAACAGGCAATCCTGCCTGTGCTATCATCCACATGAAAAAACATAACCTGCAGCTGATCCTCCGGATGGTCCAAATGCATGACCAAAACTCTCTCTCTCTCTCTCTCTCTCTCTCTCTCTCTCTCTCTCTCTCTCTCTCTCTCTCTCTCTCTCTCTCTCTCTCTCTCTCTCTCTCTCTCTCAACACAAGCAAATAGGAGTACCCGCTGAGTCCAAGATTTGTCAGGTGTGCCAGATAGAGCCCGAGACAGAGCTACATTACATGTCACTGCCCGCTATACTATAAGATACAAGGCTGCTTTCACCATCTATTCAGAGAGGGTTTTGGACCACTTTCTAGAGTCATGGGATACCAGGATCAGAGATGCCTCGGATTATACTTATTGGAGCTTCGCAGACACAGAGAGGACATCTTGAAGAGGGGCATAATCAGAGAGATCCAGCAACAGTGGCAAATTACAAATTTCTTTCAATCAGAGACAGAGGAGTTCGAGCAGCCCCCACAGTAGCATAGCAGCACCAGAGGCATACTGCTTGATCGAACGATAGAGTTGCAGTGGTCCCGTCACCCATAGATGAGGGGGCCCTCTCGACGTCGACGCAGATTGTGACGGAGGATCCATACCATACTGGCGCAACGTAGGAGTTGTCCCGACAGAGTGCTTACCTTGGAGGACATTGAACCTCTATAGCCTTTTGGATACTAATGTATATGACAATATGTATATGATGCCTCTACTGTCAAAGAGCTCCATTGTATCAACTCACCCTTTGTATCAGCTTTCATCCCACCCCTACCCACTATTTTCTTTTCATTTCTTTGTACTTTTTGTACCCAGACCTGGTATTAGATTCACCATATGTAACCTTTTGGTCTCATAGGTTATTTTGCCTTTTGAAGACGTTAATATTACATTTCATTTCATTTCATCTCTCTCTCTCTCTCTCTCTCTCTCTCTCTCTCTCTCTCTCTCTCGTCGACTAGATCTCTTAGGTCTTGAATTCAACTCTCCTCGTCGGCTAGATCTTTAAGGTTTCTTGGATAGTTTCCTACGACGTTAAAACTCTCTTCTTCTCGGATGTGTATGTGTGCTAATAAAAAGAGGAAAATGGTATAAGCTTTCTATCACCAAAGTGTGGTAGATTGGTTATGCCATTTCCCTCTTGAATAACAGGTCTTGAGTTCAACTCTCCTCGTCGGCTAGATCTTTAAGGTCTTTTGGAATAGTTTCCTACGTTAGAACTCTCTTCTTCTTCTTCTTCTTCTTCTCTCTTCAGAGGGATCTTCTCCTAGGGGTCATCAATAAAAAGCCCTTTGACGTTTACTGTGATGCATGTTAGAGTTTTGTACGGCTAGTGATTGTCCCGGGTTGGCCACCCATCGCACATCATGTAGATTGCATGGGCAGACACTTTTAGCACGTGTCCGGCTGGTCATTTTTTGAGCCTGGCTGGGTGCACACATTTTAAGCAATTTTTGGGCTTTTATGTTTTTTGCACCAGTTACACATTTTTGCCCTACCTCAACCTAAGATTCTATAAATAGAATGCTTAGGGTCTTGTAGTCATACAGATTGTGTATTGAGATTATCATTTGCAGAGCCCTTGCGTTCTCTCTCTCTCTCTCTCTCTCTCTCTCTCTCTCTCTCTCTCTCTCTCTCTCTCTCTCTCTCTCTCTCTCTCTCTCTCTCTCTCTCTCTCTCTCTCTCTCTACCCCTCCAACGTTTTTGACGCACGTGGCTCACACTCTTTCCGCTGCTCACTCTCCCATGGTATCAGTCGCCAAGAACAGAGAATTTGCATCGATCTCTCCTCCTGAGGCTAGCGCTAGCACTTCTGCCGATTTCCATCACGGCGGATCTCAAAAATGCTGATCAACGTTTTTCAGCCCTAGCGTTTTCTACAACAGCAACATTTTTGCATTTATAGCCTTGATCTGCATCCCTCTTCCTAGCGCTTCCCTCCTGGAGTAGAATCGCACTAAAACCGGCACCAACATCTGCTGCATTTTTGCAAACCCTAGCGTTTTTGGATAGATCTGCGTTTTGCAGATCTTGCTGTGTTTGTTCGTGCTTTGCTGGCGGTTTTGGACAGATCTGAGTTTTTCACAAAACGTTGATCTTGTGCACCTATGGGAGCGGCCAAGGAACACCTAGATGTAACAAACTGCTGACGTGTAAAAGCCTTGAAGAATGGAGCCAACTTGAAGATGTCGGCCGAGGGGCCTAAACCCTAAGAAGAACAAGTAACAGAAAAAGAAGTCCTACCCTTATGGGGACCCCGTCCGATGGGGCCCCAAGTGACATAAAGGATTAAAATAAAGCAGGACCCGCACACACACAAACTGATGATGTGGCAGATTTTCGAATATTGCGTTGACATGATGACGTGGCAAGCTGTACGAATTTCCGTAAATTACGTTGGCAGCTTTTTGGCATTGCTTTTGGACCAGAAGCTTTTCAGTTTGAAGGCTTTTCACTGTAACTACTTTTCAAGCCAAAAGAAATACCGAAAGGGGCGCCACGGTTTGGGGCCAATACTCTCTGGGGTGGAATTCCGCCACTCCGTGTCGCATGTTGTCTCTCTCTCAGTTCAATTGTTAAAGAAGTGCTAAAAGTCTGTTCAATCTGTTCTTTTCTATTGGAACATGGTGCCCGTCTTGTGACACCAGGAGTCTTCTACACTGCCTGGAACTTGCAGATCTACACCTTGGATAGGTATCTACACCCAATCGGCACCATTTTCGTTACTTATTAATTGCTGTTTTTCCTCTGTTTTCAGCCCCTCGACGGCTGAAAAGTGCGAGAACCCTCTCCTCTGACACTCTGCGACGCTCCCGCACAGACCAGTGGCGTACAGGCTCGCTGAAAATATATATTACAGCAGCGTTTCAGCACCCTTAGCAGCGTTTTTTGGACAAACAACACGCTGGCTGGACGACAGTGATACCTCACACTTTGACCAATTTCTCATGAAGCTGGGGTTACGGCATACCTCATCAAATTCCAATTGTTATGTTGTCTCTGAGGGCTCTTTGGTTGCGATAGTGATTGTCTATGTGGACGATCTCATTTTCACAGGCTCTTCGACCAGCAAGATCAAGTTGATCATGAAAGCTATGGAGGCGCGTTTCGAGATGACTGATCTTGGACTTGTTCACTATTTTCTTGGATTCTAGATTTTTTAGACACCAGATGGCATCTTCTTTTCTCAGCGGAAGTATGCGAATGCTATCCTGGAGAGATTTGAGATGACAGGCTGCAGACCAATTGGCACTCCTCTCGAGCCCGCAGAGAACGTATCACTTCATGATCCCCACGGATTGACTTGGAGCAGTACAGGAATGTTGTTGGCTGCCTCGTATGGCTGACTTATTCCCGACTAGACATCTTGTTACATGGTTTCTGTCCTTAGTTCCTTCAACACCCAACCTCGTCAGCAACATTCGCAGTGTGCCCAGTGTACTTTGCGGTACATCAGCGGCACCTTGGACCATGGTGTGTTCTATGGTTGCTCCAAGGGTTGCACCTTACTTGGTTGGTGCAATTCAGATTGGGCAGGAAATCCAAATACTCGGCGCTCTACTACAGGAGTAGTTTTCACACTCGGTTTGGGACCCATTTCATGGAGCAGCAGCAACCCACCGTTACGCTATCTTCTACAGAGGCGGAGTACAGAGCAGCTTGCTATGCTGCTTGTGAGGCCATATGGCTACGGAGATTACTGGGAGAGTTGTGTTTTTCCCAGACTGCTACGACTTGTCTTTTGTGCGACAATCAGAGTTGCATTGCTATTGCCAAGAACCCTATTTTTCACGCTCGGACTAAGCACATTAAGGTGCAGTACCACTATGTTCGGGAGCGGGTTTTGGCTGGAGATCTTCATTTGGAGTATGTTCCTACAGCGGACAATGCAGCATACATCTTCACGAAGGCTGTACCTCAGTGGACTTTGGCTTCTCACCTTCGACTCCTGTGTGTCGTCTAGCATCTGGTGCTGTGAGGGGTGTTAAGAGTTACACCACCATTGCTTCACCATTCTGTACGGCTAGTGATTGTCCCGGGTTGGCCACCCATCGCACATCATGTAGATTGCATGGGCAAACACTTTTAGCACGCGTCTGGCCGGTCATTTTCTGAGCCTGGCTGGGTGCACACATTTTTAGCCATTTCTGGGCTTTTATGTTTTTTGAACCAGTTACACATTTTTGCCCTACCTCAACCTTCTATAAATAGAATGCTTAGGGTCTTGTAGTCATATAGATTGTGTATTGAGAGCATCATTTGCAAAGCACTCTCTCTCTCTCTCTCTCTCTCTCTCTCTCTCTCTCTCTCTCTCTCTCTCTCTCTCTCTCTCTCTCTCTCTCTCTCTCTCTCTAACGTTTTCGGCGCGCGTGGCTCACACTCTTTCCGCTGCTCACTCTCACAATGCATGTGGTCGCAATTTGGGAGCAGTCTTGATGCAAGAAGGCCATGTCATAGCTTATGAGAGCAAGATGTAATCACGTCCTAAACGGGTTGCACAGATTTATAGGAAAGAGCTTTTGGCAATTATCCATGCTCTTACTCAGTGGCAACATTGTCTACTCGGAGCTAACTTTACCTCTTCACAGATCATCAAAGTTTACACTAATTCTTGTCGCAGAAGCAGCTTTCGAGAAAGTAGATACGGTGGGCTAACATCTTGTCACAGTTCCACTTCCAGATAGTCCATGTTCAGGGACAGAAGAACATAGTGGTAGATGCATTGTCTTGAAAGCCCTTGGTTCTGGCTATTTCCACGATACATCATTGAAGCTTTGAAGATATGATAGATCAATACGCCACACATCCTAACTTTGCAAACATCTTCACCAGATACAGAGTCGGGAGACAATTGCAGGCTATTCCATACAGGACGGCTATTTTGATGCGGAAAACAATGTTGTGTGTTACACAGCCGTTGAGGGAAAAGATTCTGAAAGAGAGCCACTATCCAACTTTTTCGGGCCACCGAGGCATAGATACCACCTTGAAGGGTGTTGAGCGTTACTTTTACTGGCCGAGGCTCGAAAAGGATGTAGACGAGTTTGTTCGCACTTGCTTAGTATGCCAGAAAGTCAAGTTTGACATGCATAAGGCACCAGGGATTCTCCAGCCTTTACCCATACCCTCCCGTCCCTAGGAAAGCTTTGCCATGGTTTTTATTCTTGATCTTCACAAGACTCAAAGTGGGCAAGATGGCATTTGGACAGTCATCAACAAATTCAATAAGCAACCTCACTTCATTCGGTAAAGAAGAGAGTTAAGCCCGATCATTTGGCGAAACTGTTTGTCTTATAGATTTTTCAATTACATGGCATGCCTGAGTCCATTGTTTCAAACAGAGATCCCCAGTTTACTAGTTTGTTTTGGAGGGCAATCTGGGAGAACATTGGCACACGGTTGCAGTTCTCGTCCTTGTTCCACCTGCAGACAAATGGGCAATTTGAGATAGCCAATTCAATGGTTTTGGATTTGTTGAAGTCTTATATTTCGGATTAGAAGTGTCACGTGACACATCCAACCCTATGTGTCCGTGGACAAGCTACACCATGATCAGGGTTCAGTCCGTCCAGTCAGTCTAGATTAGAAGTGATCTGGCACTTTAGTGTGTCTATTCGTAGACCGTGCATGCCCAATCACTTAGTATAGATGCATATCCTCTGGTTGCACACAGAATGATCATCAGTATTCCCTTCACAATCCATCAGATTCAGTCACGGGAATTTTCCAGTGCATTTAGCCTATTTTCCCTATTTTTGACATTTTTCACTTATTCATTTAAGTGACTTTCCAACAAAAGTAGGTAGGGCAATTTTGCTAGGTTTGTATATAAGCAAAAACTAGAGCTAGCACTATTTGGCAGAAGAGGCAGCAGGAGCACCTTGCTCAACAGGCAACTTCTCAGTCGGACCCCAAGGACTTCTAGCGTTTTTGCTCCACAGCAGCTTGGCTAGCATTTTGGGACAAGACACCGCAGATCAGCCAGCGTTTTGCTCTTGCAGATCCCTGGCGACAAGACCACAGTAGATAAGCCTAGCGTTTTGCATTGCAAGGCAACCGGCAGCAACAGCTGAAGACAAGAACCAGCCCTAGCGTTTTTGCATCTGCCAGCAACCTCAGCGTTTTGCAGATCTATCACGACAGAATCAGCCCTAGGACCAGCGTTTTCAGTTTTCAGCAGTTAGACACCGCAGATCAAGTCCCGAACCTCGCAGATCTCACCTTCCCACAGCAGTTCCTCACCGCACGGTCAGTTTCCGCAAGGTTTACAGTTTCAGCCCGGAAAACGCAGATTTCAGCATCTGCCTTTTCAGCGCGTCGTCGTCGCATCGTCATCATCGACATAGAGTCAGAATTCAGCAGTAGGAATATTGCAGATGTTCAGCGTTTTCAGCATTCCACAACAGCAGCAGATTCAGACCTAGTTGGTTGCAGAAGACCCCCATTTTCAGCCCTCGAAAACGCAGCCAAAACAGTCATTTTCAGCCACCGAAACAGCCCCGAAATTCAGCAGTTAGAAGACCACAGATTTCAGCCCTAAAGTCGTCGTCGTCATCACCGTCGTCGTCATCGGCATAGTCCCAGATTGCATCAGTCCATTGCATCATCATTGTACCACTTTGTGCAATCAATAAGTAGACCACTCTCGCCGACGAGAGTGGGGCCTTCGGAGGAGGGTTTTACGTCGTCTCTGGTGTCGTATCTCTCTTCTCTCTATCTCTCAGTCTCATACACTTGCACGCACAGTGCCCATTCACTTTGTTTGTGATCATAGCATTCTCTCATTAAGAACGGAAGGCTCTCCCTTCCATAAGAACAAAAGGAACCTTGAGCACAGTTTGGAGCACTCAACTTGAGCAAAGCGCAAACAATCATTCCGTTGCGCCTAACATTGGTATCAGAGCTTTGGCAGTGTTCTGTATCACTCAATGAAAGAACCACAAGAATTTTTTTGCTTGTTGAGGTCGCACGAACCCAAGTTCGCTTAGGCGTGTCGATTTATAATCGTGTTTTGTTGAAGAGTGACAAGAATCCCAAGAAAGAAGGGCTTGTCCAGCCTCCCCTTGTGTCTCTTTTCACTCATTGAGAGCGGACCGTGCACTTAGCGGCCGGCCAATCGACGTGAGGTGGGAAAAAGCAACCTTGGTGTGAGCGCAAGGGCACCATGGGGTGCGCCCGCGGAAAAGAGTAGAACTCGGGTGAAGAGAAGATCCTTCTCAAATGCGACTTGCAAGCGAAAGAAAACCTCAGGAACCTCAAGAACCCAAGAACCCAAGTTCCTAGTGAACTTAAGAACCCAAGACCACAAGAACCCACGATTGCAAAATGGTCATCACTCGAAGCGGAATGGATACTTCGCTTGGAGGTGATGAGCATGAGAGAGGCGAAGAAGAATTTTCCCCACCAAGAGGTTTTTCCGACCCTCCCCTTTCCACATCTACGTCAAGGATTGCACTAACTTCTATGGAGGCTTTGGAGAAATTGTTTCTGAAACAGAATTTGAATGCGAAGCAAGAACTGCAGAAAGAATGGCAGAAATGAAACGCAGACACGCAGAAGAGAAAGCAAAAAGAGAAGCCGAAAGAAAGGCAAGACAAGAACGGCGCGACCGACACATGCAAGAGTTCTTGCGACTCTTGTCTCGCATGCCAGCACCGATGCAAGAGATTCGGGAAAAGGAGACTCTCTCAGTCTCTTCTTCTCCAAAGCATGATACACAGGATTTGAATGATTGTGAGAAGCATGATGAATTCAATGACAATGATTTGCATGATGATTTGCATCATCAAGATGTGATTTCTCACAAGCATGATGATTTGCCTGATCAAGATGTGATCTCTCACGAGCATGATGAGTTGCATGAAGATAATGTGATTGTTCACAAGGATGATGTGTTAGTGGATGCTTTTTCGAGCAAAGCTAACCTCGCGATCAATCACGAAGAACCGATCTTGGCTTTCGAGTCGAGGTCCAAAGAACCCTCACAGGAAGTATTATGTGTTCGCATGATTGATACGCACGCATTGTTCGAGTGTTTCATTCGTGATCATTTCCTGTATTTTAGTCAGCGTCTTTATGTGATCCCTTTTCCTAGGCATGACATATTGTACGTTGAGCACGTTTCACTCAGGAATGAGCACGAATGTATGCGGATTGTTCATGAAAAGATGAAAAGTATGTATATAAGGAAGTCACATTCCATGTCTCTTCCTTGGCATGACACATTTGTAGAAAGAGCACATGAAACTATGAGCACCAAGCATGAGCATTTCCGTTGTGAATTGCCACAGTCGATTGCTTTAGATCATAAGAGAAAGATTCGATCTCATTGTTTGCGTGTGTGTGGTGAACCATTTAGCACTCCGTCTATTTGTTCATCTACATTGCATGCACAGTCTTTGATAAAGCCAAGATTTTTTCCACTCACTTTACATGGAATAGGTATGTTCATGGTTTTGTGTTGGAAATGGTTTTAGGAATTTTCAGCCATGGAGATTCTTGAAGAAGAAAAAAGCATGACTCTAGACGAAGTTGAAACATCGAAGGAGCCACAAAAAACTTTGTGTCGCTTTCGGCGCGGCCCAGAGAAGCAAGCGTTGCAGACCTTTATGAAGTTCAAGTACCGCACGACCCACACTTCAGAGTGGGCCGGCGGAGAGTCCCTTCCAAGATTCCGGATGCTATTGGCGATCACCCTCGACGCCATACAGTTCGGTACCAGTACCTCACTTTGAAAAGGAGGGGATGTCACATGACACATCCAACCCTATGTGTCCGTAGACAAGCTACAGCATGATCAGCGTTCAGTCCGTCCAGTCAGTCTAGATTAGAAGTGATCTGGCACTTTTGTGAGTCTATTCGTAGACCGTGCATGCTCAGTCACTTAGTATAGATGCATATCCTCTGGTTGCACACAGCATGATCATCAGTATTCCCTTCACAATCCATCAGATTCAGTCACGGGAATTTTCCAGTGCATTTAGCCTATTTTCCCTATTTTTGACATTTTTCACTTATTCATTTAAGTGACTTTCCAACAAAAGTAGGTAGGGCAATTTTGCTAAGTTTGTATATAAGCAAAAACTAGAGCTAGCACTATGTGGCAGAAGAGGCAGCAGGAGCACCTTGCTCAACAGGCAACTTCTCAGCAGGACCCCAAGGACTTCTAGCGTTTTTGCTCCACAGCAGCTTGGCTAGCGTTTTTGGACAAGACACCGCAGATCAGCCAGTGTTTTGCTCTTGCAGATCCCTGGCGACAAGACCACAGCAGATCAGCCTAGCGATTTGCATTGCAAGGCAACCGGCAGCAGCAGAAGACAGGAACCAGCCCTAGCGTTTTTGCATCTGCCAGCAACCTCAGCGTTTTGCAGATCTATCGCGACAGAATCAGCCCTAGGACCAACGTTTTCAGTTTTCAGCAGTTAGACACCGTAGATCAAGTCTCGAACCTCACATCTCACCTTCCCGTAGCAGTTCCTCGCCGCACAGTCAGTTTCCACAAGGTTTACAGCTTCAGCCCGGAAAACGCAGATTTCAGCATCTGCCTTTTCAGCGCGTCGTCGTCGCATCGTCGTCATCGACAGCGTCATCAACATAGAGTCAGAATTCAGCAGTAGGAAGACTGCAGATGTTCAACGTTTTCAGCATTCCACAACAGCAGCAGATTCAGCCCTAGTTGGTTGCAGAAGACCCCCATTTTCAGCCCTCGAAAACGCTGCCAAAAGTCATTTTCAGCCACCGAAACAGCCACGAAATTCAGCAGTTAGAAGACCACAGATTTCCAGCCTAAAGTCGTCGTCGTCATCGGCATAGTCCCAGATTGCATCAGTCCATTGCATCGTCATTGTACCACTTTGTGCAATCAATAAGTAGACCACTCTCGCCGACGAGAGTGGGGCCTTCGGAGGAGGGTTTTACAACGTCTCTGGTGTCATATCTCTCTTCTCTCGATTTCTCAGTCTCATACACTTGCATGCACAGTGTCCATTCACTTTGTTTGTGATCATAGCATTCTCTCATTAAGAACGGAAGGGTCTCCCTTCCATAAGAACAAAAGGAACCTTGAGCACAGTTCGGAGCACTCATCTTGAGCAAAGCGCAAATAATCATTCCGTTGCACCTAACAAGAAGACTCAATGGGAAAAGTATTTGCCCTTGGTAGAGTTTGTCTACAACAACACAAGTTCATTCTTCGACGGGGAAGGCACCATTTGAGGTAATTGAGAATGACTAAAAAAGATACATTGGATGACTACTGCCAGAGGTTTTGGGATACTTATTTGCCAAAGAGACCAGATTGAGCGGTTTTGCAATGGTTTGCCAAAGAGATTTGAGACTATTGTCTAAATCAGAAGTCTGACTCCATTTAGAGACTTATGGGACATGCTAAGCAACAATTTGGAATGCATTCCGGCTCATTGACTTATCCTACGGACACAATAGTATTCATTTGAACAGGGCAAGACTTTATGAGTGAAAGAATGAATTTGGTGAACCAGATGACAATGCATCACAAGAATCTGCAGAATTAGATGGTAGCACATGCGAAGGTTCCGACGAACTAAGGAAACCAGATGCAAGTTCATCAGAGGATTCCAGAGAAAGGGGATCAAATGATAGTGCGTCTTAGGGTTCCGATGATTGAGACTGATGTGCCAATGGACATGGGAACCTAGCAAACCTACCCACAGGTTCCAAGGCACAAGGATAGAAAGGAAAAGGGAATCAACTGGTCGATCAAAGAATTCCCCAGACCCAGGATAAGATTTTTGAAGCACATCAGTATTATCTATACCTGGATACTACTTTTGCCAAGGTGTACAAGGCTCTTGAGATACAAAAGCTTATGGTTTTCCTTGAGAACTTTTGTTTGCATAGTGATTTGATTGTGAATTAATCCAAAACAAAGGTTATGCTTGTGAAAACCAACCATAAGGAGAAGCCATGCATTGTGTACAACATGAGACACTTGAAGTTGTTGAGAGCTTTAAGTACCTTGGCCTTAAGGTTCCGGTCAATCACACGTGGCATGAATGTGCTATGCGTCGTTTGGAAGCAAGAAAGAGTGCGTACTATGCATTTGAGAACATGTGTAATGCAGGAAACATCAAGTATTGGGTTCTCAAGGAATACCTTTGTGACACATTGGTGACACCGGTTCTTCTTTATGGAGTTGAAGTGTGGGGCAGGAGCATCTCAAAGTCTACTTGGAAAGAGTTAAGAATGTCCAAAAGCGTTTCTTACAAACTTTCTCCAAGTTAAGACACAAAAACCATATATGCTCCTACCTCTTGAGTCCAGATCTCTTCCGTGTTGGATTAAAGGCCTAAATAACCTCTTTTTGTACATTTTTATACTTTGTCCAAGTTCATATTGAACCTGGACACATTTTTTAAAGGTCACTTATAATAAAAGTGGGAAAACCCAAAACTCACTTATTGAGTTTTCCACAAAAACGTGAGCTCTCTCTCTCTCCCTCTTCTTCTGCTAGCGCTTCCTCTCTTGCTAGCCTTCGCCTCCCCTCTCTGCACACACACTACACTTCCTCGCGTGCTCTTTCACTTGCACACACCGCCGAGCGCTCATCAACTGGTATCAGAGCCAGATTAGGGTTTCAGAAGCTTTGCGCAGGAGGCTGGACAGCAGGTGTAAGGCTTCTCTCGCGTCAAATTTCCGCTTTCATCGCGAAGCCCCTTGCTTCCGGTGTCACATAGGGTGATTAGGGTTCCCAAAACAGCCTAAAAAAGGCTGAAATTAGGTCAAAACATGTAAAAATCAAAAAATTATAGGTCAAAACAGCAAAACGCAGGTGTTCTAAATCGATTCTCGTGAATGCCCCTTGCTTTTCCCACTCAAAACAAGTCCATTTGATGCAAATTGATGCGCCAAAACAGTAAATTTGCAGAAAATTCAGAATTGGACTGTTTTTATGTACACAAATTGAGGTTTATGTACGCCTTTTGTGGGTTTATGCAAATACGCATTGGGGATACTTGTTAATTGCTGAAATTTTCAGCACATTGTATGCAACGTGCGGTACATTGTGATCACTGGAAATTTTCAGATTTTGTGTAGACACTTTCTGCTGCATTTTTATCCGTGCAAATGGCCTCTACTTCCTCGTCGTCTGATGCCAAGAGCTTGATGGAAATCAAGCGATTTGACAGTACAGGTTTCGACCTATGGCAGGACAGGATGCAGGGGATTTTGTTCCTCAAGGATTGTGAGGACGCCCTTTTGGTTGTAAAGCCTGTGGATATGCCGGATGAGGATTGGGCCAAGCTCAACAAGAGGACAAAGGCCTATATCAAAATGGCTGTGACCGATGACATTCTGGTGGACATAAAGGGCTTGGACAGTGCACATGCAATTTGGCATAAGTTGAAGGTCACTTATGAGAATGCCACCCCTGTGAATCAGGTGCATTTGATGCGCAAACTAGTAAACATGATGCTTGACGAAGCCAAGTCGGCTTCTGAGCACTTAAGTGCTTTCACCAGTGTTATGAGTCAGCTACAGGATACTGGGCTTCAACCTTTTGATGACAAGTTGAAAGCCATATTTTTGTTGATGACTTTGCCAAACTCTTGGGAAACGCTTGTGGTTTCTTTGAGTAATAGCCCCAACCTCACATATGATGGAGTGCGAGGCTCCATCTTAAATGAGGAAATTAGACGCAAGTCTAGTGGTGGGGAAGGTGGCAGTTCTGCTTACAATGCGAGAGGCAGAATTCAGAAGCAAAATACAAGTACCAAGAATCAAAACAGGAGCAAAAGCAAGTCTAGGGATAAGGATGTGACTTGTTACCAGTGTGGCAGAAAAGGCCATAAGAAGCCAGATTGCAGGTATTTCAAGAAAGAGCAAGAAAGAAAGAAGAAATCACAAGAGAAGAAGAAGACAGAGGATAAGAAAGGGGAAAAATCAGCAGGTACCTCCTCCAAGGATTTGCAGACTGTCAATGTATCCTCTAGTGTGGTTATCACAGAGTTATCCGACAGTGAGGAGATCTTGGTTGCAGCTTCATGCCCCTCAGATTTTGTTGTAGCAAATGCAGAAGACATGCTTATCTCACGTAGAGATGTCATTGATGCATTGCTAAGTGCAAATGATGGCCTTACACAGTCTTGGATAGTAGACTCGGGTGCCTCATTTCATATGACTCCATCTGTGGAGTGTTTTGCTTCTTATCATGCAGGCAAGTATGGCAAGGTTTACCTTGGGAATAACCATGCTTGTGACATTGAAGGAATGGGCATTGTGCGCTTGGCATTAAACAATGGCCAAGAGTTTATGCTTAAAGATGTAAGGTATGTACCAGGCATCAAGAAGAGTATTTTTTGTTGGCCAGATGGATGTACAGGGTTATACAACCATTTTTGCTGGGGGTTCATGGAAGTTGTTTAAGGGATCAATGCTCATTGTCAAGGGATACAAGAGTGGTACATTGTACTATTTACATGGCAAAGCTTTGCCTGGCAAGTTTCTTGCAGTGGCCGAAGTTGCTTCTCATTTGGAGTTGTGGCACAAAAGACTTGGCCATATGAGCCAGAAGGGACTTGATGTGCTCTCCTCTTTGAAGAGGGTTGATGTAAAGGGCACCAAGTTAGATTTTTGTAATGACTGTTTGTATGGTAAACAAAAGAAGTCTTCTTATTATTCTGGTGTCTCGCGCAAAGCTAATGCTCTTGATTTAATTCACTCCGATGTATGTTCAATGCCTGTTAAGTCTTTTGGTGGTGCATTATACTTTGTTACATTCATTGATGATTGCACTAGGAAAGGTTGGGCATATTTGTTAAAGAATAAGAGTGAGACATTTAATGCATTTAAGAGGTTTCATGCTTTTGTGAGCACGCAAAAGGGTAGTAAGCTTAAATGTATGAGATCTGACAATGGGGGGGAATACACGTCTGCTGAATTTCAGCGTTATTGCGAAGAATATGGGATTAAAAGGGAGTTGACAGCCCCTTATAATCCATCTTCTAATGGTGTGGCTGAGAGGTATAACCGTACTTTATGTGAGAGAGTGCGTTGCATGTTGTCCACGGCTAATCTCCCTCATGGGTTTTGGGGAGAGGCTTTGAAAACTGCAGTTCATGTATGCAATTGCTCTCCTAACAATACGCTGAAAAATGACATTCCATAGGAGGTTTGGTCTGGCAAACCTGCCTCTTATGATCATTTGAGAGTGTTTGGCTGCGAGGCTTTTGTCCATGTTCGTAATGACTTGAGGACAAAGCTAGATGCCAAGTCCATCCAAGGACTCTTCCTAGGTTATGGGGAAGAGGGTGAAATGGGCTACAGGATATGGTTGCCTCAGTTTAACAGGGTTGTGCGCAGCCGAGATATAGTGTTCAATGAGGCTAAATTGCTGAAAAATGCTACATCTTATGAAATTGACAAGAGATCGGTCAAATTTCAACCTCTCTTGCCACCTATTGATGTTGAAAAAGAGCCTCAGGATGCATTACCGCAAGCTGAAATTGATAATCAGCCGATTAACCTTGAGCCAGAAGAGGTAGGACATGATTTAGATGCTCCAAATGAGGATGGACAGCCACCTGTCATGGCTGAAAATGATTTTCAGCAGCATGAGCATGCTGAAAATGAGTTGCCTCCTGATGTAGAACCTGTGCCTGAGAATGTAGATCATTGGGTACGCAGGTCTACTCGTGTCAGAAGGTTGATACAGCGCTTTGACCCCTCTTTGCATCATGTTATGTTGACACATGAGGGTGAGCCTCTTACATATAAAGAAGCAAAATCATGTGAGTTAAGCAATAAGTGGGAGCTTGCGATGCAAGAGGAAATCAAATCTTTGCATGCAAACAATACTTGGGATCTTGTGTCATTGCCTAAAGGAAGAAAGGCTCTTCCTAACAAATGGGTTTACAAGGTCAAATGTGTTGATGGAAAGCCCAAGTTTAAAGCAAGGTTAGTTGCCAAAGGGTATGCACAGAAAGAGGGGATTGACTTTCAAGAGATCTTTTCTCCTGTTGTAAAGCTTACGACATTGCGTGTCCTTTTTGCTCTCGTTGCAGTGCTTGACATTAGAATTGAATCAAATGGATGTAAAAATAGCTTTTCTTCATGGTAACATTGATGAAGATATCTACATGAAGCAACCTGAGGGTTTTGTAGTTCCTGATAGAAAGGAACTTGTATGCAAACTAAGAAGGGCACTCTATGGTTTGAGGCAGTCATCACGTCCGTGGTACAAAAAGTTTGATACTTTTATGCTGTCTCAAGGCTTTAAACGTAGCCATTCAGACCATTGTTTGTATACAAAGAAGGATAATGATGGAAGTCCTATAATCCTTGTGCTATATGTAGATGATATGTTGATTGCTGGGAAGCATAAGTCTACCATTGATGCTCTTAAACGTCAGCTGAATTCAGCTTTTGCAATGAAGGATTTAGGTGATGCTGAGCACATCTTGGGCATGAGAATCAAGAGAGATAGAAAGCTGAAATTGCTCTTCTTATCTCAAGAAAAGTACATAGCTAAAGTACTTGACAGGTTTAACATGGCTGAAGCTAAGTCACTTGGAGTACCTTTACCTCCACACACAAAACTTAGCAAAGCCGATTGCCCAAAGGATGACGTGGTAGTGAATGCTATGAAGGGAATCCCATATGCATCAGCTTGTGGTTCTCTTATGTATGCTATGGCTGCCACTCGTCCTGACATTGCCCATGCGGTGGGATTTGTTAGTAGATACATGTCCAATCCCGGCAAAGCACATTGGGAAGCTGTGAAATGCATTCTGAGATACTTGTCAGGTACACAATCTAGGTGTATATGCTATGGCAAAAGTGACCTGAAGTTGCAGGGCTATTGTGATGCAGATATGGCAAGTGACTTGGATACCAGGAAGTCCACTAGTGGCTATGTGTTTGCTATTGTTGGTGGTGTTGTCTCTTGGTGTTCACGATTGCAGAACAATGTGGCATTGAGTACTACTGAGGCTGAATATATTTCAGCCACTGAAGCTTCTAAAGAGGCCATATGGTTGGGCAGACTTGTCAAAGAGCTTGGTATGCCTGCTAGTACTCCTGTCTTGGGATGTGATAGCCAGAGTGCTGTCTATTTGGCCAAGAATGCCATGTTTCATGCACGGACAAAGCACATTGATGTGCGATACCACTTCATACGACAGGTATTGGAGGATGGTCTAGTCACCTTGACTAAGATTCACACACAGGATAACCCTGCAGATGTTCTCACCAAGAGTCTTGCTAAGGCTCAACATGAGCATTGCATACAGCTGGTGGGAGTTGGTTAACTTAAAGGCGTCATTTATGCCTTTAAGTGGGAGGTTGTTAGGTTAAAGGCCTAAATAACCTCTTTTTGTACATTTTTATACTTTGTCCAGATTCTGGACACGTTTTTTAGAGGTCACTTATAATAAAAGTGGGAAAACCCAAAACTCACTTATTGAGTTTTCCCCAAAAACGTGAGCTCTCTCTCTCCCTCTTCTTCTACTGGCGCTTCCTCTCTTGCTGGCCTTCACCTCCCCTCTCTGCACACACACTGCACTTCCTCGCGTTCTCTTTCACTTGCACACACCGCCGCGCGCTCATCATTTCGATTGAGGTTATGGGCATGGAAAGGGTTGTGGAGTACATGATAAAGATGCGTCAAAATCCCTCACATCGACTTCCTACAACTGCATGGTAAGAAAGAAAAAAAGTTAAAAAGACGCACAAAAGCAAGATCTTGAGCACGGGATGGATGCAAGACATAAAGAAGTGGTTTGGAAGACGGGATGCATTACACTTGCTACACGATGCCTCAATTTGCTATATGATGCCTCAATTGACTCCCAAGTGAATGAAGCTTTTCCCCAACACCAATGTATTACGGCTTGGGAGAAATCCGGTGGGTCACGCTTCATACATTACACCACCCATATTCCCCCAACTACAAGACCATGTTCTTCGCTGGAAGAGGAAACCATACTCACCCTTACATGCTTGAGCCTATCCCCTTGTCAATGATACGCACTATCGCAGCCATCCAGGGCGTTGGGGCAATGGAGAAGAGTCAAATCGATTGTGCACATTATGCTCACTCCAAGTTCGAGAGTCTACGTACCACACACTACTAGAGTGCTCAGCTTTTGGTCACATCAAAACTTGTTTCTCTCACATTTTTAACCATGACTTAGGTCTACACACTCTCCTCTCCCAGCAACAGTGCGGGCTCTCCATTGCGACCCTCATCACCACAATTTTGGAGCATCGAGAGTCACTCATCAGCCATACACATATTACATCACATGTACATTGGTCCCATAGGTCATATTTGACCTCCAAGGACGATAATAATCTCTCTCTCTCTCTCTCTCTCTCTCTCTCTCTCTCTCTGGTAGAAAAGGTGGTTGTATACTGTGTACAGCAAGAGATGCTCAATGGCCTATAGTTGATAGGGCATTCGCACCACGAAAGATAGAAAGAATTAGCACAATATCAACTGGTCGTAACTCGGACGAAAACTTCACAATGTTTTACACTAGCAAGCGGGCGAGTGGAGGTCATTGTATACCTAGGGATCACTTTTATTACTATAAGACAATTCAAGTGCAGCCAGACATAGGATCACACAAGGATATGCGGCACTTGTGATGCTAGAGTGCGGATGCCACTTAGCACATTTTCAAGAGCCCCAAACCAAGGGGGAGCTCTTCAACAAACTAGTCACCCAGCTCTCATGTATGAAGCACCAGTTTAAAACCGGGCCTTACTAGGTCCTGGTGGACACAGGTTGAGAGACCACAGATCATTATGCTATCCTGCTTGATACGCAAGAAACCCTCAGTGCCACATGACACCATAAGACCAGTGCTAGCCGCACCACCCATGCTAGTGGAGGCTCTTTTTTAGACAGTATGTTTTATCTAGACATACAGAGTCACTACAATGCCTTATTTACTGGATAGCCCACACTCAAAGAGCTCATGGATTCTAGAGATCAGAAACAGTTGGGGTGCTTCCTCCTTGAGATTCAATGACAAAGAGATCTGCTACTACAATCACCTATTGGAGGTAGACAGTCTAAGCTTACATATTTTTTCCATCAAGCGACTCCGGTACCACCTGTCATTACCGCACCGAGGGGAGTTACACTACAACAAGCAGATGAGGTCGGATCCAAGAGACGGCCTAGAGCGGTGGGATATCGTGTTCGATGAGCACACCAAAGAGAGATTCACCAGATTCGGACACAGTATGAGCAGCCAGACAAAGAGATAAACAGCAAGCATTCTCCAACCCTGCTGCTATACTACAGGGGCTTTTCTTGCCTTATCCACCTATGCATGCAGCATGATATCCTACACCCCCAGTTTGGTATTGGATGGAGCTAGTTTCTCATATCATGGTTGTACTCCTTAAGCATATAGTTTCACATCCAATAGAGATAGAGCTTCATCCCCTCCTTATACATACACATGTACTCACCCCACCTCTTACGAGATTATCATAGCCACCTCTAGCAGTTCGTCTCATTTTTTATTTTCAGCACTTTCATCCTTTTTTGGATATCCAGAGGATACATAAATGTATATGGTTTTGTCTCATAGGCCGACTTCGGCCTGTAGAAGACGTTAATAAAGCTTTCTTTCTTTCTTTCTTTGTGTATGTGTGTGTGCGCAAGCACACACACGTGTGTGTGTGTGTGTGTGTGTGTGTGTGTGTGTGTGTGTGTGTGTGTGTGTGTGTGTGTGCGCGCGCGCGCGCATGCACGTGCCCGCGTGCGTGTGTAATCTAAGACCAAACTTTGACAAGACCTCATCTTTGAACCCAGGTAGAAGGTCACAGATCCATTGACAATGATGTAGATGTTTCATAAAGAATGCTCTAAGAATCTCAGCACATTACGAAAGCTCTCTTGAGAGGTCCAATCATCATTCAAGATCCCACTGACAAAGAATCTAAGACCTGCAATTATTAAAACTTGTTTTCAATTGAATAGAGCGACAATTTAAAAGGTCAAGAACACCTCTTGAATTTCACAGCATAGGTTGTCATCCTTCTTGTACTTGGCCAAAAGAAAATCTCTTAGTATCCTTACTAGTCCTTCATTGCAAACACCATTGATTGGAGCTGGCACGAGTTCATCAGAAAGTCCAAACGTGCTCATATCAGATCCTTAGGAATACCCCACAGTAGAAAAGTCAAAATGCTACTGGCATGAACAAATTCTGTAAGAGAAAAAGGATTTCTTAGAATAAACATTGAAATGACATTATCCCAATTTAATAGAACAAAGAAACGAATCCGTTTCATGTCATCCCCATCCAAAGCAAAGGCATTCTATTTTTATGGACACATGAACGCTACTTATTACACTTCATTTGCATGAGAACCACAAAATGATTGCTTATCCCTCCACACCACACAAACAATCAGCTAAATAGCAGTAAAAGCATTTGTACTGAATACGTACTAGATACGAGGACAAAGTTGATATAATATGATCAAATTGTCACAATTTTAAAAGAGAGAGAACCCATTCCAACCTTGCAACTTGTCACATTTCATGGCCCAAACATTAATTTTAAGGAGATTCTTTTGTTGCAGACTTTCTTATGTGCCAGAATTTGAAGATAAACACATCATTCTTGTTCCTAGAAAAGAGCCTTGATTTATTAGAAAGAAACAAGAAGAAAAATCACAGCAGAATTTCTTGTCAAGTGGATGAATCAAATTCTACTTGGCAAACCAATGAAGACATGCAGTAGTACCCCAACCTCCTTCAAGAGTTCTTTGACAAGCGGCTAACTTTGATTTGACATGGGTTTTATTTTAAATGGAATAGATTGTCACGATTGTGACGCATTCGTATGTATGATCCTCTCCCCTTGCTAATTCTAGTTGCAGATGTAAAGAGTGACCAGCCAAGGGGACTCTTCGTCCTAAAGACACCTCTTCATCAAAAACCACACCCTTTCAACAACTAATCATGTCCCTTCACGCAATGGTTGCAACTATTCGCTTAAAGACACGTCCATTCATCCAAAGGACATGTCTATTCGTCATTGGTCATGACTGCTCGTTCATGTCTCTTGCTCTCCTATAAAGGAAGCCTATTGTACTCAGTTTTATTCGTTCAATTAAGCAATCAATCAACATTGTTCTAGTCTCCTAAGTCTAATTGTTGCAGGCTTGGACACTCCAAGCAAGAAATCAATAGCAACACATGAACAAAATCTGCAAATAATTGAACTTCTATTGAGCAAAGGGGACACCACGCCGGGGAGTTGTACCTTTGCTAGGCAATAATAAAGAAGGGGCACCAGTCTTTGGGGCTAGTGCATCGGGGGACGGAACTTTGCTATTTCATGTGGACTCCCCTTCTCTCTCTCTCTCAGTATAGTGCCTCTCAGACACCACGGAGGATTGCACACACACGGTATACTTTTACACCAGAGATGGACTCAGTTTATGTGGAGGAGATTTACAAGCGGATGTGGGCAGCCGAGCCTGTATATACCGTGGAGGAGATCACCACTCTATTGACGGAGATCTTGCATGGGGCAGCAGCAGAGGCATACCCACACACTCAACTAGATCAGAGAAGACGTTCAGGGAACATGCCTCAGAATAGTTGGTATGATGAGGAGTGCAAAGAGATGAGAGTTCAGATTCAGAGCGAACTTATACTTGGAGTCATTACATATAGACAATCTCGGATTGCCCTTCAGCGTTTAGTGCGACGGAAGAAGCGGGCCTTTTTAGCCCCGATGGAACGTGATTTGTATCAGCTCTTTTCGAGTCAAGATTCAGGTGAGGCCTGGCGTCTCTTCCATGAGCACTCACCTCCTCCAGTGATTACTTCTCCCGAGATTTGGGGTCAGTATGCAGCATCATTATATACAGTACCTGGGCAACCACCATTACAAGACCCTCTAGAGCCATGTCCAGCCGTACTTTCTTTACCACTGAGATGGTGAAGAACGCCATTGACAGGATGAGGACTAGGAGAGCATATGATCATGATGGTTTGGTGGTAGAGCACTTGATACATGCTAGAGATTTACTGTCAGAGGTTCTTGCGCGGTTGTTTAACCATGTCATGTGTGAGGGCCTACCGGAGTCTTGGAGATTATCTACTATTGTACCTCTCTTCAAGGTAGGAGACCCCACAGTGCCAGGGAACTACCGTACTATTATGATAGGGCACACATTGGCACGGTTGTATGCATCCATTCTTGAACAGCAACTGAGTGAGTGGGCAGAAAATGAGGGCATACGAGCAGCAGGACAGGCTGGATTCAGGAGGGGTTTCTCCACTTTGGACCATATTCTAACACTCAGAGCCATTATTGGGGAGGGTCGGGCACATGGGAGACGGATGTATTGTTGCTTTGTGGACTTCCGCAAAGCATTTGACACAGTGCCGAGGGCCAGATTGATGCGCAGGCTACTGAAGTTGGGAGTACCCACAAAGATCATATGGGGGATCATGGCTTTATGCGGCTCAGTGACTGGCCAGGTACGCACTCTTGAGGGGATTTTTGACATTGTTCATTCCACTATTGGGAGTGAAACAGGGGTGTCCTTTGTCCCCTACACTTTTTGGTATGTATGTAGATGAGGTCTCTGACTACATTGACAGAGAGGGCGACAGAGGCGCTCAGCTAGCAGGGACATGGATCCCTTTATTATTATATGCTGATGATATTGTGTTGATATCAGAATCACCAGAGGGCATGCAGAGACAGTTGGATGCATTGCACAGCTTTGCAGAGGATAGTGGATTGTCTGTGAACCTTGGTAAAACCAAGGTTATGGTGTTTAACACCACACGACAGTGGGTCAAGAGATCGGCACCTACACTCGTATATGGTCAGGACATTGTGGAGTATACAAATGAATATACATATCTGGGGGTGGTATTCACGGGACCGAAGTTTACTCTGAGGAGAGCAGCAGAGACTAGACTGTCCAAAGCCTATGCGGCATTGGGAGGGCTAGTGAGGATGTGTTCGCAGGTTCAGTTTCAAGAACCACGAACAAAGCTATGGCTCTTTGATACTTTGGTTGCTTCAGCTATGCTTTATGGGGTCCAGGTTTGGGGACCATCTGTGAATCATGACGGTTGGAGGAGCATGGAGAGACCCTTGGTATTTATGATATCCCGGATGATTAGAGCCAAGGCCTCCGTACCACATGCGATTATTCGAGCGGAGGTAGCCGCCCCTCCTATAGAGATTGAGGCTCTTACCAGATCAGTGTCCTTTATGCACAGTCTATGGGATACACATAGAGGCAGATATACTAGATTGGCTCTTGAGTCCTCTAGCCAGTTAGCGATGCAGGGAGACGCATCATGTTGGTATGCGTAGATGACCTCATGGTTTTAGAGGCATGGTTTCAGCATAATAGATTGCCTCCTTTTTAGTATTCCCTAGATGCACCCTCCCTGCCAGTCACACGGACGGAGATCACTAGACTCATTCGCCAGGATCTTATACAGTTGGACACCAAGAGGACATGGGTAGAGCCGATGCAGGATTTGGGCACGAAGATGGCTTTCTACAAAGAGCATCTTCTCCAACTTTCGGGAGATGGGTTTGTGATTCTTCCGAGCTACATGGACACTCATTTGTCTCATGGTCTGCGATGTGCTATTGGTCAGATTCGCACATCCTCACACCAGCTGGAGATTGAGACGAGTAGATTCAGAGGGATACCACTGGAGTCTAGGATATGCCAACTATGCGATAGAGAGCCAGAGACAAAGCTACACTACATATGCCACTGCACTGTGTATTATGAGATACAAGGGCGCTTCCATTGGTTATTCAGGGAGGGTTTTGGACCCCTAGATAGAGTCACGAGGTATCAGGATCAGAGATGCCTTGGCTTATATCTACTTGAGCTACATCGACATAGAGATAGTCTGCCGAGAGACATTGAGTACGACAGTCACAGAGACAGATCACAGACTTCTTTGGATCGAGGGAGCCAGGAGACCAACCGCCAGCACAGGGTTGTACCCACATTCATACCAGAGGCACCCTCATTGACAAGGCGATTGAGCTCAGGAGATCGAGACGACCACGACCGAGACACAGAAGCACACTCCATCGACGGAGACTCCAGCAGAGGATCAGAGGCATTCTAGCACGACACCCAGAGTGTCATTGAGGGCCTATTCTACATTTTCACATTTCACATTTCACACTTCATTTTCAGTTTTCATTTTTTACATTCAGTACTTTTTGTACCTGCACTTCATACATTGTTTTAGATTCACCACTTTGTATCTGATGGTCTCATAGGTCATTTTGGCCTTTTGAAGACGTTAATATATCATTTCATCTCATCTCATCTCATCTCTCTCTCTCTCTCTCTCTCTCTCTCTCTCTCTCTCTCTCTCTCTCTCTCTCTCAAAAGTTCAGTTATGTGCAGCTCTCTCTCTCTCTCTCAAAAGTTCAGTTATGTGCAGCTCTCTCTCTCTCTCTCAAAAGTTCAGTTATGTGCAAATTTTGTTCGTGTGTTGCTATTGATTTCTCGCTTGGAGTGTCCAAGCCTATAACAATGGTTTCAAAGCTCAACCGATTCTTCTTCGACGGAGTTTCCGATCCTTTCTGTAGCACACATGGTTTCTCGCGGAGAATCTTGCAGAAACGACTCCCCTCCGATGGTTAGTCCTCCGATGGTTAGTCTACAGGAAGATGAAGAAAAGCTAAGTCCCAGTGTGGGAATAGAAGAAACCTATGGAGGTTTTGGCAAATTTCGAGTGAGGAGTCTCAATAGAGCAGAGTACAAACGTCAACTGCAAGCTGACACGTGTATGAAAAGATTGATCAAGTACTCCAAAGACCCAAAATATGTGAAATCACTTGAAGAATTACCCCCTTGACGAGGTTCACTCTAAATTGTGAGAGGCCATCCATCTTCAGGTCAAATTGGTTATGAAACAGAAAGCAAGAGCCGAGTGCAGAAAATTAGGAATTGTATTGTCACGTGCACATCTAACCCTATGTGCATGTGGACAAGCTACTTCAGGTCCAGGGTTTAGGTCATAGTTACCCGAAACCGGAACGGGAACAGCGACGGGATCCCCGGGGAACAGGGGAACGGCTAGGGGCCCGGAACGAGAACGGCGCGGAACGGGAGGTATAAAAAACACCCAAATAGTGCATTTTTTAGCTCCTTGTGTTTAAATACAAGGAGTATTGAAGTCCTTTGACTCTAATACTCACAAAAAATTCGTTTTGAAGACCATTCAACCTTACTATGACTAGATGATGAGAGAGAGAGAGAGAGACGGAGGGAGAGGGAGAGAGATCTTGAGAGAGTGAGAGGGAGAGACGAGAGAGAGAGAGAGAGAGAGAGAGAGAGAGGGAGAGGGAGAGATTTGAGAGAGTAGGAGGGAGAGGAAGAGATCTTGAAGGCTTGAAGCCTTGAGCCTTGAGAGAGTGAGTCTTGAGAGTGTGAGAGGGAGAGAGCTTGAGCCTTGAGGATTAGCTTGTGGAGAGAAAGGGGGAGGGGGCCCAAACATTTACTTCAATTTTTGCCAAATTTGTTTGTAGCCGTTGGCCGTTTGGGGGGCGTTCCGGTTTGCACTGGCCACCCGGAACGTCCATTCCGGAACGTTCGGGAAGGGAGCTGCCCCCCGGAACGCCGGGGCTAGGGGGCATTCCCCGGTAACTCTGGTTAAGGTCAGCTTAGGAAGTGCTCTGGCACCTTTGTGAGCCTGTGCGCAGGCCGTGCATGTCCAGGCACTTAGAGTAGTTGCATATCCTCTGGTTGCACCAAGCATGATCATCAGCATTACAGTCAATAGCCATCATGACCATTTTACAGTGCACAGAACCCATTTTCCCTATTTTAGCCATTTTTCACTTATTATTAATAAGTGACTTTGTTGGGACAATGAGTAGGGCAAATTTATTGATCTCTTTAAAAGAAACCTAGCGCTAGCACTTTCTGGCAGAAGAGGCAGAAGAAGTACCTACACTTGCAACACACCTTCTTAGCAAGACCGGCACGACTACCTATCGTTTTCCAACCATCAAGATCAACCAATGTTTATCTACAGCAAATCAGCCCTGGCGTTTTCAACAACATCAAATCAGCACTAGCATTTTTGCAGATTACAAAACAACCTGGCATTTTTGCACTTGCAGATTCACATCAGCGTTTTGCAGATTCCCAGCAACAAAATGTAACAAACTGCTGACGTGTCAAAGCCCTGAAGAAGGGAGCCAACTTGCAAGGGTGGGCCGAGGGGCCTAAACCCTAAGAAGAACAAGTAAAAGAAGAAGAATTCCTACCAACTTATGGGGACCCCGTTCGATGGGGCCCCAAGTGACATAAAGGATTAAAATCAAGCAGGACCCGCACACACGCAAAAACTGATGACGTGGCAGATTTCCGAAAATTGCACTGGCATGATGACATGCAGGCTGTACGGATTTCCGCGTTTTGTGCTAGCTGATGACGTGGCAGGCTGTACGGATTTTTGTAAATTACGCTGGCAGCTTTTGGCATTGCTTTTTGGACCAGAAGCTTTTAAGCTTGAAAGCTTTTCGTGTAAATTGCTTTTTAGGCCAAGGGCCTTTGAATATGAGGTTAGGGCTCATTCTCTGGCATGCTTCCTAGAGAAGGTGCAGAGTTTGAAGTACCGGCTTGTACTGAGTTGATGCAATATAAAGAAATACCGAAAGGGACGCCAAGGTTTGGGGCCAATACTCTCTGGGGTGGAATTTCTCCACTCTCTGTCTCGTGTCGTCTCTCTCTTTTAGCTCAGTTGTTATTGAAGTGCTAAAAGTTTGTTCAGTCTGCTCTTTTCTATTGGCAAGTGGTGCCCATCTTGTGACACAAAACCAGCCCTAGCATTAGCATTCTCTGTTTTCAGCCCTTAGTCTCCGCAACAGTAGCCCCAAACCTCACAGAACTCACCTCCCTGCAGCAGATTCTCGCTGCACAGTTAGATCAGCCAATGTTTTCAGTTTCAGCCCGCTATTCCCAAATTTCTGTATCTGCGTTTTCAGCGCATCGTCGTCGCGTCATTGTCATCGCCCTCCTCGCCGACACAGTGTCAGAATTCAGCAAATAGCAGATTTGCAAATTTCAGCCCTAGCATTTTCAGATTTCAGGCTGTCTCGTCGTCGTCGTCATTGTCGTCGACATCGTAGGCAAGTCCATTGCATCTAGACCATTGTACCAGATTTGTGCAATCAATAGCATAGACCTCTCTCGCCATAGAGAGTGGGGCCCTTGGAGGGGTTTGACAACATTTTGTTGTCGTATTCTTCTCTCTCTATCTCTCAGTCTCAGTACTTTCATTCACAGTGTCATTCACTTTGTTTGTGATCATTTGCACTCTCTCACTAAAGGACGGAAGGCTCTCCCTTCCATAAGTAAAAGGAACCCTTGAGCACAGTTGCATAGGGATCTAGGTGCATGAAGAGTTTTGCACGAGATGAGATGGCTAGATTGAATGATTGAAACACAATGTTCAGGGTGAACTAAGTATATGATTTGTGAACTACATGCTAGTGCATGGATACATTGAGTCAGTGTCTACTGAGAAAAGTTTCTATCCTCTGGCTGTTTTTGCAGGCATAGCCAAGGGCGATTACAATTCTTTCAAGAGGGGGGTTGTAAGGTGCAGCGGAAGTGAATGTTGAACTTTGCTCAAGATGAGTGCTCCGAACTCTGCTCAAGGGTTCCTTTTACTTACGGAAGGGAGAGCCTTCCGTTCCTTTAGTGAGAGAGTGCAATGGACACAAACAAAGTGAATAGACACTGTGAATGAAGGTGCTGAGACTGAGAGATTTAGAGAGAAGAGAATATGACACCAGAGATGTTGTCAAACCCTCCTCCGAAGGCCCCACTCTCTATGGCGAGAGCGGTCTACTTATGATTGCACAAATCTCTACAATGCTTGGACTTGCCGACGATGAGGACGACGACGAGACTGGCTGAAATCTGAAAACACTAATGGCTGAAATCTGCAAATCTTGTATCTGTTGAATTTTGACTATATGTCGATGACGATGTCGAGGACGATGGTACGAGGACGACGCGCTGAAAACGCAGATGCTGAAATCTGCGTTTTCCGGGCTGAATCTGCAAACTTCGCGGGATCTGACCGTGCGGCGAGGATCTGATGCGGGAAGGTAAGATCTGCGAGGTTCGGGGGTTCTACTGCGGGTACTGACTGCTGAAAACTGAAAACGCTGGTGTTTCTTGATGTTCCGTCGCGGTGAATTTGCAAAACACTGAAGTGTGATGCTGATGCAAAAACGCTAGGGCTGAAAATCTACTGCTGGTGGAAATCCACTAACGCTAGGGCTGATCTGCTGTCGTCAAGTGGATATGTTGTGTCTGCTGATGCCGAAGCTGCTCTGCAATGCAAAAACGCCAAGGCTGATCTGTCTTGCAAAAACGCTAGGCCATGCTGTTCTAGTCCTGCTGAGAAGTTGCCTGTTGAGTAAGGTACTCTTGCTGCCTCTTCTACCAGAAAGTGCTAGCGCTAGGTTTCTTATATACAAACTTAGTAAATTTGCCCTACCTACTTTCCAACAAAAGTCACTTAAAAATAATAAGTAAAAAATGTCAAAAATAGGAAAAATAGATCTATGCACTGTAAAAATTCTCCTGATGGGTTCTGATGGATGATCATACTGTGTGCAACCAGAGGAAATGCATCTAATCTAAGTGTCTGGACATACACGGTTTGCAAACAGACTCACAAAAGTGCCAAATCACTTCCTATTCTAGACTGACTTGATTGAACCGAACCCTGGTCATGTTGTAGCTTGTCCACGGACACATAGGGTTGGATATGTCACGTGACATCCCCTCCTTTTCAAAGTGAGGTACTGGTACCGAACTGTATGGCGTCGAGGGAGATCGCCAATAGGGTCTGGAATCCTGTGAAGGACTCTTCGTCGGCCCACTCTTATGTGTGAAATCATGCAATAGTTGAACTTCATAAAGGTCTGCAAAGTCTTCTTCTTTGGGCCGCGCCGAAAGCAACACAAAGTCATCTTCAATGCTTCCACTTCGTCTACAGTCATGTAGCAGACTTGGACACTCCAAGTCAAGAATCAATCGCGACAGCACCAAATAACCACTTGTTCACAAAAGATTTGCACTGGCCCGACGAAGTTCCGTGCCTAGAGATATTGGCCCCAAAGACTGGCTCCCCTTTCGATATTTCTTTTTGTATTAATCAGTTCAAAGTACAAGAGTGGTTCGGGCCTCACTCTCAGACTCTGCGTCCAGATGCTCTGCAGAGTGTGAGCCCTCACCACTTCTTTATTGTTTACAAGGGATGCCAAAAGCAAAGCCCCAAAAGCTTCAAATCAAAAGCCTAAAATAAAAGCAAAAGGGATTCTCTTTCTCTCTCTCTCATAATTTGCGTAGAGAAAAGCAACTCAAAAGCTGCCATAAAAGTAAGCGCAATTTCAACCGCTTTTTCTGGGCCTGGCCATACGATGCCACATCAGCATGCCTCCACAAATTCCGGGATTTTAGCCCTGCTGCCTAGGATTAGGGTTAGGGTTTCTGGCAGGTTATAGGGTTTGCAGGTTTTAGGGTTAGGGTTACTGGCAGATTTAGGGTTTGCAAGTTTTAGGGTTAGGATTTTCAGAAATTAGGGTTTCAGCAGCAGTTAGGGTTTCGTCTCTCGTGTAGACACGTCATCACTTTGTGACATACCCCCCTCTTGAAAGCATTGTAATCGCCCTCGATTACGCCTGCAAAACAGAGAGGCCATAAACCGTCTTAGTAGACACTGACTGTTAGTACCTACGTACTAGGAACACACATCTAGCACATGTACCAACCGACAATCACATCACACGACATCACAGGACATCACTAGACATCACATGATCCGCTGCCTTTTTCTGTCGTTCTTGAGATTTCTGCAAAGCCTCGCGAACCTTGGCAAAAGCGGTATCTAAGTCTCGCGTATATTCATCTGCTTCAAAAATCTTATCTTTTGTGTTTAGGAAGGGTGGAACGTTTGCAGCACCTTCAACAATCTCAAATGGCGCCTTCCCCGTCGAAGAGTGTATCGTGTTATTGTAGGCAAATTCCACCAAAGGTAAGTACTTTTCCCATTGAGTCTTTTGATCCGAGATATAAGACTTCAATAAATCTAGAATCACTAAATTGGCAATCTCAGATTGCCCGTCAGTCTGCGGATGGAACGATGACGAGAACTGCAACCACGTGTCAATGTTCTCCCAAATTGCCTTCCAAAACAAACTCGTAAATCTGGGGTCCCTGTCGGAGACAATCGTCTCAGGCATGCCATGTAATCTGAAAGTCTGGGCCACAAACAGTCTCGCTAAGTGATCCGGCTTGACTGTTTTCTTCACTGGAATAAAATGAGCCTGTTTGTTAAACCTGTCAATAACAGTCCAGATACCATCATAACCACTCTGTGTTCTCGGGAGATCAAAATGAAATCCATGTTCTCGAGCGCCCTATATTCATTTTTATGCTGGGTCGTGGGGTTCTCTCTCCATTGCTCTACCACCCCTTGGGCATCTATGTATGGGGATAGTGGGGGTACCCACTTCCACAGATCACAGATCTCATCTCGCATTGTACGGTCTCATGCTCTAGTAGTCAAGGGGATGATCGCCCACTCTTCCCCACATTTAGCGTTTGTGTTCAATCTCTCTCCCTCTCCTCTCACGCTTCCGCACGCGCGCACTCTCACATGGTATCAGAGCTCAACTCTTCATGGTCTGGGTGCATCACCTTCCTGTATGAGGTTCTCCTCCCAAGGGCTAGATCAGCCAACGTCACCACTCTACTGCTTTCACATGTCTAGGGCATGCATGTACGGCTAGTGTGCCTCCGGGCTGGCCACCCTTTGCATATGCATATAGGCTGCATTGTCCAGCCGCCCACTTCTGGGTTGGCCGCCGTCATTATGTCCAGGCGCCCTATATTCATTTTTATGTTGGGTTGTGGGGTTTTCTCTGCATTGCCCTACCTCCCCTTGGGCACCTATATATGGGGCCAGGGGTGTACCCACTTCCACAAATCACAGATCTCATCTGGCATTGTACGGTCTCATGCTCTGGTAGTAGGGGGGCTGATCGCCCCCTCTTCCCCGAATCTAGCGTTTGTGTTCTACTCTCTCTCTCTCTCTCCCTCTCCTCTCTCATGCTTCCGCACACGCACACTCTCACACTACGCTGTCGACTAAATTGAACTCTGATTTAAAATTGTAAAGTGTTTTAAGTGATTCTCTCGTGTGTCATATCAGATCCTCGACTTGGGGTGTCCAAGTCTGTTACAAAGGTGTCAGAGCTCAATCAATTTTCCTTCCACCAAAAAAATCCGATCCCTTTTTCTGTGGCCCACACATGGATTCAGGTGATGACTCCCGCAAAATCAGACGAATCCACCCATGAATTCCGAATCGGGCGAAATCCCGACACCTCAGTACAATGCCAGTACTCACGCTCTGCACCTTCACCCGGAAGAGTGCCAGAGAATGAGCCCTCTACACATAATTAAAGGCCCTTGGCTTGAAAAGCAATTACATGAAAAGCTTCAAACTCAAAAGCATCTGGTCCCAAAAGCTGCCAATGCAAACTGTGGAAATCCGTACAATCTGCCACGTCAGTAGTCAGCGCAAAATTTGGAAATCCGTACAGATGCTATTTCAGCACAGAAGCATAAATTGCGTGATTCCGTACTGTTTGCCACGTCATCAACTGCGACACTATGTGTGTGTGTGTGTGTGTGTGTGTGTGTAGCTTTATTACTGTCTTTAGGTTGTCAGGCCCCCATCGGACGGGGTCCCACAAGTTGGCTGGAATTTCTCTTTAAAAGTAGGCCCCTCGGCAAGACATTATAAGTTGGTAAAACTTCTTCTACTGCTTCTTCTAGGGTTTAGGCTCCTTGGCCGGGATTTATAGGTTAGCTCCATTTCTTCAGTGGCTTGACACGTCAGCAGTTTGTGACACTCGCAATACACTCTAACATGCTGCCTAGACAACGAAATGTTCCAGTCACTCTCTCATATAGAGCATAGATGGCCAATGTCATTTGTGATGGTATCCTTAGACTCTGAAATCGCCGAAAGAGCCTCTCTCGTAGGACTATCAAACGCTTTGTGGAAATCCACAAAGCAGCAATAAAGCTTCTTTTTCTGCAGATGATGATGAAGCTGATGATCATTTAGATCAAGGTGCTAATGAGGACAATGGCTCCCAAGGGAGAGGGCAAACATGTCAAGTTACCCAGATGGATAATGGATACTCTTCAAGATTCCTATGTTGTAGATTCTCCTCCAAATTGGCCACCTCACGCACAAACTTGATGGCTACACAAAGTTGAGACAAATGGTGACTTACTACACGTAAATTATTCCTTGATGTCCTCAGTTATCAAGGACACAGAACCCCTTTCAATTGAGGAGGCCCTTTCACAGCCAAAATGGAATGACACTTGGAAGTCCGAAGTTGGTTCCAAGACCAAAAAAGAAAAAGGTCATTGATATCAAGTGCGTCTACAAGATTAAGTTTGAGTCATACCAACAACTCAAAAATCCCCTATAAACTCCCAGTATACCCTCTAAATGGGCATTGGTATACACAATACTTAGAAACAAGGATCCAATGCCTATGCCAGTGTACAAGGTAGCTCGTGTTTTAGCACACAACTGCAAGGCTATATGTGATGTAAGAAGCCACTCACCAAGAAAGCGATAAATAACTAGCTCAAGGCCGGGCACAGGCACAAAACCTCCCTCACTCCCACCAATTGGTTGGTAGGAGCTATCGGAGCCGCCAAAGGCAGGAGGTAAAACTTAAAGAGGTATATGTCAGAATCTAAAGAGAGGGAGAAACTGAGAACTGAGAACCGAGAGGCTCAATTACCCTGTCATCTCAACTTTGGACACCTCTATCTATCCCTGACCTCAAGACTTGTCGAATAGATCTTTGAGGTCTCTTGGGATTGTTCATAAGACCTTAAAAGTTCTTTTCTCTTCTTCTAACCGATTTTCTCTCCTACTGATTTTTTCTCGCTAGAATTAATGGTTGCTGAAGTTCTCCCCCTATTGATTCTCCTAACAGCCAGTCGGTTCTAACTTCTTTTTCTCGGGTACCCTATTTTTGGGCTGATCTGCTGCATGTTTGGTGGTAAAAGCAGGCTAGGGGGTCACTTCATATCATCAGCTATATGTGCCCTCATCCGGGATTGGAGACACTCTACATCCCTGTGCTAAGGTTGAGACTTCTGAAGTTGTGCTCACCATTGACACTAGCCTCCAGCTGCTGCTTGTGGTGGCTAAGGGCCACCAATTCTCCCTGGTGCAAGAAAATGATTCTGCTGTGTATAAAGTATTCGCTTCCAGTAATGTTTACAACCCTTCTATTGTGATCGAAGATGGTTACGAAAACACACTGACAAACTGCATGATAAACTCTGCTTGATAGCTTCAGTTAGCCTCTGGGCACACTTTGGCTTGCCATGTCCTAAGCTTTCTTTTAATGATGGCATTTGTGGGGCGCCAGGATCTTACCAAAAAAAAGTTAATTTCATCAAACTACCCTCTTCATTTTCAACTTAACACAGAAAATTCTTCCAAAGGTCTAACTAGGCACAATGTCACTAAATTAACCCTCATGTGAAAACTCCAGCTATGTCAATAATCTGGAAAGCTCTGCCTGGTCGGTATTATTACCTCTTCAAAGGTTCAATCTTCTTTCATAACAGCTTGTAGACTTCTCGACACGACAACCACAATCTCTCTCTCAACACACACACACACACACACACACACACACACACACACACACAGAGAGAGAGAGAGAGAGAGAGAGAGAGAGAGCAGACCTCATAGCGCCCCTGCCAATAAGTAGCGATGGTAACGAAATCCTCTGCACAGCTCCCGCCACTTGGCAAGCTTTGATTCAGGGTTTGCGATGTCACGGTTAAAAACCTTTATAGCGTGTGGAGCACATTGAAAAGCAAACTGGCAAAAAAAAAAGCAAAATGCTTCCGTGATTGTTCCTAAGATGGCCATGGAAGGCCCTCTATTCAAAAGTTGAGCATTCCCACATGCCAGCCAGCCTCTAACAAGTTTCTAGGTGGGCCAACCATTTGAATTTTAAGTAAGGACAAAAAGTAAACGTGTGATTGTGGGTGGAAAGGTGTAATTGATCTAGCAGGTCACTATTGATTTGGAGGGTGGTTCAAAGGCCTTCTACATTAGAGGTCCTTGTAAGATGTGCATCACATTTAATACGGTGTGGAAGGTGTATGAGAATGTATTTTCTTATTTGGAAGGCCCTATAAAACCACCTCTATCTGGTGTATGTGGCTGCCATGTGATTGCTACGAAGTCGCACTTGAAGGGAAGACAACTAAAAATAAGGTGAGGAGTCACTGACGCTTGCTGAAGCTGATGGGGGATAAGAGTTATGTGGACTAGGTTTAAATGAGTCTTTTGTTGTGTTTTAACATACACACACAAGGGCCCCACGTAAACAGCAGTATGAAAATTAAAATGAAAAGAAAGTAAAATAAAAGGACCCACTAATAAACTAAAACAAAAGAATATTTTAATGCTTTTAAAATAAAAGGTAAGTCTAATAAACATACAAAATAATAAAACAATTAAATGCTAAAGAAGAATACAAAATAATAAATAATAATCATAAATGCTAAAGACCTTTATGAGGTCTTTGAATAAAAGGACTCTTTCATAAACTAAAATATTAAAGAGAATTTTATTGAGTCGATACTTCACGTGATGGGATCAACCTCGTATAAATGCACTCCTTAATCCCTTGTTTTGTAAGGCCTTTTGGAGCAGGACAGCAAGAAAAAGATGTAACATGCATCTCACCTACAAAAAAGAGAGAGTGTAAGTCTCCATTTTCATTTGATAGTGGAGCTATAGTCCTCTTAATACCAAGGTGAAAGAGAGTATTAAGAGGATCTCTATTTTTAGGATCATGTTCCCCACTAAATTGAGTGAAAGGATGTGTGATTGGATTATACTACCATGACATCAATCCCACAAATATTACTAATGTATAGAGGGACCCAGCTCTAACTTTTTAAAAACTTATCTGTATGATCGATATTGAGAGAGAGAGAGAGAGAGAGAGAGAATTTTCACAATGTGAGGTATATTATCTTGTTTATATAGATTATTTTTACCTTTCATTTCCACTTCCAAATCCTTGACCTTCTACCTTCTAAAGTTTAACCCTTCAATTTCTTTGCTTTATATTTCCCTGGCCGCTCTCTTGCACGATTTTTCTTTTTTTTTTTGGAAATGGGAGGACCTAATGGCATATAAAAAGTTAAAATCAATACACTTAGTGTAAAGAAAGTCTAAGGAGCAGAGAAGATAAAGATATACTCACATTGCATTGCACGAACCCTATAAAATTATATAGAAAGAGTACCACATCTTTTCACTTTCTAATTCGAGAGGCTTTTCATATTCTACACTATCAATGTACAATTATGGTATCTCGTTTATGCTCCCAAACAAAACAAGGGAAAAGCATACTCGACAAAATGATAAAATAAGAACTAAAGCTAAGAATTGGGATTAAAAAGGGTAATGTTGAAATGTTGCTAGTATGCCAAGAGGACTATAGTAAGCTAGACCAAAGAGCGAAGGTCTCCATCACCCCAAAGTTTTGCGTGCTAGGTGGTTAGACTACTTTGGGGCTTGAGGTATTTGAATAGCAATTATCCTTGCTCTTTTATAGAATTCTTTTCTTTGGTCTCAAGCCTTTGACCAAGCGAGGTTTATAAGCACTTTAATCAATCCTGTTGTCTCTTTTATTTTTCCCAAACTTAAATCGCTAATCTAAGATGAAAAATGCTTATGGAAGTTAGAACTTAATTTTCATGGCGTTACCTCTCCCTTGAAATCATAGTCGTCGTCCTCGACTGTGGAGTGGGAAAAATAGTCATATTTAGTCCTTTTAGTTTTGGGTAGAGGATCCCTTTTTACCCATCTACATTCTTCCACAATGGTACTTAATTCTACTTAGCACTTGGAAGAGTTAGCTATCACAAGCATGTCTTTACTTAGCCCTTGCACTTTCAATGGTAATTTGGCAAAGTCTACTTGGCGCTTGCGAGACTATGATGTCGTAAGCATGATTCATTATATGCATACACTTAAAAAACTTATGAGCATTTAAAAGAAATCTTAAAGTCAAAACAAGACAAAACTCTTTATAGAACATATATTGTTCATACCTGGTTCTTACCTTTGACAAGAACCATTGACATGAGTCATTGGAAGCATTTGCAAGGTTTGCATTATCCTTTAGCTAGTTCATTATATGCATGCACTTAAAAAACTTATGAGCATTTAAAAGAAATCTTAAAGTCAAAACAAGATAAAAACTATTTATAAAACATATTTGTTCATACTTGGTTCTTACCTTTGACATGAGTCATTGGAAGCATTACAAGGTTTGCATTATCCTTTAGCTAGAGCTAGATTCATTGCATCCACCTTGCATCTTTGAAAGGATAATTCTTAAACTTAATAAGATATCATCCGATAACCTTACCACTTCTTAAAACCTTTCTTAGCACCCATATTCTCAAAGATTCCTTGCATTAATTAAAATCCATAAGATTACCTTTAATTTACCTAGCCCACGTGAAATACCTTTGCACTATCCTTTGAAGGCTTTATGAAGCTGGCCCAAGCTAGATCCTACTTGCTAAATTAAGATGAACTCTGGTAAAGATTAAACTCGCCCTTGGGCTTTAGAGCTTCACCTCTTGAAAAAAACCTTAGCACAGTTCTTTGAAGATGCCACAAAGCTGGTCTCAAAATCTGCTAAATTTAGATCAACTATAGTAAGTTCTAACTTTACCTCAAGACTTCTTAGACTTTAAACTCGGAGTCTAATGAATAAATTTAATTACTTAATGACTAGTTCTATTTTTAGACTCTTATGATTACTCTAATTAGCCCCCTTTGTCTTGTACCTTTGATGAAGGTTGCTCGAAATAGACTTATCATATCTTTACATGTACCTTTGACTTGGGATAATTAAACAATAATTGTCCTTTCTCTTGTATAGACTTCTTTTCGTTTGTCCACTCAAGCATTTGACCAAGCCAGGTCTAAGCACTTTTAGAAATAATTTTCATGATAGGATGGCTTGGGCTCTCCACCCAATTGTAGATGTAAGGACATGGGCCCTACGGGCAAGGCCACCGAGACGACCGGACAGTGTGTACACTAGGGGGAGGCTATAAGATAGCACGGTTGGGTGGAGACTAGTACATGCATTACCATCGCCATTTCACTGGTATCGGAGCTATTCTTGGGAAAGGAAAAAAGCGGGTTGCATGTGCATGTGACGCGCTGCTTCCCTCCCACGTTCGCAGACAGCAACGTCTCCGCTGTGCACAAAAAGAAAGCAAGAAAAGATTCTTGCGTGCAACGTGCGAAGGCATACATCGACAACCGGCCACAATCGCCCCATCTACGCCCTCCACAATGCACGGCCAAGGCAAACTCAACTGGCAACTCTACAACACCGAGGCTTCGTTGGCTATGCACGTAGGAAGGCTCACTTAACCCTTGCATGAAGGAGGGTTGAACCCACCCCATGAAGGTAAGAGGCCAACACTCTACCATCAAGCTATTGAGCCTTGTTGTGTATAACAAGGAAAGATAGCATATTTGTGTTGACAAGAAAGCTAGAAGGAAAGGGAAAGCTTCAAACTCCAAAGGAAGTAGTTTCACCCTTTCTTTTCACTTCTTGGAGGAAAGTAAGTTTTCCTCCAAAATTCTTTTTTCCTCAAGGAGGTAGCTTTAAAGTGAACAAAAGCCTTTACAAAAGCGATGATTTTTATGACGAATCCACAGAGGTGTTCTTACGATGAACAACACGTAGAGCGCGATAATTTTTGCAAGGTGAGATTTGCATGCGACGCAAATCGCCGAGCATAAATAACACAAAGACTTCAAGCTTTACAAGGTACAAGTTGATGTTTTTTTCTCTCTTTACATTAATGTGTGTTTACCATGGCCAGTAAGGATATCCCACCTATGCACACTTTTGATTTTGAGCACATAGATCAAAATCAGGGCACCACAGGTGCTGCTGACACTAATATGCATGACGATGATGATATAGGAGATCATGGTCTTGTATATATGGCTGCTTTCAAGACTTTGGAAAATCACCAAAATGTACTTGAACGCAACCTTTCTGCACTCAATGCAAATGTTACAAACCTTATTGAGCTACTTGTGAAATTTATGAATTCACAGACGACTCAAGGAGCCACAATTGGCACGGTTCAAGGAAACCAAGCTTGCACGACTCAAGGAGTCCAAGAGACAAGTGCTTTAGAAGATGCAGAAGGTAGCAATGCATTGCTTAAGAATATCACCATTCTTGAGTTTCACGGGGAAGAGCGTGATCGCAACAAGGATGCGGTCAATACGTTCTTACACAAATGGAGTGATATTTATAGATTGAGACACACCCCGGATATAAAGACGGTTGTGGAAACAATTCTATCTCTTAAAGGCAAGGCCTATAAGTGGTGGATGACATTTCCAATAGATGCTCATCCTTCGTGTCTTGGGCTACATTTCAAGCTTCTTTCTCCAAAAAGTTTTTGGACTCCAATGAAGAAGATAATAATTGGTCAGCATGCGATGCATGCCACATGTCTGGCCTCTCTCTCACACAGTACCTTTCGAAGTATCGGGAAATCATATTAAAACTAGAAGGTCTAGATGAATTCCAAAAGATACAGGGTTTTAATAGGGGTCTTGACAAAGACTATCGTCTTCATGTCAAGACCCAACATCCAAAAACTTTGGAAGAAGCCATCAGTCATGCCCAAAGATATGATGATGACCAAGAGAGGAAGGGAAATGTTCCCTACTCTAAGAATAATTTTTCTAAGAGCAATGTGGCTAAGAGCCAATGGCGAGGTAGATCTCCCACATGTTCCAAGAGGAATAAGAGACAATCTATCTCTTTATGCCCACAAGAGGCTAAGAAGCCTAAGCAATCACGAAATACTCCACGTGGGTCTCTCAGCACTGCTGATTTTGAGTGTGCAAAGAGACACAATTTGTGTTTCAGATGTCTTTCGGACCAACATAACAAGAAGGATTTTCCTATTTCGCAAGGCAAAGAAAAGGCCATGCACATGGTGCAACGCCTCACATTAAATTCATCTCCTAAATATTGTGTTGTAGAGGTTATTCATATGGAAGAAAAGCACAAGTGTTGTGTGCCTGCTTCAATGTGGCAGCCCACCTTTGGCCCCCATGATTTGATTCACATGCATGGCACTATTAACGGACAACGTGTTCGTATTTTAGTGGATGATGGTGCAACTCATAACTTCCTGAACTATAAGCTGGTCAAGAAATTGAAGCTTACACAGACTCCTTGCTCTCACAAGTATGTGGTTGAATAGATGTTTGGCAATGATAAAGAAGTATGGGACACGATAGTTCAAGGGGTTTTTCTTTTTGTTCAAGATCATACGATGACCCTTGACTTTCAAGTTATGAACATGGACCATGCTGATGTAGTTTTAGGACGGGAGTGGTTGCATGGTTTAGGAAACACATTGCACACTAGTTATGAACATAACTCCTTATCCTTTATGGCCAATGGTAAACATGTGCTTTTGCTTGGTGAGAAAAATATACCATTTGCACCTCTTATATGTACAATCGACCTTTTTATTCTGCAAAAAGCAGATCTAATAGATAAAGTCTTTTTGTGTTACTACTTGTCTCCAAGTCTTGTGAATTAAGAGTAAAGTGTTGTGCATTCTAGTAATGGTATGCAAAGTTCAATGAATTCTAATGATAATCAAAGTGTTAAAATATCTAACGAGCAAAGTGCTCTCACTATTGAGCAACGTGCAACTGTTGGAAAACAAACATTACAAGAATTACAAGATTCTCCATCCCAGCATAACTCTAGTTTACTTTCTCCTTTTACACGGTAAAAGCTGACTCACTTACTCACGGAGTATAGTGATGTATTCTCAAGTTATTTACCACCGGCTTTACCCCCTACACGTGATGTGCAACATAGCATAGATGTTTTGCCAGGCACTAAACCGGTGAGTAAACCACCTTATACGGTATGAGTGCTAAATAATCCAAGGAGGTTGAGAGTAAGTTGGCTGACTACCTTGCTCGTGGTTTCATTAGACCTAGCACTTCGCCTTGGGCATCACCAATTCTATTGGTGAAAAAGAAAGATGTACTATGCGCATGTGCATAGATTATCGCGGATTGAACGCTATAACCATCAAGAACAAGCCTCAAGTGGATGAGTTGTTTGATCAACTTCATGGGGCAAGATACTATACAAAGATAGATCTTCGTTCAGGTTACCACCAGGTGCGTATCCTTTTGCAAGATATCTCTAAAACGGCCTTTAGAACACGGTCCAGGCATTTTGAATTTTTGGTTATGCCTTTTGGTTTAACCAATGCTCCAGCTACATTTATGACACTCATGGATAGTGTCTTACGTCCCTATCTTGGAAAATTTGTTGTGGTTTTCCTTGATGACATTCTCATTTACAGTAAGACTGAAGATGAACAAATAGAACACTTACGATTGGTGTTCGAACAACTACAAGCTCACGCTCTGTATGCTAAGCAAAGCAAGTGCGATTTCTTTAAAGTAGAGATACATTACCTCAGTCATGTGATCTCTTATTCTGGCATCAAAATGGACACTGATAAGGTCACTGCCATTCTTTGATGGCCACATCCCAACACGGTTGAGGAGCTTCAAATATTTTTAGGCATGGCTGGATTTTATCGACAGTATATTCGTGACTATGCCAAAATTGTTGTTCCTATGATGGATCAACTTAAAGAAAAAGGTAAGACCTTTTCTTGGGAAGAAGCCCAAAAATGCAGTTTTGAGCAGCTCAAGGTAGCTATAGCCACTGCTCCCATCCTAGCAGTCGTTGACCCTCTTAAGCCGTTTGTGGTAGAGATTGATGCTAGTGATAAAGTGATTGGTGTGGTACTTCTCCAGGAGGGAAAACCTATAGCCTTTGAAAGTAAAAAGTTAGATAGAGCTCAACAAAATTATTCTGCCTATGAGAGAGAGCTCTATGCCATTATTCACGCTTTACGAAAGTGGCGACACTATTTATATGGTACCGAGTTTGAAGTAGTTTTTGACCATGAGAGTATCAAATGGTTTACTACTCAAACAGACTTGAAGGGCTGTAAAGCTAGATGGGCGGAAATCCTTCAAAATTATGATTGTAAGCTATGATATCGCAAGGGGCAATATAATCTAGTAGCAGATGCACTAAGTCGGATGCCTCAAATTAATTCACTTGCTTTTATGAAAATAAAAAGTGGATTTTTAGTCTCATTACGTGGCAAGTGTGCACAAGACCAATTATATGCTAAAGTGTAGAGTGCAATTTTAAAAAGGGATCCCTCACACTCACATGTCTCTGTACAACCAGATCAACATGTCTCTGCATGCGTAGATAAAAACTCCACTACACAGAGCTCCACCCCTACTCAGGAAGAGCTTAAGCGATGGAAGAATTTTTCCATTGATGATGGCTACTTACTCCACAAGGGTAGAGTATGTGTGCCAAAGGATTCAGACACTAGGCACCAAATCCTATTTGAGTGTCATGATAGTCCAAGTGCTGGTCATCCAGGTATTCGTAAGACGTATACCTTAGTTCAACGGTAATTTTATTGGCCAGGCTTACATCATGATGTTCAAGAGTACGTACTAAACTGCCAACAGTGCCAAGTTAATAAGGCAGAGCGCTTCAAGGTAGGTGTCCTTTTACATCCTTTAGAGATTCCACAAGGTAAGTGGGAGAGTATCTCTATAGATTTTGTAGTAGGACTACCTACTACAAATCATGGCCATGATGCCATATGGGTAATTGTAGACTATCTCACAAAGATGGGTCGATTCATTCCACTAAGACTACGGTTAAGACATCAGAATTAGCACGGCTATTTGTAGAGCATATATATAGACTCTACGATCTTCCAGCTAGTATCATTAGTGACATAGTTCGAAAGTTCAATAATCACTTTTGGAGAGCTGTGTTTCAAAGATTGGAAACTAAACTTAATTTAAGTACGACTGATCATCTAGAAACAGATGGTCAAACCGAAAGAGTTAATCAAGTGCTAGAGGATATGCTACGAGTGTACGTTAGCAAGAAGCAAACCATTTGGGAAGACTACTTACCTATATTGGAATTTGCTTATAATAGTTCAAAGCATGTGACTACAGGGTATAGTCAATTTTTGGACCGTTTTTCCAATTTGGACTAAAACTAGGTCATTTTCACGTCATTGCCATTTTTTATGTGAAATTTCTCAAACGAAGTTAAAAAAATCCTTTAATTTATGGGATCACTTGCATAAGCATAAAAATCATAGATATGCATTAGTTCTCATCAATATTTCATTTTGGGTCACTTTCCATGCAATTCTACGATATCACCCATCAACTTTTGTAGTTTTTGCCTGCATAGACCTTGTATGTGATGTATGCACACTACGATGATTTAAACACACTTTCCATATTATAAAACCATATTATGAATATTCTAGAATCATTTAGCATAAATGGAACCATACCTAGGGCTCCAACTCCCCTGTTAGGTATGTACATGATTGCGGCTGCAATAGCTACTTTACAGTATATATCAAAATATGTACATGATTTCTTCTATTCCCATGCATCAAAAGTGAGATGAATGTTTTTATTTCACATTGTACATGTTCATGCTTTTATATGGATTTCAACGTAGATCACCCGTTACGGTGGGGTTGGCTAAGGAGAAGATATAACAAGCGAATGATTTTCTCCAAGACCATTTTGACATGCTTTGAGTTGCTAGACAAAATTTTAAGCAAGCTCAAGATCGATATAAGAAGTACGCAGATGACCATCGTTGTCTTGCTACTTTCGAGAAGGAGACAAAGATTTTCTCAAGGTTCCGGAGCATTTAGAAAGTCTGATAACAGGAAAGTTGCTAAACTTTCACCACGCTATTGTGGACCGTTTACCATTCTCAAATGTATAGGTCAAGTGGCCTATGAGTTAGCTCTTCCAGAGCACTCACGAGTTCATCATGTTTTTCATGTTATCCGTTTATGAAAACAGCTAGGACAGAATGACAATGTCATTGACACAGGTATCCAGTCTGCCATCTATTTGCATGACTTTGCTAGCACCAGACATCATGTCAGACGACAGGTGTTCGTAAAATGGCTAGATAGACCTGAAGAAGGTTCTACACGGGAGAATATCTCCACACTTAAGAAACGTTTTCCTACGTTTGTTTTCGAGGACGAAATCAATTTTCCAACCGGGGGGGGGTTATGTAAGGAATGGGCCTACGGGCAAGGCCACCGGCATGGCCGGACAGTGTGTATGCTAGGGGGAGGCTATAAGATAGCACAATTGGGTGGAGACTAGCACACGCATTACCACCACCCTTTCAGTAGAGGGAACGATGAGAAAGCTCTCATCACTAGGCTATATGTAATGGCCTGCCTCCCTACACTAGCCCAATCGCTAGAGAACTCCATCTCTCTTGAGCCTCAACCATACACACCATCCTCTTGTTAGCACTAGTTAGCGCTTAGATAGCCATACTCGTAATAGGGAGCTTGAGATCATCCCAAAACTCTGAAAAACTCAATAGTCAAGATATCCCAACCAGTGGACTTCTCCTTGCCTAGAGCTTGCAGTGCAAGCTAGCATTCATCTTTTGAGAAAGCCTTCTCATGAAGGTTGGCTTCAAATTCAGAGATCATCTTGCTAACAATCGCGAGAAGAGCTGATCTAGCTTCATCCACTTCCTGAGAGTGGGCCTCGTGTTGGGAAATTACTTGACTTGAATGATCAAGCATCATCATAGCCATTTTATCTTGGTCTTGTATAGCATTCTCGTCCCCATATGCGAGCAAGTGGGCATGGCCCCTACTCCTCTTGATTTTCATGGCCCGAACAAAAGTGTGTGCTTGATTGGAGGTCTTCCGTTGAAGGAAGGTTTCTCTAGATAGGTTAGCTTTTGCTTCTAGCCACCTCTTGTGCTCCTCTTCGAAAGCCGACCATACCATTTTTTTCCAGTCAGCAGAGCTATTTCATCTTCCATTTGCTTCATACTCTCCTCATGGGTATTTTTTAATATAGGACCCATGCCTTTGATTTCTTTTTAAATACTCTTGGCAAAGATATCCCAAGTTTTGGGGTTTGCAAGACCAACATCTTTGTTAAGCTTGCATAGTACTTTTTTGGTTAGGCTTTGGAATAGTGGGTCTTTGCACAGGTGTTCTCTTGTGATCAGTAGCTTCTTAGTCCGTTTGGGAAATTGTCCCTCCCCTTTGGCTTTGCTGAATTTAATGAACAAAGGCATATGATCTAATAGGGTGTTGTCACCAGCTTCATTTTGATGAGCGATGGAATCCAGCCAGCATGGTGGAAATAGTAGCATCTTCAAGTCAGGAGGCCGTGTGGGCATATTGCAGGCTTTGTACATGAAGCCCAACGTGCCACTTCATGGTCCAATCTCCCACCAACAAAGTCCCTTTGTCACAAAGGCTCAACCATTTCGTTTTTTCAGATTAAGTCAACAAACTCAAGGAGCCTGTTCATCCCTTCATCTTCTCCACCATATTGAAGTCTCTAAACAAGAGCCACTCCCCTTCAATTTAAGTATCTTTGAGGTGCATCCATAGCTTGGCTCTATCCTTAGCATCATAGGGGCTATATATGTTAATTAAGGTAAGTGACTCATCCGTCATGTTAACTCTCACTCCTAGGACTCTCCTAGAGGGGTGATTCATGACCACTTTTGGCTCCAGGTCCCTATCCACTATATTGAGGACACCACTTTACCCGCCCACTCCCTCTCCGTAGAACACTAACTTCTTCCCTAGTGCTTGCTTTCAATTGTTGTGAACATCCAAATGATGCTCCTGGATTTCCCAACAGTTTACTTCCTTAACTCTCCTTACTTCCTCCTAGAAGAGTGTGCTCTTCTTCTGGGTTTTAATCTTTCACCTTCCAGGATTGGATAACAAGACCTTCCATCATTGAGATAAGGATACATATTATTTTTCCACTTGGAATTCTTCCTCAATGTTCTCTTTACTAAGGTTCTCCTCCATTTGTACATTCTCATTCCCAATCTGTAAGGTTGAAAGTTTAGTTGTCATTATATTCTTGGGGTTGGCATCCCACAACACCTTGAAGAAGTTGTCATAGAGGATCGGGGATTTAGGAGGGCTCGACGGGGCCACTCTTAGTAGCCCAGCCACTCTAGCTTGGGATTTGAATCATTCACATGAAATATTGGAAATTCGTTGCCAACCATCATCTTTCATTCTATATGAGGGTGCCATCACAATCTTATGGACCACTAGAGTTGATGTTTTGGTTGGGCTATGGACGAGAAGCGATACCGCTGGGAGGCCAGTCTATTTCTATTCTTGGCTTGGTGGGGCTTCACAATGTTCTCTTGGGTAACAGGTTGGAATATCCTTAGATTGCTAATCTTTCCCTAAATTTTCAGCATCCACCTGTGGTGGAGCCTCTGTCCCAGACACTACCTGAGAGTTTGAAGTCTATCCGTTTTTCCCTTCATTGGAATCTACTACCACGGTCAAGGCCGAGGGGCAAGCCCTTGCAAAGGGACCACATTTGTTGCACTTGAAGCACACACCAAAGAAGGTGCCAAAGTTCAATGGAATGACCTTCAGCCCAGCCCCCACATTCACAACAATGTTCTTGGGTTGGGGCTTTCTTTGATCCCGCCAAATGCACACCTTGTGCTCTGCAGACCCAACGGCTCTTCTTGTTTGCAAAAAGAGCGTAGTACCAAGGGACGCTGTGAGATCTTTCAAATCGTTCCTCAACCACATCATGAGGTTAACAAACTCTACCCACATCGAGCATATGTCCTCAAAAGCACTGATGCATTCAAAAGAATATTGGGCTTTTGGCTAGGGTTTTGGACATAGCGGCCACATTGTTGAATTGCATAGAGAAATAGCCTTTGGCAAGATATTGATCCATCACCACAGATCCACTCTTATTGAGGACATTGGCGCTATACATCCAATCAATCAATTCGGCTTTGCTAGGTACCCTACCCATAAAGGCAAAGACCAATGTAGAGTCTGCTAACTCAATGAGCTGCTTTTTATCAAAGCCGGTGCAATAGTGACCGTGACTACATCTTTTACCTCTACTCTTTGAGAGAGCAATTTTCAAAGTGCTTGGAAGGCTTTGTCCCCCTTGGCAACATCTAGAGGCCCGAAGGGTGTCTCTGCTTCTTCTAGGGCTCTTTTATTCAGAGAGAGAGAGAGAGTGTTGAGGATCTCTACGAGTTCCTTCTCTATCAACACCTTACGTTCTCTCAGTGCCTCTTTGCCTAGCTCAAAAATGCCGCACTTACCACTCTCGCTATGTTGACCTGTGGCATTTTCCGGTCCTTTGACTTAGTGATCGGGCATGGACCCTTTGACTATCCTAGCACCGCCTTGGCGTAAGATGGTTTGCGCCCCAACCTTACCAAATGAAGAGTGACAATCGCAAAGTTGGTAGCGCGCTAACTAAGCGATGATAATAGCTCTACTCGGAGATAATAAGAAACTAATCACGCTGACCGGTCTCTGGCATGATGTTCGATAAGCAGCATGAAGGCTTGGATGCATGCTTACTGTGCTCGATCACCTTAGTGATGATGCGACCCTGTTTCAAGGTTCTTAAGCTAGCTTACCCTACTGCATAGCCTCCTTCTCTTCCCACCTTCTGCTTCAAGACTTGTCTTTAACGCCACTGGTCCCTCGTCGCCATCGCAGTCCTTTCAGGATATACCATCTCAAGTCTTGCGCTATGAATCTTAAGTCGTTCTAGGTGTGTTGAATCTTTTTAAGAGTTTAATTGGGTAGATGCTCTTATGTCTTTGAGGGAAAAAAGCATGTAGATGTCACGTTGGTTGAGAGAGAGAGAGAGAGAGAGAGAGAGAGAGAGAGAGAGAGAGAGAGAGAGAGAGAGAGAGAGAGAGAGAGAGAGAGATTTTATTATCGTCCTTAGAGGTCAAATTTGATCTTTGAGACCAAAAGTACATGTGATGTAATATGTGTGTGGTTGATGAGTGATTCTTGATGCTCCAAAATTGTGGTGATGAGAGTCACAATGGAGAGCCCACACTGTGGGGCTGGAAGAGAAAAGTGTGTAGGTCTAAGTCACGGCTGAAAATGTGAGGAGAGCAAATTCGAATGTGACCAAAAGTTGAGCACTCTAGTAGTGTGTGGTACTCAGTCTCTCGAACTTGCAGTGAGCATAATGTGCACACTCAATTTGACTCTTCTTCAATGTCCCAATGCCCTATCTCGCATCAAAGGGAGTGGGAGCTAAGCCGAATGGCGCAATAGTGTGTATCGTTGACAAGGGGATATGCTCAAGCATGTAAGGGTAAGTACAATTTCCTCTTTCAGCAAAGAACATGGTTTTGTAGTTGGGGGTAATATCGGTGGTGTAATGTATGAAGCGTGACTCACCGGATTTCTCTCAAACCGTAATACATTGGCGTTATAGAAAAGCTTCATTCACTTGGGAGTTCATTGAGGAATCATGTAGCAACTGTAATGCATCCCATCTTTAAAACCATTTCCTTATATCTTGCATCCATCCCGTGCTCAAGATCTTGCTTTTATGCATCCTTTGAACTTTTTTCTTGCTTGAAGCTTCCTATGCAATTAAAGGAAGTCGATGTGAGGGGTTTTGACGCATCTTTATCATGTACTTCATAACTCTTTCCATGCTCATAACCTCAATTGGAAGAGATACCAACTCAAGAAGTAGGAGCATATATGGTGTTTGTGTCTTAACTTGGAGAAAGTTTGTAAGAAAACATTTTTGGACATTCTCAAACTCTTTCCAAGTAGACTTTGAGATGCTCCCGCCCCACACTTCAACTCCATAGAAAAGGACCGGTGTCACAATTGTGTCAAAAAGGTACTTCTTGAGAACCCAACACTTGATGTTTTTCACATTATACATGTTCTCAAATGCATAGTATGCTCTCTTTCTGTCTTCCAAACGACTCACAACACATTCAAGCCACTTGTGATTGGTCGGAACCTCAAGGCCAAGGTACTTAAAGCTCTCAACAACTTCAAGTGTTTCATTGTTGTACACAATGCATGGCTTCACCTTATGGTTGGGTTTTACAAGCATAACCATTGTTTTGGATTCATTCACAATCAATCCACTATATAAGCAAAAGTTCTCAAGGACAACCACAAGCTTTTGTCATCCTCTAAAGTGTGCTAGAAGCACTACATCATCCGCATACAACAAAATCATGATTACTGCATTGCAAATAGTGACTTCTCCAGCGCCTTCCTCTTGCAAAATTTTAAGTACTATTTGTTCCAATTGATCGATGCATAGACCAAAGAGAGTTGGTGACAACAAACATCCTTGTTTAACCCCAATAGTGCTTGTAGAAAATTTTGAAATTCCTCTTCCCATGCGCAATTAGCACACCACCTTCTTATAGATTTGAGAAACTGCAAGCATAAACTTACTTGGTACGTGGAGTTCTTCCATCCATCTCGACAAATTGTTACAAGTGGAATCATATCAAAGGCTTTCTTAAAGTCCACAAAGCAACAATACAGTCGCTTGCCCTTCAACCGACTTTCCTCCATGAGAACACACTGGTCCTTTTGCACGCTTTCCATTCTCTTCAACCCAATCACTCAATTTTATCTACATTATGCACCCAAACAACTTTGCCATGAGAGAGAGAGAGAGAGAGAGAGAGAGAGAGAGAGAGAGAGAGAGAGAGAGAGAGAGAGATTTGTCAAGCCGAGATAGAGATATTTTTTATGACCAAGGTGAAGGGAGATAAACATATTCTTTTTTGATGTCAGACCTGCAACAAAGGAAGGAGAAAATTCAAATGAGGTGAGGCCAAAGGCGGAGATAGAGGTGCCTTTGTGTGCTCATTGCCATCTGTGACCTGCTTGCACGAGAGAGACAATGATAGAAGAAGGGACATGGACCTCAGACGAAGCGTGAGGGAATATGGCGGGTGCGGTCGACGATGGTAGTTGGAGGAACAGATGGGGGACGATGGTAGGTCTAGAGGGGCAATGGCGGTTGGAGGCACAAAAGGGAGAATTTTGCTTTGCAGTTGTGAGATTCTGAGAGAATTTTTCATGCAAATTAATGGGTTTGCAAATTGTAGACCTAGTGGGAGTATGTGAGAACAACAAAGAACATTTTAATATTGAGAGAGAGAGAGAGAGAGAGAGAGAGAGAGAGAGAGAGAGAGAGAGAGAGAGAGAGAGAGAGAGAGAGAGAGAGAGAGAGAGAGAGAGAGAGAGAGAGAGAGAGAGAGAGAGAGAGAGAGAGAGAGAGAGAGAGAGAGAGAGTATGTGTACACAGGCACAATTTGCATTTATGTATTTATAGGGAGAGGGATGAGAGAAGATTTGATATGTGTACACGAATTTTCTCTCATCCCTCTCCCTATAAATACATAAATGCAAATTGTGAGTGTGTACACATACCTCTCTCTCTCTCTATACACACACACACACACACACACAATGAAGCCTCACCAACTTAAATCATGGATTGGGATTACATACCTCAATAGCTTTTGATGTGAAATGCTCAAGGATAAAAAGAGAAGCTAGGAGCTAGCAAGGCTCTAACGCGCACCTTGATCCCAGCAGGTAAGGCTCCCCAGAGCACCTTCCAAATGAATACCTTCATGTATTGCGGCCATAACTGGATGTAGCTCGTTTTGATGATATTGTGTGCATGAGCAGTGAGCTTATACATGGTGTTGGAGCAAGGAGAGGGTCAGCGGTCAAGGATGAAGAATGGATTCATGCATTGAGTTGCTTAGAACACTCAAGAGGGTAGGTTTTTCACTGGTGGGTTGGTTTCCTCTGTGTTTGTGTACAAACCTCTGTTGGAACCCTAGTAGTCCCTCCTAAGATACATGTAGTGCTTGAGGGCAATTGTATTCTTTTTTAGTTAAATAATTTCTCTCAACTCACAATTGTGAGTATGCAAAAAAAAAGAGAAGCTAGGAGCAAAGGATAGCTTAGATTGCTTGGTATATAGTACTTATGAATAAAACTGAGAAAAATAGAGGCAAGATGTGAAGGTGGAAGTATGTATAGCTTCCCTTCCCTAGTAGGGTTAAAGTGATCCATTCGTTCATGATCCCATATATAGCCTTCACTTTCCCACTCCTCAAGATAGCCAAAAGCAATTGGAAATAATTCTTGAAGCTCGTAAAAAGATTTTTGTGGAAAAATAACACCAAAGACTCATTGCCCTGGCAATGGGCCAAATGGGAGTCACTCACTAGTCCTACAGAGCAAGGAGGTATCGGGATACTTGACCCTGCTATTCATGTAGAAGCCCAATGTGCAAAATTTGTGTTATCAATCACAAAGCAAGACCACATGGGCAATCAAGGATATGATGGCCAAAGCTAAGCTGTTCTCCCAAGGGGGGCAGTGGAAAGAGATATAAAGTTAATGACAAATTATTGGCCCCTAGATGGTCCAGCTTCAGACTAGGTGATAATAGGTGCGCTGGTGTACAAGTATATCAAAGCAAGGGACACTCTAGAGTGGGGAGAGCTAACTTGATAATTCCTTTACTCCATAACATAGTGGCCCCCTTGGCTCTCCAAAGTAGGAGAAGCACTCTTGAACTCCTTTTGGAGAGAAATATTTAGAAAGGAGAATAACAATGATCTCTGATGATTGTCCCATTTTTGGGATGACAAGATTAAGAGATTGAAAGAAGTAGACCAATTCACTACACAATCTCACTTGAGTGGCATTGAAAGACTATTGGTGAACAACACTGTTGAAGGGATGGAAAAGTGCATGATGCCTATCTACGAGTCAAACCTCGAGTGCCATTACGAAATTTCGGAGGTCATTTGGAGGGCCTTCTAAGAAAAATAGAATTTTGACTTACTCTCTCTAGAAAATAGGTGTGGTAAAAGCAATTGTAAACTTGGAATAACCATTCGAAAAGTGCACTTACAACTAAATTCTTGACACAACGTCATAACGGCCATGATGATTGAAGAATAAATCGTTTTCAGTTGCATTTAATGAATGTCCTAGAATTGGAGGGAGTTTTGTGTGCTGGAATGTATGACTAAAGGAAATAGGACGTATCCTTCCAAACCTACTCTCTTCTTACTCTCTCACTGTTTGTGCGCTGACCTCAAAGAAATCCTCCCTTTCTTGCACTATTGCATACATGGCTTCTTCTTCCACCCCCACAAATGTCCTCCTTAAAACACCCTTCTATCATTTACACATTGACCTGGATCCCCAGTATACGCCACTGTGTAACCGAGGCAAAACTAACATCAAAGTGACACCGATCATGACAAAGAGACTCAGAGCAGAGGGAGATAAAAACTTAGATATTTGGACAAAAGGCTCACTCTATCCATTGAATCCCATGAACAATTCTTTCCCTGCATTTTCAAACCCCACTAACTTATTGACCTTTGCAGGTAATGGAGAGAATGGATTGCTTGGCTACTGTAAAGCTCTAAACAACAAATCAGAAACTTATAAAGACATGGTGAAGCACCAAGCAATGAGATTCAGAGACTTTCAAACTTGCATTATGAGGACCAAAAGACTGTAATGCAGCGCAGGCTCATGCATTGATTGCATTGTCTGTGAAGCGCACCATTGTTCCTCACATTCGTTAAGCAAAATCTGCAAAACAGGCTTGGGATATTTTGGCTGGTCTTTATGCAAGTCGCAATGAGGCTAAAAAAGCTTTGCTGCGTAAAGAGTTGGAGTCGAAGATTATGCACGAGAAAGATGATATGGACACTTTCCTTGCTGGTGTCAAGGATATCAATGAGCAACTTATTTCTGCAGGTGAAGTCATTTTAGACAGTTCCCTTGTGCAGACTGTTCTTGATGCCTTACCAGATTCCTACTAGACTTTTGCTAGTACTTGGAGACTGATGACCCAAGAAAATCCTGAACTTGTCAAGTTTGATGCATTATGCACATTGCTGCTGCAACAGTCACTTTCCAAAAAAAACAGAACTAGGCAGCATGCAGTTGAATAGGCTTTTATTGCTTCTCAAAGAAAGGGTGGTAATAGCAATGCGGCCACTTCTTATGATTTGTTGCGAGTGGCAAAACTTCTGTTCCTAATGCTTCTACTGGCAGCAATTCGTCTGGAAATTCTGGTGATAAGGGCAAAAAGAAGATGCATTGACGTTATTGTAAAGCTAATGATCACTCAATCAAGTCCTCTCCTAAGTTGAAGGCCAAAGAGGCTAAGAAGAAAGAGGGTGGTTCCACTGCAAATGCTGGTTCCACTACAAATGCAGCCATTGTTGAGTCTTATGTGAAAGGAGATTGTAATGCTAATGTTGATGCAGAATGGGCTTTTAGTGTAGAGTGCACTTACAATCCTGATGTCCATGATGCATGCTTGTCAGTTGCTGCAGATTCACATGTGTGGTATTTCTACAGTGGTGCTACAAAGCATATTACCTCACATCGTGAATTGTTTACCTCTCTCGAGTCTGTCCCTCATGGGAATTCAGTCAATTGTGCCAACAATGCCTCTTATCCGGCTCAGGGAGTTGGAAAGATTGTGCTTACTGTTGCAAATGGTAGTTTATTCACACTTGTTGATGCACTTTATGTACTTGGGATCAAGAAGAATCTCTTGTCTGTATCCGCACTTGCTAGACTTGGACTTGTAGTCAAATTTGTAGATGACAGATGTACAGTTCATGATCTCAGTTTTGGTGATGAAATTGTTGCATCTGGCCTTTTGTGCCGTGGGCTGTATAAGATCACTTTGTATGACAAGTGTGGACAAAATTTTGCAAATACTGTTGCAGATTCAAGGCTATTTCAGATGCAAAACTTTGGCATGCACCTTTTGGTCATCTGAATTTTGCCAGTTTGCTGCGTTTGTAGAAATCTGATATGGTTGCTTCTTTGCCACCTCTACAAGCACCTATCAAACATGTTTGTGAAGGCTGTATGTTGGGTAAGATGCAGCGCAGCGTTCTAAGTTTCCAAAGAATGGTTCAGTTCGGGCCACATGCAGGTTGCAGCTTGTGCATACTGATGTTTGTGGGCCCATGCAAACTCTGTCCTTGGGCAATTACCTTTACTTCACGACTTTCATTGATGATTACTCTAGGCATGCATGGGTATTTCCGCTTAAAGTGAAGTCCGAAGTTTTTATGTGCTTCAAACAATTTCTGGCTATGGCTGAAAATGTCTTGAAATGTACTATGGGCACCCTCCGTTCCGATCGAGGGGGGGGAGTATATGTCTCATGAATTTAATGCATTTCTGGCTAGTCATGGGATAAAACACCAATGTACGGTGCCTTATAAACCTCAGCAAAATGGTGTTGTTGACAGGAAAAACATGTCACTTACGGAAATGGCATGATGTATGGTTAAAAGTCAAGCTTTGCCGCATTCTTTTTGGCTTGAGGCCATCATGTGTGCCACTTATGTACTAAACAGGTGTCCTACGAAAGCTTTGCAGTCTATTACTCCATATGAAGCATGGCATGATAGAAAGCCTTCTATTGAGCACATGCGTGTTTTTGGATGTTTGGCATATGCTTTGGTGCCACAAACACAACGTAGAAAACTGGATGATAAGGTTGTCAAATGTATTTTTGTTGGTTATAGTGCTGAAAGCAAAGGTTACAGGTTGTATCATCTGCAAAAAAATCATATTCTGGTTTCACAAGATGTAGTGTTTGTGGAAGATTCTGTTCAGCCCTTGCTGTAATGTACTAGAGACAATAATGTAAGCTCACAGGACATTTATGACACTTGTGTTGCCTCTTTTCAGTGGTGGAAATATGAATGTAAGTTCCAATGAGGCAAATGTACAGCCTATGGGGGTTTTTGAAAATGTTACAGATCAGCCTATTATACTGATGCAGATGTACATGATGTACTTGATGAGGAAAGGGCTGAAAATGAGCAGGCTACAAGTATGCCAAAATGGCTGGTGCACACTTTGCGTGACAGTAAATTTGATGCACCTTTGTCTAGTCGTACTCATTCACGCTCTCGCCATGCATCTTATGCATCAGATTGTTATGCTTTGGCTGTGTCTAGCTTACATGATGTTGAGGAGCCTCTGTCTTTTGATGAAGCACAGAATTCAAAAAATTAGATGGTTGCCATGCAATCAGAATATGATGCACTTATAGAAAATGACACATGGACTTTATGTGATTTGCCTCCTGGCAAAAAAGCCATTGGTACGAAGTGGGTTTACAAGTTGAAACACAAGCCGAATGGTGAGATCGATCACCATAAGGCTCGACTTGTTGCAAAGGGTTATGCACAGCAAAAAGGTAGAGATTATGAAGAGAATTTTGCTCCCACTTGTCGTATGACTACTGTGCGTTTTCTATGTGCATTGGAAGCTCATTTTGGTTGGGATGTACAACAATCAGACATTGTTAATACTTTCTTGAATGGTGACATATTTGAGGAAGTTTATGTAATGCAGCCTCGCGGTTTTGTCATAAAAGGACAAGAGGACAAAGTGTGCAGATGTAAGAAGGCTTTGTATGGGTTGAAGCAATCTCCTCGTGTTTGGTATGAGAAAGCTGACACTCATTTGGCTAAACGAGGCTTTCGTAACAGTCCAACAGAAAGCACATTGTACGTAAAGCGTGAGGGTGATGTACTTCTCATTGTGGTTCTTTATGTTGATGATTTGCTTATCACTAGACCAAATGAGAGACATATTGCTGAATTTAAGGCTGATTTGAATGCTACTTTCAAGATGAAGGATTTGGGCCTATTGCATCATTACTTGGGTATACAGTTAAAGCAGCGTGATGGTGGTATTTCTTTGTATCAGAAAAGTTACATAGAGACATTGCTATGTAAGTTTGGACTTGAGCATTGCAAACCTATTGACACTCCCATGGAAACAGGTTTGAATTTGAGTCTACATGATGCTGGCGATCTTACTGATGTCACTCTTTATCAAACTATTGTTGGCTGCCTCATTTATGTATGCAACACGAGGCCGGATATTCAGTTTGCAGTCTCACAGGTCAGCAGATTTATGCATAGCCCAGGGTCTAAGCCTTGGCAGGCTGTTAAGAGAATTTTCCACTACCTTAGTAGCACTTTACATCTTGGCTTGTTTTATCCCAAGGGGGGATCATTGCCGCTAGAATTACATGCTTTTTCGGACTCATATTGGACTGGTTGTTTTGACACGCGAGTGTCCACAAGTGGTTTTTGTTTCATGCTTGGCAGTTCATGTATATCATGGTTGAGCAAGAAGCAACGTACTATGGCCACTTCGAGTTGTGAGGCTGAGTACAGGGCAGTCTTCACAACTACGGTTGAGTGTGTATGGCTGAGACGCCTTATGGCTGATTTGGGTGTTGGACAGGACACTGCCAACACTATCTACACTGACAGTCAGAGTGCTTTAGCAGTTGCGAGGAACCTAGTTTTTCATGCTTGCACAAAGCACATTGAGGTGCATTACCACTATGTCAGGGCGAGGCTCTCCGCAGGAGAGATCAGCTTGGCTTATGTGCCAACACAGGACAACCTTGGAAATATTTTCACAAAGACATTGTCTCGTGAGAAGCTTGAAGCTTTCCGCAAATCTTTGGGCTTACTCCCCTTTGTGGACTGATCATGTCCTTAGGGCATGGCACTTCCCTTTACTCATGTGCCAGCTCTCGTTCACCACATCACTCCAGGGGGGATTTGTTACCATATACATGTGATAGTGATGTGTGTGAACACACTAGGACCGTCGGGGCATTTTTTCCCTCTTTAGGAGGTTTTTTCCCCCGTGCATTGTATACACCCATCACTCTAGGGCTATCTATCTTTCCATTTCATACTAAGTAACACACTCTCTATTGTGTGCCTTGAGCTTCCTTCATCTTCTCCAAGCTGTGTGTGTTTCTCTGCAACCCTAATTCCAACACCGACTTCATTTGGATGTCCATTTCATATTCAAGATATTTATAGCTCACAGGGAACTACTATCACTTATGATGAGTACAACAATAACGTCATGGACCTGACTTTGTTGCAAACTAGAATGGTAGAGTTCTACAATATCACATTCAAAGAGACAAATGGCGTTCTACATTTTGTTTTGAAGCTAGATGAGTGTGAGATTCTTAAAGAGAAGAAGCTAGAGGGAGTTACAGTCACATTAATGAATAGGGCTCTTTCCAAATGTCCCATTGATGACCCTTCATACTTCAGTGTTCAATCAAAAACAAATATATGGTGGCTTGGTGCATTTCAGGTAATCCAGTTATTTCCAATTTTGCAGCTCTAGCAAGCCCTCTATTGTACCTAAATTTTAGATTTATTTTTTGTATCTCAAAAGGATTAATCTTGCAGGTAAAGAAAGAAGACCATGACATTTTATTTTGGGTGTTCCATCAAACCCCTATTCCAAATATCATTGATAGGCAAATGAATCGAGGAGAGGTACTGGCTGTACCTGAGAGAGGAGACTTTCAAGTTCAATGGCATCTTGCAAGTGACCTCAAAACATTGACGTGTATGTATAATTGTGGAATGGGTGCCATGGCAAAGTCTCCATACTTGTATTGCATGAAGCCTGCAAAGGTGAAGGGCCCAAAGTGGTGGCAAAAGGCTCGTACTCGTCACAATCAAGACTCTAATTTTTGACTAGTTCTAGATATACCACTTTCTAATGTCCATATTTGTACAATGCATAGTCTCTAACGAATTGTAGAGAAGTTGGTATATCTGTACAGTGGGTTTGCTTGGAAAATAAAAAAGTCAATTGAACGACAAGTTGCTCTAGAGGATTTGGAATTAGTTTTGTCAGATATTGGTCTACATGGGGGCAATGTGAAAATCTAGCGGGATGAAAAAAGGTCAACCAATGAGAAAGATGTATCCTGCAAACCATCCATAGGTGGGGTCAAGGCACATCATTTTCTATCTAAACCTCAAGGTATGAAAGATGTGAAGCTAACAAAGCGAGGGAGAGTATATCACTCTACGTACATTAGCAAAGTTGAGTATATGCACTAGAAAAAACTTCATTTAGCAGTGAAAGATCAAGAGCCAACAACTCGCAATGCAAAGGGTGATGTGTGGCGTTCCATTGACACGTTATTTCAAATGTGTGAGAATGATGATTGGTTGCAGGATAATCTTAGCAAGTTTAAACAGAACCTTCAGCTATTAAAAAAATCCTTCAAGACAGCATGGACTGACACTCAAATCACTCATTACATGGTAAATTCAAAGCACCTCAGATAGTCTTAGTACTAAGTATGTGTTTAAATTTCTAAATAAATTTCTTGTTTTGTAGCACATTATTTTTACTCATTGGCCATACTTCATCGAAAAGTATGTGAATCCAGGTATATGGAACACCCAGGGCTTGGAGAAGTTTCCTTACATGGCTAGAAATTCCTACTTCAGACACACACATCTGGAGGCTCTCGAAATAAGGCAAACAGTCTGAAGGAGTTATTTCAGTGGTTTTATCGCAGAATCATTCATCCCATGCAACAAAAGCAAGTATTGGCCTCTTCAGCAACTGTACATGCAATCATACATTTGCAACTTTAGAAAAGAAAGCGAGCAGACGCATTCAACAACTCAAGTGCTCTTGAAAGTCAAATGAGGTGGAGTGAGACAATGCAATATGCCAATCATCGGTGGAACAAGAGAATTAGAGTTTAGATAATCGGACGTACCACAAATGCTTGTAGAATTAAATTCAATATGTACCACAATTGTTTCAACCTTTTGATGATTTGCAAATATCATTTGGAACCTCGCCCTTGTATCTGATCATTAAATGTTTTCCATACTCTAAGAGTTCAGTAGGGTTTTCTTTCCCTAAAGATAATTCCATTGCTGTGTATGTGTAGTAATATGTTGCATGGCCCCCATTATATCCTGGCGAGTAACCAAAACATTCTCTCCCAAAAACCTCGTCGACGAGGATAACTTTGTCAGCATTGGACCACCTAAGAAGCGAGATAATGTCTTGAAAGCATAGGTTGCAATATTCCCCTCTTGTGACATTCCATTGTGGAAGACTAGGATGGGTGCCTCACATAAACTAGGAAGATATTGTCCTAGAGTTGCATCCCTACCACGGAACTGTCTTCTTTGACTATGAAGAAAGTCGTCCTTTTCAGCAATCCATGACTGTAAACAAAAGAAGTGTTTGTGTATGTGTGTGTGTGTGTGTGTGTGTGTGTGTGTGTGTGTGTGAGAGAGAGAGAGAGAGAGAGAGAGAGAGAGAGAGAGAAAGATTTGGGGGGAGGGGGAGTGAGGTGGGGTGGGGGGGGGGGGGGGGAGGGGGGACAGGATTTTATACCATGAAACTCTCATCTTGCAAAAAAAGCTCATCCTTCCATAGGTTGACTGATCAGGTTGACTCATGGGCTGGTCGCTTAAGTCAATCCTCCATATCCTGTTTACTAGTTGATGGCTTGAGATTATTCCGAATAGTTTGAAATGTGGCTTCATCAAGAAGGCTTTCATTATACTTTTCTGCCTTTTCAAAGCAGAGTTTAAGGCAATCCAGCCCGGGGCGGTCACTTTTTAGAATGTGTATGCTATCACGTGAGTTAACCGGAGAGGATTATTAAAAGATCAAAATGTATCAAAATGTATACATACAGAGGGGGGTGGGGGTGTTTTAAATAGGCACGTAGTGTAAATATAGTATGTATATTGAGGTATTATTAATAACCTCTTGAACGCATGTGATATAGGAAGATTTTGATAAGTGACCGCCCCGGGCAATCCAGTGGGTTACTGGGAATCTCCATTGCCTCATATCACTACTGTTATCTGAAACAAATCCATTCCTGTCCTCTTGATACTTGGAGATAGTGGCCAGTGCAAAGTCCTCCCGCAAACAAAAAATACATTGTATATCATGAAGGAAAATGTATGACCTATCTCCAAATTTAAACTCTACACTCTTGGTAGCATTAAGGTGGCTTGCCGCTCATTGAAACCTGACACATCTAGAGGTAGCTTGATATCTGAGGTTTTCACTGAGCGAAAATTGCTTCGTTCCACCTCTTTGCTTCTTCTTCAAGATGAATGGACTCCTCTATCTCCGTCACTTCAATATATTCCTCATCCTTTTCCTCTTTTTCATCTGCTGGTAAATCGTGTTCCTCCATGAACTCCTTAGGATCTTTCATAAGACTTGTAAATGATCCATTTAAAAATATTAGAAATCCAAAGGATTCTTGAACCAACTTGCACTCCCATTCATGTAAGCTGCACCAATGGGTTCTGTACATAAGAGGCAACTGATTATACTTCTTGTAAGACTATCTTTTAGGATCACAGTCTTTTAAATGGACTACCACCATTTCACCAACATTAACCCTGACCTCGTGAGTGTGAAGCTCAAACTTCTCTTGTTCCAGCTTCAAGTGTTCACTATGTTCAGCTATAAACACATCAAGATTAAATGGAGCATTAAAAATGCAGGAGACCAAGTCAAACTTATCACCAGCCCCAGACGATACTGCAAAATCTAAAAGCCTTTCATCAATCACTGTAGGGTCTTCATTAATAACTGCCTCTTTTTTCTTTGGGATTGTTGCAACACATTGGGCACTCTGCACAGTGGGTGCTGAAAAGTCCACATCTCTCTTAAGTGAGTTCAGTAAAGTAAATTTTGGAGTAGAAGGGGACTCCATTTCGACAGATGGATCAGTATCAGGCTCCTCCAAACTCATGGCAGGCTCCTTAACACTCATGGCAAGCTCTAGACCAGATATATCAATGGGTTCTGTGAAGTCTACATTCCTCTTCATTGAAGTTTTTAACAGTTCCGACAGTCTTCTCGGAACGTTTTCATGGCCAACGATGCGCTCGGGATCTATTTTTTGCCTCTTCCTCCTATGAGATCGTAATCCTGCCATTTATTTCATACTGAGAAATATAAGTTTCTTCAAACATAAATAACAAGAAGAGCACCACATGATCATATACGTTTTGAACAAACAATAGGTAGGTATCTCACAATTATTTCCGACTAATCATATAGACAATAACACAAGATGATTAGCATGTGTGCATCCTTTGATAGAATGCAAAATAGATTTATAGTTGTGAAGAGCAAAAGCCAACCAAACGGATCACGACACACGGAGTACATAAACAAAACTCCACAAAACTATTGGCGCGCCATGATCCACTTGATTGGCTTTTATACAAAGTAATAGCTACCAAAACATCAAAAAAAATTATACTAAAAAAAAAACCTTTGTACAATTTCAAGAGTGGATCATGGCGTGCAGAGTACATAAACGAACCTCCACAACACTACTGGCGCGTCGTGATCCAATTTTGGTTGGTGAAATGTTTACATTTTGAAGCATAATTCCTAGACACAACTAAAGTATGGACCAAATGAAAGTGAAGAGATTGCCTTTAGCTTTGCCAGGACTAGACATTGCTCTTGGAGTAGAGATTCAGGACTGGGGATGTTGTTGTTGGTCTTCTCGCTTCCGATTAATGCACCTTGTAGGAGGCAGAGGCCTTTTTAACTCTCTCTCTCTCTCTCTAGCCTCTCTCTCTCTCTCTCTCTCTCTCTCTCTCGATGTCTGTATTTGCTTCTCCAATATGATTTCTCTTCTCCCCTTTTCTAAGTTACTCTCTCTCTCTCTCTCTCTCTCTCTCTCTCTCTCCCCTTTTCATACAATAATAGATATTAACGTTAGCGTTTTTAACGAAGCACGCCGACATGCAATAAATGCTGGTATGACCACAATAAATAGTTTTTTACAATGGAAAAATACGTGTACTATTTATGGTAACAAATGCACACTTGGATTCATGATGAGAGAGAGAGAGAGAGAGAGAGAGAGAGAGAGAGAGAGAAAGTGTTTTTGAGTGCTTGTTGGGTTTGAAGAGGAAGACACACACACACACACACACACACACACACACACACAGGGAGGTCATGAATTGGAGCACGACGCACGATGGACTATTTTCTTTACTCAATTTTGAGCCCGCGCATCGTGATCCATACACATACACACACACATACACACACACAGAGAGAGAGAGAGAGAGAGAGAGAGAGAGAGAGAGAGAGAGAGAGAGAGAGAGAGAGAGAGAGAGAGAGAGAGAGAGAGAGAGAGAGAGAGATTGTATCATCGTCCACGGAGGTCAGATATGACCTATGGGACCAAAGATAAAACATTACAAACGTGGGGGGATTTTGGGATATATCTCAGTTAAAGACTGAGTGTCCAAAAAGAAAAGGTAAGATAATATAAGATGAACAAAGTCTATGCAAAAGTGAGCAGGGAGCCGGTTTGGGAGTTTGAAACTCTTGAATAACGGCTTTATCTCCTCGGTAGACTACCCATTTCCTTGTTGTGCGCGCTTCTCGCAAATTCTTTTGCTTGAGTTGAGCGGGTGTAAGATCTTTTGCAATCCACATTTTGGTGTCTTTGAGAAGCCTTGATTTCTCAAGAAATTTGATTCGGTCTACCTTGGTTTTGAAAGTGGGAGAAGTGATTGTTGCTGGATCACATTGTATCATGGGGATTGCGGATTGGATGCGGGAAAATGATTCATGAAACTTGATATCCCCCTCCCCTTTCCAATCGCTTGGGAGCCCACCAATGCAAACATTGAGGGCGATATCCTCCTGTCATTGCCATTCACGTAACATGGATGCTACGCAATCTTCAACCCTATGAGAGATTACCTCTTCTACTTGGGTTTTGACCTCCTTTGTGATGGTTGTCTCTACTTATTCTTTAGCCTTTGTGAATTTGATTTCTATGTGTTTCAACTCCTCCTCCTTGTGACTCTCTATTGCGGCAAGCTGGGCTTCGAAAGTTGAAAGCCTCTGTTTCATCTCGTCATTCTCCTTGCGGAGGCTTTCAACTTCGGTTTGAAGGCGAGTGATGTTGTCTACCTTCAGAGGTGTTGCTACGACTCCAGCGAAACTGAGCTTACCTCGGGACGAAGCTTGGGTAGCCATGAACGCAAAGAGTACGCTGCTTAGGTTGGAGTAGCCTTTAGATAAAGGCTGATCTTCATGAAACAGAAAAAGAAACCTTCTTGAAACACAGACCTTAGGTCGAAAAACCCACCATTATGGTTGATCTACTTCTTGTTTGGAAAACCCTTCCTAGGTTAAGGTGGTTGCAAATCGGGAAACCTTGAGGTCGTTGCAAATGGTGTAACTAGGTTTCCTTGAGGTCGTTGCAAATTCGGTGCAAATCGGGTAGCCAAGTCGACAAAATATAGGTCGTCGTGGAGTCAGTCACGCAGCACCAACATTGCACCAAAAACAACGCAGGACAAGGTCGCGAGGTGAGGCCGAAATAGGTGCAGGGGGCCAGTGTGCAGCGGCCACGCAGAACCAGGGCTATGCCGAATACCCACGCAGGACCAGGTGAAGCCGACAAGAGCTTTGAAGTCGAGTGAGGGGCGAGCTATGGCTTAACACCCCCCCTCAGGGCAGCCCCCTCGCCCAAGGGGAGGCTGGGGGGGGGGGGGGAGGAATGGCGTAGGGTTTGGCCTGAGAGAGAGAGAGAGAGAGAGAGAGAGAGAGAGAGAGAGAGAGAGAGAGAGAGAGAGAGAGAGAGACGGAATACAAGAAGTGGAGCATGACGTGCAAAAGGCTAGTATCCCGTCTCAATGTTGAGCCCGCGCGTCGTGATCCACATAAAGAGAGAGAGAGAGAGAGAGAGAGAGAGAGAGAGAGAGAGAGAGAGAGAGAGAGAGAGAGAGAGAGAGAGAGAGAGAGAGAGAGAGAGAGAGAGAGAGAGAGAGAGAGAGAGAGAGAGAGAGATTCAAGAATTGGTGCACGACGCGCGATAGGCTATATTCTCTTCTCAATTTTCAGCCCGAGCACCGTGATCCACACAACGAGAGAGAGAGAGAGAGAGAGAGAGAGAGAGAGAGAGAGAGAGAGAGAGAGAGAGAGAGAGAGAGAGAGAGAGAGAGAGAGAGAGAGAGAGAGAGAGAGAGAGAGAGAGAGAGAGAGAGAGAGATCCTTTGCATTTATCTCTTACAGTCGAATGGCAAGAACAAAGGCAACAACAAGGAAGGCAGGGAAAGGACCAAGGCTTGCAAAGAAAGCATGTGGAAGGTCTGCTAGTAAGAAGAAAAGTTCAGGTAAACCAATGAAGATATTGAAGGGACCAAGAATGAAGAATATTTAGAGAAACATGGGTTTATTTAGAGAGATCAGAAAAGCTCAGAAATGTATTGAGCTTTGTGTCCCTAAAATTCCTTTCCAAAGAGCAGTAAGGCAAATTTGCGAGGAAACATGTGCTGGTACAATGAGATGGAAGGCTGTTGCCCTACTCTGTCTTCAAGAAGTAGTAGAAGATTTTTTACTCGAGTACTTTAATGATATCACCATTGTTGCTGCTCATGCTCACCGGGTCACAATAATGGACAAGGACAGTGAGACGCTCAAGAGAGTACGTTGGAGATACGATAAGCTACTCATCCCTAATGAATTTATTGACCCTAAAATGAAGGATATATTGCTAATACCACCAGGCCGACGGGATCATGGGGTTAAGATTCATGAGGTTACTCATGATGTAACACCAGAGCCAGAGCTGAGCAAGAAGAAAGAAGTTACCTGGAATCAAATAAATTAAAGAGGATACAAACTCTTGTTGCTGATGAAGAGGCACAAAGGAGAAATCATGGGCAATTTACCACATACTTAAATGATAGAAACAAAGATATTTTACATTCCATGAAAGAAGGACCGTTAGCAACCATTCCCTTGCTGATGGTACTCAGCAATTAGCTCTGGATTGTGTTGATATTGGGATTTTGAAAGATTCCAATGCACAAATTACAGACTCTATTGTTTATTTATGCCTAAAGTAGGTGCTCTTCTCTACCTTTAAGACCCTTTACTTTTTTATTTGGTCTCTTATTAAATCCTTGTAATTGATTGTAGCTTAATAAAGAGCCAGCATTCTTAACAAACCCATACTGAAATACATGTTTTAGATCCACAGTTGTCTGTGCCACTCTGAATAAAAACACCCCTCATGGCACATTGGAGAGATGGTTTGTCCACTATCCAATGCTTTAGGTCACAACTATGGTGTTTCCATACGAATCAAATAATCATTGGAGCCTTGTATGCATTGAACTGGACAAACAAGTGGTATGGACTATCAACTCCATACGAGGAACACATTGAGAGATAAGAGTGTGAGTGTTGATATAACCTTGAGTTTTTATTTGGGCTATGGATGATGACCTCAATATTGTTAATAACAAATAACTTTCATTGTTCATAGATGTGTAAAAAGATTACTTCACGTCTATGGAAGGCTTTGTGGAAATCATGAACTCTACAAGGCAACCTTTAAAGCTGTCGAAGTGCCTAACCAAACAGACCTAAATTCCTATGGTTGGAGATGTCTTCTCCACACAGAGTACATACTACATAGTTTTTTGCTTTGAATCAATTTATGTTTAAGGTATTTTTGTGCTATGGTTTGGACCAACTTGGTGGTATTATTAATTGAAGTATTGACCACAAGTCCACCTAATTTTGCAGAATGCTGTGGAAAATTATACATTGGAATATTTACAAAGGTACCGTGCATCAATGATTCAACATCTACTATATTTTTCAACTCCAAGAGTTTTAGATGCAGAAGACAGTTTTGTCGACGACCATATAATAACTTTAACAATGACCGGTGATGAGGAAGTCATGCCAGTTTCAACCACTAGAAACCAAATCCCTAAAACTAACCCCATATTAGAGGAACAGACACCGGTTTGCTTTGCAGTTGGAGCGGCTGAAATGGAAGTTGGGTTTGATCAATGTGAAGTAGACAAAGCTCTTGAAAATGCAGATTTAAAATGCTCTTCAGAGCCAAGGAATTCAACAGAGGGTCTAGGTGAAGTAGAGAAGGATAAGGGAGTGCCTATTATTGTGGCACAAGATGAGGCACTTGATCAATATGAGGGAGTCCAAGCTCCTATAATTGCTCATGTGAAGAGCTCTTCAGAGCCGAGAGAAGATACAAAGTGTCTAGACCATGTAGAGGAGGAGGCCAACGTTGCAAATCAAAGCCAGGAACATACAACAGAACAAGTTAATCATTTGGCCATGGAAACCCAAGAGTCCTGTACTGCACAACCACAAGAGGTGAATACCCTTGGCAATACAAAAGGGAACATCGACACTCAACAATAGAATGTCAACATTAAAAATGACCAGTATGGACTCTTGTTTCAAGTAGATATGGTTGTTCCGGTAATATCCATTGTACTTAAATAATATACTCTTTTTTGTTTCTAACTACTTATGCACACAATGATTGCAAAGTCTAATTATTTTGGATCTCAATGGATTGTTGCTGCTACGATAGCCGTACAGTGAATATACAGAGATCTCCAATTTAAGTAGTTTCCGTTTGGGAAATCTCAAGGAGACGGTGGTCTCGTAGTTGTCGATACATGCAATGTTGTCATTGTGGTCACATAGGGCACACTAGGTGTCATTTTAGACGTATGAGACAACATAAAAATTATATGCGAGATGCAGATGAGGTTTTAACGCATGCTAGAGTGGTGGCTTCATATGCGAGTGATGGTAATGTCATGTTCCCCTCTAGCATTCCTCTTGACTACATCTCTTTGAGAGGTGACACTTCTCCATGTTGGTTGCTAGGTGAGGATGCATTTTTCCACGTCACACCACATCGTGACTGGTCTGGCACTTTCTCTAGTCGGAGCTTTGGTTGTGTGCACTTGGCCGATGATTTGGCGTTTGGCATAGAGGGTGCAGGAGATGTTTGGTTGTCATTTCCCAATGGTGCATTATATATTCTATGAAATGTACGCTACGTTCCTCAGTTGAGAGAAAGCTTGATCTCCGTGAGACAATTGGTAGATTATGGGTGTCACACACTGCTTAGAGAGCAGTCTTTCCAGATGCATTGTGGTTCATTAGTGTTTTTTAGAGGAGCCCCCAGTGGCTTGGTATATCCTATGCATGTGCCTGAGGTTTGAGACGGCATGATCTTGGGTTTTTTGTTAGCATACTTTGAGCGAGATACAAGACGTGTCTCCTTCGCGGGGTAAGCTCCACCATGCTCACGAAACATAGCATTTAATTGTGCAGGACGTGCTAGTAGACTCTGTAGAGATAGAAGTAGAACTTCAGTGCTCTAGTGAGACAGAACAGGTGTTGTCAAAGTCTATGTAGACAGAGGTAGAGTAGGTGTGATCCCTAGAGACATAGGCAAAGATGATAGACATGGAGTTATTTGACATGTCATATTGGAGGTTAATGATTTGGTGCCAGGATGTACAGTTCCACCTATGGGTGAGAGGGACATAACCATCCCAGTGTTAATGTTGACACATCCATACATGATGGGTAGTCCTGATGATGCAGCGTTCTGGTAGTGCAGGGGAGGCTAGGATAGCCAGGTTTGCGCATCTTTTGTTAGCGTTTGAGCATCTTATGTACGACTTACAAGCGTCGAGGCACCTAGCAGCTACAGTGGGATCATTTGCAACAGGGATTGCTAGTCGTATGGTGACTGACACTAGCATGATGCATAGTGGAGTTTTGTAGACCATACAGAGTAGTCTGCTGGATTTACATGTAGTCGCTAGCGTGGGTACGCATGCGTGCCTACCACTAGAGCCAATACATTTGCATGTAGACCGATTGAGGGAGCCAGTGGGCATAGGTTGAGAGAGTTTCTCACATGTTTTCTTGTACATAATAATAGTTTAGTTAGTAGGACCCGCTTATGGGCACATTCACCTTTAAGTGGGATATTGTTGGGGTAAAGGCACCTGTGCCTTGCTTGACCGCCCAGGTTATGGATGCTCTCCCACCACTCACCTTATTCTTGTACATATACCAAGAATAAGAAGTAGCTCACATGAGTCTTGCTCCACCCACATACGGCCTACTCTCTCCCTCTCCCTTTTTTGCACGCACACATCGCACCGCATCCATGCACATGTACTCTTCAAATACACATGGGATCTAGAAAAGCTCCATGAAAAAATATTTGCTTCTGATTGACATTATTGACATCCTCAAAACATGTGCTCAAAAATCAGATGGCCCCAAGCCATCGGTCGTGGGTCGATGAGCTCATTGGGAGAATCATGCAAAGCAAAGGAGGAGAGACACGGTTGGCATCTAATAAGCATGTGTGTACCTTCAAGCTTCCAAGTACGTCTACAAGCCTGATCAAGATTGAAGGGAACCTCCTCCCCTTGATACAATATGGGCTTGTAGGTGGGCTTTTAACCTTGAGGAAATTGTAGAGCTTCTTGAAGGAGCTCTCATCACATGGCTCCGTGTTGTTGATTGTACTCGTGTGTTTCACTACCTCTGTTGCCAAGTTCTTGTTGTACTAGGGGGACAACTGTTGCAACAGCACAGCTTGTCCCTATAAAGACATGCTTATAGACCTGGTTCTCAATTCCGGTCTGTGCAAGCACCACCCCATTTCAATCTTGTCAGGCCTGCGATCCGAGGCGATCAAAATTTGAAAAATTCATCTACAACCTCCTCACCGCCAATTGTACCCAACTTCCACTAGGTGTATCTTGCTAATTGGGACTCTGATCGGCAAGCCGTGACTTTTTGATATCTTCCCACAATGCATACTTCCCTCCAAAATGTGGCCAAACCCAAAAACCACTAGATGGCCCAATTTCCAATGCAGTCGATGGACGGGCACATAACTTACTCCCAATAAACCTTCCACCTGCCATAACTTTCCCTCTGGAGTTCCGATTGAAGATTTGGAAAGATTGGTATGCTCCATAAATTGAGCTCTTCGATCCTATCCACTCACACTAGTTGTGACCACCTGCCCATACCTACCCTATCGATCGGAGATCTGCAAGGCCTTCTAGCTTGGGATAGCCCAATCTTTCACACCGTGGCTCCGTTTGATGAGCCGTCTAGACGAGCTTCTAGAACATCTTGAGCACTACATAACTGGGCATTGTCCCCATACTTAGGACACTTTGGCATCCCAATTGGCCTTTTTGGATCCTTCTTGGCCTAAAATATTGCCCTAGACATCCACTCTCGCTATCATTTGCTTGCTCGGGTCCTCCACAATTGCTTAAACCCTTTGCCCTGCACTTGTGTGCACCTATAGCATTGCCTGACACCCCCTTGTAGATTTGACCAGCTTTGCATGTACCATCATTTATCAGCCCCCTCCTCAAACATTTATGTTGACCAAAAGCATTACGAAATTTGAAAAATTGCCACTCGGAACAAGAAACTAAAAGCACTCACATAACCAAAACCATGTGTACAAGTTATGTACATAGCCTTTTCTCCTTGGCACACCACAGAATTTTAGGTGGGTTGCCCACCCCCCTTGGTTACTATCTGATGCACGTCAAGCACCACTCCTTTTTCAAACTACAACTTCAGTCGCATACCGTTTACCCTGTGCCAGAGAAGCTTACCATTGTCTCTCACTAGCTGATAGGTCCCGTTTGAAAAGGCTTTTTGCACTTTGTATAGACCGTCCAATTTTTCTTGAAATTATTTTGAAAGGTGAAGTTCAAGTAGTTCTCGTACTTCATCACCAGGTCTCCTTCCTCTATCTTCTTGCATGGCAGACTCTATCTTCACATAGTAGTCTACTGCTCCTTCCCTATCCATCTACAATGCTTCAAGGTTGACAATTCTATCCTGTAGAATCTCATGCGGGGTGAGACTAATGCGTCACATACCCTTCAAAGATCCTAGATGCGCATCCACTGGCAACACTTCCTCCTCCACCTATAGACCAATTTGAATGGAGTGAAGTTGGTCGCCACTTTGTAGGACATCTTGTACACCCACATACACTTCTCTAGATTGATCTCCCACTCTGTCTCCTGCTTGTACACATACTTCGTCAACATCTTGATGATTTGACCATTGGCACTCTCCACAAGACCATTGCATTGGGGATGATAAGGCGAGAAAAATTGATGTTGAATCTTTAGCTTCTCCACCAATGCTCGCATAAGCTTGCTTCTAAATCCTTGGCCTCTATCAGAAATGAGTACCCATGGCACTCCAAAATGGCAATAGATGTTATCACAAACAAATTGGGCTACACCTTGTGCATTTACCTCCTTCATACCTTTGGCCTCGACACACCTGGTGAGGTAGTCAATGGCTACCACAACATACTTCTTACCACCTATAGACTTATGGAGTGGACTGATGGCATGGAATCCAAACCCCACTTCTTTAAGGAATTATGAAAAATGATGGCTCCCTGCAACTTCGCTATCAAATGTCTCTCTCCCATAGTCTAACACTCATGGATGGTTTTGCACCAATAGTGCACATCTTTCACTATTGAAGGCCACGAGAAAACTGCTCGTAACACTTGAAGTAGTACTTGATCTTTCCCCTAGTTTCTGCTCTCCTCATGACATTGCTCCATCACCAAGATTGTATTTTCTTTATACAACACTCTTCTTAGGACTCCATCTCTACTATAAGTCATTAAGTCTTCACCTACTAGTGTAAACTTGCGAATTTTTTGCACTATCCTCCTCCTTTGCAACTTGGATAAACCTTTTGGACATTGCCCTGTACTAAAAAAATCTTCTACTTCCTTCAGTGATTCCTTACCTGTGTAAGTGGTTAGGGCCACATATATATCTGCGACATGTACCTCACCTTGTTGCTTGCTAGTTGGTCTGCATCTTGGTTCTGCTCTCTTTTCACATGCTTAAAATGGATCTCTTTAAAGAACTTCAACAGCTTTTTGGTAGCAAAGAACCAATGCTTTGAGGAATCATGCTTTACTAGCCATTGGCCCAACAATTGCTTGATGACTAATAATGCATCGCCCTTGACCACCAACTTGGAAATGCCAAACTCGATGCATTGCTTCAAACCTAGATGGAGGGCGAGATATTATGCCTCATTGTCGATGTGGACATCCTCTGGACCATAGGCCTTTGAGAAGATTACCTCGCCTCGAGGTCCTGCACCACTACACCTCTACGTGATTTCTACATCACCCTTCTATACGTGCTATCGAACCACATGGTAAAATCTCCCACCAAGTCTAGCTCCTCCTTGGCTTCATCTTGTACCACCCTAGGATAAACAAGCAAATTGATGACCTTGCTGACCAGGATGTCTACCAAATGGGATTGACTAGTATGGTCGATCTTGAACTCAAACTCAAACTCCTATAACTCTATTACCCACTTCATGATCCGCTTGCCTAGCTCAAGTGTAACCTCAGTGTAACACCACTTCATGCAACAAATTGTTAGCCATCAGCACATAAAAATTCTGCACAATAAGGTGCACTTTGAACTTCTTGCAAGCAAAAATGACCCATTGCTCCGATTTGGTGTAGGTTGCCTCTCCAGGATTTGTCACCCTGTTTTCAAAGTAGATAGGCTTGTAGCTCCTTGCTACTTTTTGCAGCAACACTGCCCCAATAGCCACGGTACCTACCGTCATCGTCTCCACATTGAATTTGTCCTCTCGATTGGGAGGACACATCATTGGCAACTGGCATAGTATAGGCTTTCACCCTATCAAAAGCTTCTTCAGCCTCTTCGTCCCACTCAAAGCCATGCACCTGCTAAGCCCTCTTTTGGAGAGGATACAAATACTACGACAACATCCAAAAAAAATGCAACAGATAATTTAGCTCATGTACAAAGGGGTCCAAACCTTGCACACTAGAGGGAGGCTCCATCAAGACTAGAGCCTTAACCTTTTTTGGATCCGCTTCAATTCCGTTTTGTAACACCACATGGCCCAATAACTACGCTTGAGACTGTGTGAACTTGCATTTCATAGGGTTCAATTGAACTCCTTCTTCATCAAGCCTCTAAAAGCATAGCCGCAACTTGACAAATGATCCTCTCTCGAGCTATAGCACCCAATTTCATCCATGAAAACCCTAATGAACCTACCCAAGTAGAGACTAAACACCCTATTCATCCACTCCTAGAAGGTGGAATATGCATTCACCAAACCAAATGTCATCCTGTGGATAGGCAAAACATCCCCATGTAGAGATAAATGTCATCTTTAGATGGTCTTCAAATGAAATACCTATCTAAACGTACCCTAAAAATCCATCCATGATAGATTATCTCTCATGACCTGCCACCTAATTTAAGATTATCATCTTGAAATGGCAATGGATAGTGATTTTTCTTGGTCGCCGCATTCAATGGCTTGTAGTCGATGCACACTCGCCATTTTCCATTCTTCTTAGGGCGGTAAACACCGGGAAAACCCAGACTGACTCCTTCATGGGGTATATGATAACTGCATCCAAAAATTGGTTAATCTCTTGCCAAAGGGCTACTTTTTGAATCTCTCCTAACCTCCTTAGCTTTTGTGCTTTTGGTTTCTATTGTGCTTTAAGGACTACATTGTTATCTACACCCTTCTCTCCTCACAGATCCTTGTACTTTGTCAAATAGATTTGGAAAAGAGGCACACAGCTGTGGACATAGCCTTCTCTCTCATGCTTGGTCAAATCTTCACTTAGCATAGCAGCTACATCCTCCACACCTATGCCATGAACCTATGGTTGCACCTCTTCTTTTTCATGAGAGCCTTCTATGATGATGTCAACCAAATTGGCATCTATCTTTAACATGTCATCCTTGCTCTCCTCCTCCTCAGTATTCGTATAGTATTCATCATAGGCAATCTCGATCGTACGCATAGCTTGTCATATCATCTTTATCTCCTGCCGCCATAGGATGGAAACGGCTCTCTTTGGTCTTCAAATCAAGTAGCACCTGCCTTCCTCTCTCGTTATTGAGCAAGGTGAACACCCTGCTCTCCCAGTCCTACTTAGCCCCTATCACAAGGAGCCATAGCCTACCCAAGATGATTGGATATGAATTATCACCTTCACCTACTTTCATCACAAAGAAATCAATTAGGCACTCAATGCCCATCACCTTCACTTTCACATCTTGAGCCACACCCAAACACCTGGCATTGGCATGGCTAGCCAGCCTCATAGGCACATTTGATCTAGCTATTGCTTTAACACCTATTTTCCTCATAGCGGCCTCTGTCATGACACAAACCTATGCTCTATTGTCTATATGGGTATGCACCTGCATCCTCTTTTCAATGACCACATCCATCAAAGGAAGGACATCCGCTCGACTTCCCACCCTTAATGCGATGTTTTACATTGCATGCACATTGCCCTTAGCTTTTGGCAGCCTCATGCTAATGCTCGTAGATCATTTTTGACTCAAAGCCAACAACTAACCAAAGGTAATTCTAGATTTCTAGTTTTGCACATCACTCACCAAATCATATTCGGGGTAACCGCATCCTAGCGGAAAGTCTACTTGCTTACTCTTACGATCCCTTCTCCTCTTGCTAGTTTTTGACTACTCTTTGCCCTCGTACACTTTCTCCTTACCTTTACGGACTCTGGTTTTTGTTTCCCTTTCCACTCTTGCTCTTTTGTTGGCCAAATCTTCAACATCCTACTTATCTACCCAATGATGTTCACCCTAGGGACTTCACCACCATCCGATGGAGTTGGCTGCACTGGATTCTTGACTACCTACTCTCTCATGCCATTTATATTGTGCTTGGCCTCTACCTATACCTCTACCTCTACCAAACAGGGGATAGATACCATCCCTTTCTCTCGGAGGATGAGGGAAATCCGGTGCATAATGTCCTTCTTCTCCTCAATTGTAGCATCTGACCCTTGCTCCTCTTGGTTGTCCTCTATCCATCATGCTTAGCCGCAATTCTTGCATTTGTTTGGATAAATCTTTTACGGTTCACACCCAATTTTGCAACACAGTGGCTACACCTTGGTTCCCATGGTTCTTCTCATGAACGGCATCCCTCGGACCTTGCAGTTGGGTAGGAGTCATCACTCTGTAGCACGACACACCTTGTTCAATATTCCTTTTTATTTTCTTGCTTTTTGCCTTGCAATGGTCACTGCACCACTATAATTTTTTGGACTTTTGAAATCAGCCTTTTTTGTCACTTTAGGATGAAGAAATTCCATGAATTTATCCGCTTAAAGTAGTCTCCATTAGCCAATTGCATGATTGTCGATAGCTCTGCCCAACACACTTTAAAGTGATTAAAAAAAAAACTAAATTCTTCACTTACATCTTGATTGAGCACCTTCATTTTGGCATCCATCTTGACTGGGGATGCCTCTTTACCGCGCATCACAAATGAGAAAGTTTGCATCTTGCTATCCTCATTCAACATATGCAATGATAGCATATACAAATCAAGGTCTGCAATCCACTCATCAAGACTCTCTTCACCTATAAAAATCGACCCATCGCTTCAAGATGCCATGCCGACAAACGCCAAAAAATTGCTTCCTTTCATCTAACTGGGAGCAATCATTGTGCTCCTTCATGGGGGCACAAGAAGATGGAGAGGGGGAATGGGGAAGACACCCAAAACACAAACAATTTCCTCATTGTAGCTCAAGGAATTCACAACACCCCTATCCTCTTGGAAATACCTTCAAAAAATAGAATTCACACTCACAAACTATCGCCTGCACTTCTAAGTGCACGCACGCTAGCAAGAATTCCATTCAAGTCACACTCACTGTCAATGCTCGTTTTGACACACCCAACACACACCACTGCTCAGATCTTCACTCCCTTTGCACCTCAAAATGGGCCAGGGGCACGCACTACCTCCAGCACCACACACGCAAAGAGCAAGGAAAAGTGAGTGGAAGGGGGGAAACGACACCAAAAATGAGGGGGGCAATGGATTTCAATTGCTTAACTAGTGCACGTACAATCATCCAAGGGTCACAAATGGTGAGCTCATACAAAAAAAACTGCCTGTAAAACTCACACTTGGCTCATTGTACTCCACTGTCAAGACTAAGAAAAAAACCCCTTTACAATAATAAAAAAAGGGGTTTTTTAGGGGAGCCCCGCCCTTTTTTAGAAACTTTAATTTGATTGAGAGCTTGATTTAACAATTCTCACTAGCTTGGAGGTCTTGGAATTCATTTTGCTCACTCTCTCTTACCAGCTGCACTCTTGAGCTCAAAAAGGGGGGGGGGGGGGGGGGGGGGGGGCACTAGTACTCCTTGCCCTTTTTCCTTCAAAAATTTAAGCGACCAATGGCTCGTGTGAAATGGACCCTTGGAGGCAAAGTTGCCATGTCATCACTACGAGTCCACGCTCGTCGTCCAATCATCGCCGTCAATGACCACTGTTGTTGCCTCCTTGCTTAGCCAAAATTGTTGAAATCTTCGCCTTGTGCCACTAGGATTGCATGCAATAGTGCCCATGCAAGGTTGCCATGCCAGCGCATGAGGAGCTCTAACCCCTCCATGTGATACCCTAAGAGTGGGCACGTTCCAGCTCTTTTACATCAACTCTTTGGCCCCTAACCTTGCATATGGGACAACCTGTGCACCATGTGGCACGCCTACTTTGCTCCAACCCTTTGGGATCCAAAAAAATCACCCCAAATTTCCAAAAAAACATCACTTTTTTCCCCAACTTTAGGAACTTTCCATTTACTCCTCAGGGTTCCCCTTTCCAATTTGTAAAGCCATGCTTATAAAC
>NC_140949.1:106669255-106899255 GCF_014529385.1 Adiantum capillus-veneris | reverse complement strand
ATCTCAACGAAAGATGTCATTGATGCATTGCTTAGTGCTAATGATGGCCTATCTCAGTCTTGGATAGTAGATTCTGGTGCTTCTTTCCATGTGACTCCATCTTTGGAGTGTTTTGCTACATATGTTGCAGGCAATTATGAAAAGGTGTACCTTGGTGATAATTTTGCTTGCAATATTGAGGGAATGGGTAACATACACTTGGTTCTTAACAATGGTCAAGAACTTGTATTGAATGATGTCAGGTTTCTACCAGGCATTAAGAAAAGTTTACTATCAGTTGGCGAGTTAGATACACATGGTTTTACTACCATCTTTGCAGTGGGTTGATGGAAGATGCTTAAGGGATCTATGCTTATTACACAAAAGAGTCTAAAAGAGATACTTTGTACTATCTTTGATGCAAAGCTTTGCTCGAAAGTTTCTTTTTGTTGCTGAAGTTGCTTCACATACAGAATTGTGGCATAAGAGACTTGGCCATATGAGCCAAAAGGGTATTGATGTGCTTTCCTCTTTGAAGAGGGTTGATGTAAAAGACAAAAACTTGGATTTTTGTAACAATTCTCTTTATGAAAAGCAAAAGAAATCTTCTTATTACTCAAGTGTCTCTCGCAAAGCTAATCCTCTTGATCTTATTCTTTTCGATGTATGCACTATGCCTGTTAAGTCTTTTGGTGGTGCATTCTATTTTGTTACATTCATTGATGACTGCATTAGGAAAGGATGGGTGCATTTGTTGAAAATTAAGATTGAGACTTTTAATGCTTTTAAGAAGTTTCATGCTTTTGTCACTACTCAAAAGAGTGCTAAGCTTAAATGTCTCAGGACAGACAATGGAGGAGAATATGTATCTAGTGAATTTCAGCATTTTTGTGATGATAACGGGATCAAAAGGGAGTTGACAACCCCTTATAAACCATCTTCAAATGGTGTGGCTGAGAGGTACAATCGGGATGCGATTTTTGGGTGAGCAATTTTTGGCGAGCGCTTTTCAAGAATCGGTCGAGTGGATTCCCAAAATATTCTTTATCTACCTCTCTCTCTCTCTCTCTCTCTCTCTCTCTTGGCTATTCCAGAGTTTAGAACCATTCACTACGTGCCTCTCACTCCCTTTTCAATTAAAATGTAACATTGAAGATTGCACGTTCAGGGCCAACTTACATTCAAACAAAAACGTGATTTACCACCATGGTGCCTTCAATACACTATTGATAAGACAAAGAGAAGTGCCTTACAGAGAATTATGGTATATTTGATACAACAAACCCCAAATGTATGTGTTCCATTGCATCAAAAGTAAATACAAATGGGGGGGATACATCATGGGTGAGGTGGATGAAAGAAGGGCGGTGGAGGGCCATATGCTCTTGGAGGAAACAAAGGTTGTGGGGTGGATGCATAAATAGGTGGCCCGGTTTTAACCGGTTGAAAGTTTCTTTTGGAGGCTTAAAATTTAGGGGGTATGAAACTGGTGTTATGGGCAAGAATTGCTTGAATTAAATATTCGTGTGGAGGATACAAAATCTTAAAAATCATGTGGAGGATTCAAAAACACGTGTGGAGCTTACGTCAGAACGAATGTTCAATCGAATGTTTTCATGACTGTGACTTCTCTGTATCTTTGTGCCTTTCTCCTTCTGCGCCTTTCTCAGCTCGCTCTACAGCCCCCTGTGCACGCTGCTTATCCTTCGCTATGGATAGCAACCTAAGAAAGAGCCCAAGGAATGCAGCCCGACAGGTTTCCCCACAAAGACCCGACATTCTCCCACGAAGGTATATCACCTCTCTCTGTCTCTCTCTGTGTTGTGTACATCGGACCTGTGTGTAGTAGAGTACTGAGGTGTGGATACATTGAGTAATGAGTATGGATTTATTCCTTTCAGAGACAGAAGTTACAGCCTCCTCCCAAAATCAGCCGCTTTGTTCACCCCAAGGATGTGGAGGTGCCATTAAAGGCATTCTGCACGACAAAGGAGGATTTTCACAGGGAATATGGGTTAAGTCTTGAGGGGAAAGATGTTAGGAAGTTGACAGATGTAGATGTGCCCATATCCGACTGGATGAAATTTTTCACGTGTCTTCCAGTGAAGCAGAAAAAAGTGCCGATAAAAACAGCAAGGCCGGATCACTACAAGGCACTCTACCAGCTCTACAAGCAGGTGTACCAATCCAAACCACCAAACTATCTGCTGGGAGTCAAGTTTGCACGCGGATATGTTTATTTCGTATGCACAGGTCCGGTAAAGTGGAATGAGTTTGCATCTGAGGTGGTGAAGAATGTGACCAATGAAGGTCACTTAGATAGGAAAAGAGAACAATGGAAGTTAGAGACTTCCCAAGTATCCACAGGTACCCCAAGTGGTTCTGCCATCTTCTTAGTAAATACCCCATCTGGAAGTACACCAGTCGGAAGTGGACTTTTTGCAACCACTCAGTCTGCCTTTAGTGTTGAAGTATCCACTTCCTTGCAAGAACTTCTTGTTGAGGTTAGAAAATCTCATGACAATGTATCAGCCGAGTGTCAGAAGGCTAAGGATTCAGTGGTCAAATCTGTTGCTGATGTGCACCGTTGCGAGGGTGCCCTTGACACCATCTGAATGCACTTCCCTGATGATGCCAATGTACCAACAGGCTTCCTTGACAGCCTCCAAGAAAAATTTGACCAAGCAAAAGCCACCCTACAACAGGCACAGGTATGCTTTTAACTCCATCTGATTGTAGTATAATACATGCAAAGTACCATACGGTATGATTTTTCATACCGGTAGGATTATATCATATTCGGTAAGGGTAGATGAAAATACTGGTAGGATGTTATCATACCGGTAGGATTATACCCTACCGGTATGATTACATCCTACCGGTATGATTATATCCTACCGGCAGGATGTTATCTTACCGGTAGGATTTAGGAGATAATCCTACCAGTATGATAACATCCTACTGGTATGGTTACATCCGACCGGTATGGTTAGATCCAACCAGTATGATAAAATCCAACCGGTTTGATGTTATGCTTCCGGTATACTGTTATCCTACCGGTATGATGTTACCGGATGTTATCCTACCGGTATGATGTTATACTATCCAATATAATAACATTATACCGGTGGGATAACATCATACCAGCAGGATGTAATCATACCGATATGATAACATCATTATACCGATTTTCAAGCATTCATACCGATTTTATACATGTTTGACATTGTCTGATAACAGAGGTCTCTTGCCTACAGGAAGAATTATCCAAATGCTTGGACCGTGAGGAAACCTTTGGTCTCTATATCACGTTTGTGACAGGCATGATTAGTCAACCAATGCTACCTGAAACCATAGTCTTTCCTGCACGAGTAACAGCTCCTGGACATAGTGTTGTTCTCATTGATGTGTGCAATGCTTGTGGTGTAAGCATTCATGATCACAATCGCTCAAGCCATGTTGTTCTATTGCCTTGTTCACATGCATACCATGCATTCTGCTATGCTCACTTGACTGAGAAAAGAAAGTGCATGCTTAAGGATTGCCTCGGAGTTATTTCTGTAGAAGACCAATCCCTTCTAAAGAAGAAGCCAGTTGAACCATGCCCAAAAACAGGTGAGAGAATTGTTTCAATGGGTAATCAGGTGGTTGATTTTTGTCTTCTCTGATGTTTTTTCAGGTGGTTGATTTTTGTCTTCTCTGATGTTTTTTCAGAGTCAAGCTGCTTTTGAACTAATGCCGGTAAAGACACATGGAACGATGCAGTGACGCCTGCACACAAGACACCTGTGGAGGTATTGCTTGATGAAAATGTCCCTGGTAATGCTGAGAAACCTGTTTCGGAAACAACAGAAGAAGAACAAAACTTTGAGGTAAAGGAGCAGAGTACGACTGGTGCTGAAGAGAAAACCCAGAATGAGGAAGACGATGTGTTGCTAGACAGCGTGCGGGTGACAAGATCAAAGACCCCGAGAAAACGAGGCCAACGTGGCAAGAGGAAGTATTTTCATTGATTATGGCTCTAATAAGTGATCTCTTGCTGCACAACTTTCTAAAGCTGATGGTCGTGTAGATGTCAGGCTGGAGGGAAGTCCCAAGGAGACCCTTGCTCAGCATATAAGAAAGGCAAAAAGAAAAAAAATCAAGAAGACTGGAGATGAGAATCCTGAAATGGAGCAAAAAAGCAAGGAAGAAGAAGAGACCCAGGGGCAGCCAGAAGAGGAGATGGAAATAGAAGACACTAAGGAGATGCAGAATACTGGCACAAGTTCTGACCCTAAACCCAGAGCCTGCAAAAGATTATAGTTTGCCCCCCCATGTTTCTTTTTATGTAACCACTTCTAAAATTAATATAACTTTCTTTCCCATTCGACGTCTCTTTCATCTTGTGCCTAATTTTTGAACATTGTGTGTTTTTATTGTATGATTTCAATCTATAGATATGTCCTAATTGCATATTTAAATTTGAGTCTTGTGTAATTTTGCATCTGCAGATATGTTTTTAGTTGAAGAATGGCGCCTTGCAGATAGGCAGGGCTGACAAGCAGAATGGCAGGGCTGACATTCGTGCAATATGGAATTGCGTGTTGTCTCCTGCAGTGCTCGTGTTTCCTCTATGGTATAGACTAATTAAAAGAATCCCACTGATATGGCCAAGGCCACCACCTCCGTTGAGCGTCCAGTGTAGGGTTCTCATTTTGGACCTTAATGGATTATTGCTCAAGAAATTTGATGGAAAATATGGTGAAGAATTGCCCCACTGGCCAGAAATGCGGTATGTTGTTGAAGGGGATACACAGTTTTGGGTAAGGCCCGATGTAGAAGTGTTTCTGAATTTTTGTTTCAGATGGTTCGAAGTGTGGATATGGAGCTGCTGCGAGTTTGAGAAGCTCAAACGCACGCTAGCGACAGTGTTCCCTGACCACCACAAAAGATTCAATAGAGTGGTAAGTCAGGCGCAGTGCACAAGGGCCCCTTTTAAATTGGGCGTGACAGATAAACCGGTGTTCCACAAGAATCTCGAAAATTTTCCTGACCTACCACCTGACACACTTATCTTTGATGATTCTGGATATAAGCTAATGTTTAATCCATTGGGGTCATTTCTTGTTTTTCCCAAGCTAGAAAAGCAGTCTAAAGAAGTGCGCGCTTGTTTTCTGTCAACCACTCTCATAAACCGGCTAGCACACTGGTTGTACTCTAAGGAAAGAATTGAGTATACAAAGAGGACTGTAATTTGTGCAGACGGACAACCTGACGACACCTATGTGCGTCGTTTTTATTGGAAATGGCGGATTGACTTTTTCAAGAAGAAAGGAACTAATTTTTATATAAAAAGAAAGCTTCATAAAGTCTATGAAGTGGGCGACTTTTTTCGATGTATTTTTTTGTCGATGGATGTAAATGGAGAATTACTCAGCCAAAAGGCTCAATCAATGTAACAGAATTCATGTATAATACATTTACAAGCAAGTTGCATGGAAATACGTTGTATTCTATATTTGAAGTATATTGCAAATAAAAGGAGACAGTGAGAGAGAGTGTCTGATAACGGTATTATACTAGGCATGACTGGTATGATACTGAGAAGTGAGTGTGTGTGTGTGTTTGTGTGTGTGTGTGTGTGTGTGTGTGTGTGTGTGAGAGAGAGAGAGAGAGAGAGAGAGAGAGAGAGAGAGAGAGAGAGAGAGAGAGAGAGAGAGAGAGATAGATAGATTTTATTATCGTCCTCGGAGGTCAAATATGACCTATGGGACCAAAGTTACATGTGATGTAGTATGTGTATGGCTGATGAGTGACTCTCGATGCTCCAAAATTGTAGTGATGAGAGTCGCAATGGAGAGCCCACACTTTGGCTGGGAGAGGAAAGTGTGTAGGTCTAAGTTATGGCTGAAAATGTGAGAGAAGCAAGTTTGGATGTGATCAAAAGCTGAGCACTCTAGTAGTGTGTGGTACTCAGACTCTCGAACTTGCAGTGAGCATAATGTGCACAATCGATTTGACTCTTCTCCATTGCCCCAACTCCCTATCTCGCATCGAAGGAAATGGGAGCTAAGCCGAATTGCTGCGATAGTGCGTATCGCGGACAAGGGAATAGGCTCAAGCATGTAAGTGTGAGTACGGTTTCCTCTCTTAGCGAAGAACATGGTTTTGTAGTTGGGGGCAATATAGGTGGTGTAATGTATGAAGCATGACCCACCGGATTTCTCCCAAGCCGTAATACATTGGCGTTGTAGAAAAGCTTCATTCACTTGAGAGTCAATTGAAGCATCATGTAGCAAGTGTAATGCATCCCATCTCCCAAACCACTTCTTTATGTCTTGCATCCATCCCGTGCTCAAGATCTTGCTTTTATGCATCTTTTGAACTTTTTTGCTTGCTTCCCATGCAATTGTAGGAAGTCGATGTGAGGGGTTTTGACGCATCTTTATAATGTACTCCACAACCCTTTCCATGCCCATAACCTCAATTGGAAGAGATCCCGACTCAAGAAGTAGGAGCATATATGGTGTTTGTGTCTTAACTTGGAGAAAGTTTGTAAGAAAACGCTTTTGGACATTCTCAAACTCTTTCCAAGTAGACTTTGAGATGCTCCCGCCCCACACTTCAACTGCATAAAGAAGAACCGGTGTCACCAATGCATCAAAAAGATACTTCTTGAGAACCCAACACTTGATGTTTCCCGCATTACACATGTTCTCAAATGCATAATATGCTCTCTTTCCCGCTTCCAAACGATGCATAGCACATTCATGCCACTTGTGATTGGTCGGAACCTCAAGGCCAAGGTACCTAAAGCTCTCAACAACTTCAAGTGTCTCGTTGTTGTACACAATGCATGGCTTCTCCTTATGGTTGGTTTTCACAAGCATAACCTTTGTTTTGGATTCATTTACAATCAGCCCACTATGCAAGCAAAAGTTCTCAAGGACAACCATAAGCTTTTGTGCATCTTATAAAGTGTGTGCTAGAAGCACTCCATCATCCGCATACAACAAAAGCATGATTACCGCATTGCAAATAGTGACCTCTTCAATGCCTTCTTCTTGCATAAAGTCAAGTACCATTTGTTCCAATTGATCCATGCATATACCAAAGAGAGTTGGTGACAATGGACATCCTTGTTTAACCCCAATAGTGCTTACAAAAATTTCTGAAATTTCTCTTCCCATGCGCAATTGACAAATCACCTTCTCATAGATTCGAGAAACCGCAAGCATAAACTCACTTGGCACTTGGAGTTCTTCCATCCTTCTCCACAAATTGTTACGTGGAATCATATCAAAGGCTTTCTTAAATTCCACAAAACAACAATACAATCGCTTGCCTTTCAACCGACTTTCCTCCATGAGAACACGAAGAGTGACAAGATGATCAATGGTGCTATGGCATCGACGAAAACCCGCTTGTGCCTTTGCACGCTTGTCATTCTCTTCAGCCCAATCACTCAATTTCATCTCCATTATGCACCCAAACAACTTTGCCATAAGAGACCCAATCATTATAGTCCGGTAGTTGCTTACATTCTTCACATCCCCTCCTTTATGCAAAGGCTTAACCCAATTAGTACTCCAATCATAAGGCATACCATGTTGAAGTGCAAGGTTGAACATATCACACATCCACTCATGGGTAAAATCTCTCGTCCATGTGATCATCTCCGGCTTGATACCTTGAAGATCTCCCGCTTTGCGAGTGGCCAACTTTTCAAGCCCACCGCATACATCCTCAATAGTAAAAAAAGACGGCATACATGGGAGTGAACCATAAAATGGCATTTTTTCAGTATTTGCTTGCTCATATAATTGCCTACAATGTGTGTACATATCCACTAGACTCAAGTTACCAAAATTCTCAACCCGCTTGCCTCTCAAGTTTCTCCAAAATCTTCCACATGCATGTGCCTTTTCTTGGACTTGAAATTCTCGTTGCTTTACTTCCCATCTTCTTCTCTTCTTTTGAATCAATGCCTTGTATGTATGCAAATGACTTTGATAGTTGTCTTTGTCCATAGTTGCATCAAGCTTTATCAAGGACTTTCGAGCATCTTGACATTCTTTATCAAACCACCTTTTGCGTGATCTATCTTTGTTGATACCATGGAGATGCTTTATAGAAAAGCATTCTTCCGCACAAGAACAAATAGCTTTTTTGAAAGCTTCCCATTTAGTTTCCAATGGTGCATCACATTGAAGCTTTGTCATCCATAATTTTTGCTCAACCATTTCAATGTACATTGGTGCCTGTTTGAAATCCATACATAGTGATAACTTCTCTTTCCTTTGGCTGAGATTATCATGCTTAGTTGCTTCTCCACATGAAAGGTCAATACATAAGGTGCGATGGTCGGATTCCAGGGTCCATTGACCAAACATAAAACTCTTTATGCGATACATGATGGCTTCAGAGAGTAGCATATAGTCAATCACACTATCCCCATTATGTCTCCTACATGTAAATCCATTGATTCCACTCCACAAAGATACACCATTGGCAATGAGCATACCCGTGCTATTACACATGTGTAAAAGTAACTTTCCATAGTGATCCGGCTCTTTCTCATCCATTGAAGTACGATCATACAAGTGAACTTCCTCCAACTCCCTTGAAATGTATGGTATATCAAATTGTTGAGTATCATGTTGCAATGTTTTTGTGCGAGCATTCATATCCCCAAATACAATAACATCACCTTCACCTTTGAAATAAGCAATGTCCTCTTCCAAATCAGAAAACGGTTGATCTCTATCCATGCAAGCATAAAAGGGAGAATCATGATGAGGAATGTAGCAACCGGCTACAAAAATGGGTGCTCTTTTTGGTGTCATAATTTTCAGCCATACATAACATTTGTACTTGTCATCTTTCACAATTGATACAAAAACTTCCAATCCTTTCTTAACCATACATGCTAACCCTCCTTGTCCTCTTCGTTGCTTGAGATTCTTTGACCACATCAATGAATGTACATTGTAATCCTCCAAGCCGTTAATCCTCTATGTATCATGCTCCCAAGTTTCAACAAGAAGTACAACATCGGCTTTGCTTGTTAGTTCATCAATGCCAACCCCCACATTCCATGGGTATCCATTACAATTCCAAAAGCATATTTTCAATTGTAACTCGGTCTCATAGGTCACACATCCCTATTTGCTTGAGAGACTTGCCTCCTCCTTGGGCACATTTTCTTCATGAGAGATCTCCTTGTTTTTATTATTATTTTCCTCATATGCCTTGCGACGCATATTTTGTTGCTTAATAGTGCGATCTTCACATACAAAACATTTTGTATCCCTCAAATAGATCCAACTATTATCAAGGATAATCTTTCGCTTGGTCTCATCCGGCATGGTTCATACAATTGGCCGTTCTCCCGAGCGAGGAGCTCCTTGCTTCCCCACTCTATGCGCTCCATAGACCATAACTCCGGACATGCCAAAGTGGGTTTTGAAGAAATCTTCAATAACAATGGCAAGAGAAGGAGGTGTCTCTAACTTCTCTTCGGGAATTCCACGAATAACAATGTTCTTGGAACGTCGCTCCCGTTCCTTCAACTCCTCCACATCCACATTCTCAACATTCTTTGTTTGAACCATAGCTTGCATGAGTGAGGAATTAGAAACCACATTGCTACCACATACATTAGCCCAAGACTTGTTTGTGCATACATTTTTCATGTCGCATACATCCCGGCTCATAGTGTCAAATTTCTCCTCTTTCAATACATGGTCATGCTCTACTTTGCTCATCCGCTCCTTCAAAGCATTCAAGTCCACAAGAGAGCGTTTACATTCCTTGACTTCCTCTTCAAGTTGCATCAAACGTGTTGTTTGCATCTCAAGTGTCCTCTTGAGATTCTCATTCTCAACCACAAGTACCCTTAGTGTGCCATTCTCCATTGCAAGTGCTCGTAAGTCTTCGCCTTGTTTGTTTACGGTCTCTTGCAATGATACCAAGTACGCCATGATCATGGTTTCCGATGTCGTTGGGTCGGTGGTTGTGTTGCTATCTCCACACTTAGGAGATTTTGGATCATTTTCCACAATGGTTGTGGACCTTGTTGAAGAAGAAGAACCCTTGCGAGTGCCGGAAGACATTGTATGTAAAATAGGAGATGAGAATCAATTTTGTTGAACCTGTTCACTTCGGAAAGGCTGCTACAGAAACACCTTCCATAACTCTGAAAATTTCTGTCTTTACATAAATGCGTAGAGGACTTTGTGCTCTTCGATTGAGGCTATAGATCACCCAAATCGGAGTTTGGATGAAGAAGAGAGAGAGAGAGAGAGAGAGAGAGAGAGAGAGAGAGAGAGAGAGAGAGAGAGAGAGAGAGAGAGAGAGAGACTCGGATACAAAGAAGTGACATGTATGATACCGGTATGATTCTTTCAAGTGACTGGTATGATACATGTATGATACTGAGAAGTGACCGGTATGATATTGAGAAGTGACACGAGAGAGAGAGAGAGAGAGAGAGAGAGAGAGAGAGAGAGAGAGAGAGAGAGAGAGAGAGAGAGAGTCTTATACTGAGAAGTGACTGGTATGACACCGGTATGATACTGTGAAGTGACTAATATGATACATGTATGATACTGAGGAGTGACAGAGAGAGGGAGAGGGACTGGTATGATACCGGTATGATACTGAGACGTTACACACACACACACACACACACACACACACACACACACACAGAAAGACAGAGGAACTTGTATAATACTGGTATCATACCAGTCACTCCTCAGTATCATACCGGTATGATACTGAGAAATGACTGGTATGATGTTTAGAAATGATAGAGAGAGAGAGAGAGAGAGAGAGAGAGAGAGAGAGAGGGAATGTATGATATGGGTATGATATTGGGAAATGACTGGTATGATACTGTATCATACCGGTATGATACTGGGAATTGACTGGTATGATACCGGTATGATACTGAGAAATGACTAGTATGATATAGAAATGATACTGAGAAGTGACAAAGAGAGAGAGAGAGAGAGAGAGAGAGAGAGAGAGAGAGAGAGAGGGAGAGAGGGAGACAGTTCAGTTTACAGGAATAGGAAGATATACACAAAATTATGCATTATGCATTTCTTAAGATGGTTATAGCTCAAAAGGCATACTATTGTAGATAGACTCACTGACATCAAGTGATATTGTATATAGTTTTGAGTTGCTGGGATGGGGTATCATGGGGATTTTGATTGCCCGAACAAGATGTGAATATATGAACACCTTTGGCTTTTTGTCCAAAAGCTCATAGGTCTGCTCATTTATCATACGATAGTAAAACCCTTTGATAGCATAGGATCCTCGCCCAATGATATTGCCCCAGTCATCTTCAGCGTCTGAATGAAACTCTTGAATAGCTGCAGTGCATTTCACTATATAGAAATCCACTTTTTCTTCATTGTCATTTGGTGCGAGAACAACAAAACTATCACCAACAATAAGAGCTTGACTGAGGGTGTCATAGTGTCCTTCATATGTTGCATCCTCATTTATTTCGTCGTCATCGTCTTCCCCTTCTTCTGTAGGCTCCAAAATGAAGCTGCTCCATCAGACCATACCCAATGACGTTTTATATTTAGACCAAATTGCTTTAGCCATTCCGCATGTTTCAGAAAACAGTGTTGAACAAAATGTGTGTCATGTTGCTTGTCATCTGAAATGAAGAAGTGAATTGTCTTGTGGATATCACCTGCATAATATAAAAATCAAAAATTATTGAAGGCTTAATACAAAAGAAATAATACTGATCTAGGGTGATGTCATTACCTGCAATTCGGAAATATGTTATGTGCACAAAAATAGTTACTTGATTTGAATACCAGTGCATGGACTGAATCTCATTTTGTTCTTTGAAACTATAATTTCAGCAAAGTCAACAACTGACACAACAACATCTTCTGGAAAGCTTTGTATACATTCATTATATTGTTCTGCTTGCCATCTATACACAAAATTATGCATTATGTATTTCTTAAGATGGTCTTTGAACATGACTGAGAGATCCTGGCATGATATTTCCTTATGCAACAAGACTTTCCTTTTCTTCTTCAGACCGTCACGCGCAGTTCGTACTTCTAGGTCCTCAAAAATCTTCACCACAATCTTTTTAGCAATAAATGCAGCCTCTGCAGCACAAAAGTCTAACTTATCCGGGCCACACCTTTTACATTGACCACTCAAGGAGGCAAGGGCATGGAAGGTGGACGTATCTGATTTAGGACACAATATAGAGTCCAATAAGGCTGTTACACTCTTGATAGGGTTTTTTGGTGCCTTGCATCCACCATTGTCTTTGCATATGCTGCATTGACAATGGCAAGCTTTTCCATGCAGACCGAATACAAAACTTCGCATGTGATTTATGGCATCCTTTAGGAAGGACATTTGAACATGTGAAATGCAGCAGCAAGTATATCGGTCTCTCAATTTCCGCACAAAATATGGCTTCATGTACTCAAACGCCCGCTGCCTTATTACAATTTCATGGTATTGTTCTTTGAAGTTGAGAAAGAGCTCCACCTACAATGAAAGACATATATGGTGAAAGAACATTGAAGAAAACTGCAGGTTTTGAGGAACTGTTACATTACTATAAACCATTATTTTTATTTCAAACCACTATGTTTTTTCACTTAATTGGTTAGGTAAACCAGTATATATGAACACATGTCCTTGGTACGTACCAGTGGTATATAAGTGTCAACCAGTGCAAATGTTCTTACTGCTGATGTAAACCAGTCTTTTCATTTATAACCGGTATATTATTTACCTAACCAGTACAAGTGAGCACTTAACCACGATGCATACCAGTGATAAATAAGTGTTAAAAAGAATGAACACATGCCCTTGGTACGTACCAGTGGTATATAAGTGTCAACCAGTTCAAATGTTCTTACTGCTGATGTAAACCAGTTTTTTCATTTAAAACCGGTATGTTATTTACCTAACCAGTACATGTGAGCACTTACCCATGATGTGTACCAGTGAAAAATAAGGGTTAAAAAAATGAACACATGTCCTTGGTACGTTCTAGTGGTATATAAGTGTCAACCAGTGCAAATGTTCTTACTGCTGATGTAAACCAGTCTTTTCATTTAAAACCGGTATGTTATTTACCTAACCAGTACAAGTGAGCACTTAACCACGATGTATACCAGTGATAAATTGGTGTTAAAAGAAATTAACACATGTCCTTGGTACATACCAGTGGTATATAAGTGTCAACTTGTTCAAATATTCTTACTGCTGATGTAAACCAGTCTTTTCATTTAAAACCGCTATGTTATTTACTAACCATTACATGTAAGCACTTAACCACGATGTATACCAGTGAGAAAAATGTGTTAAAAAAAATGAACACATATCCTTGGTACGTTCCAGTGGTATATAAGTGTCAACCAGTTCAAATGTTCTGACTGCTAATGTAAACCAGTCTTTTCATTTAAAACCGGTATGTTATTTACCTAACCAGTACATGTGAGGATTTAATCACGATGTATACCAGTGCGAAATAAGTGTACAAAAAAATTTACTGGATATGTAAACCACTATTTTCCTTTCAAAAAGATATGCTTTTTACCTATCTGACATGACAAACAGTACATGTGAACACTTGATGAGTACATGTGAACACTTAACCACTATGTATACCAGTGAGAAATAGGTGTTAAAATATTTTTACTGGTTATGTAAACCAGTTTTTTACCTAACCATTTTATACATATCATACACGTGTGAAAGTATGCGTCTGCAAATGTATGTTTCAACAAACATACGCGTATGATAAAAACTATGTTTCCATTTGTATTCTCCTTCACATCCAATATTTATCTACTCTTAGTCTAGGACCAAATACAGATTCCCCTTATTTCCATTTATAACTTCCTTCGTATCCGATTTCATATCTACTCTTATCAACCCATTTATAGAGAATATAGGTCATGAATGCAAATATTAGAAAACAAAAAAGGATATAGTGAAGCAAGTTATTACCTAAGATTGTTCAAGAAGATGCACAGGATGTTTGACATATGAATTTCTTCCAATACGCTTTCTGCACACATCCTTCTTATTGGGTGAAACACGAGTGTTAGACATCCAAAAAGAGAAGATCAACTCTTTCTCATCAGGTGTTATGAAGCCACGATCCATGAGCTGTCGAGCACACAAAGAGATTGGCAAATTGCCATCACCTGCTGCCCTCAACCGATTCTTTGCAGCTATGAAGTTCCTCTTGTGCAAATTTAGCAACTTAGATGCAGCTGAAACATTCACTTTTGAGGTAGATGTACACTCAACATTCATAAGCATTGTGGTGATGAACCTTTTAAGAAAGAGCTCCTGTCCGCTCTTGGGTAATTTGATTGCATCTATTGTGTTGTGTATGGCTTCAACGAAGGTTGTTTGTGCCCTGGGCATTTCAAGGTCTCCAAGAGAAGGATGATTGACAAACTTGCACAAAATATCTGAGCGTGATGCAACATCGAGGGCCTTTGTACGCCGATTGAAGAGCATAACAAGGTCATTGCAAAGTCTTTGACGCTTTGCATCATCAGCACCATTTTGATCATTATCTTCCTCATGTGCTACCTGCTCAAGCTTGTTCTTAGCATGCTGCTCCCTCTTTCTCCTAGCATGATATTCCTTGACCGCATCAACAGCATACCTAGCACACAGTTCACAATGAGGCTGAGAGTAGTCACATACAGTGTGAGATTCTTGCTCCATGCTAGAGAGGGAGAGATTGAGCGAGGTGATAGGCCTACAGAGAGCAAGAGCAGTATATGACAGCAATAGATGTGTGATAGGCATACAAAGAGCAAGAGCAGTATATGACAGCAATAGATGTGTGATAGGCCTACAAAGTAAAACAGCGATCTGTGCTCCTACACAGAGAGTTAGAGAGAGACAGGAAAACGAGAGAGTGGGAAGACAAAGAGCTGGCTGACGTACATAGTTAAGAGCTACAGAGCCGTCTTCTATATTTGAAAAAGAGACGTGGAAATAGTAATGGTGTAACGAGCTGGCTGACGTGCATAGTTAAGAGGTACAGAGCCGTCTTCTATATTTAACAAAAAGCTATGGAAATTCTATATTTAATTAAAAATCTGTTCAAAAGAATATATCGAATTGAACTAATAGAGATGGTTTTATGTACCGGTTATAAAACCTCTATCTGGGACAAGGTTTTTGGTCCACCTATTCATGCATCCACCCTGTGCCAACGGGGGAAGTGCACCAAATGATGGGGGAACTCCTCCAAATGGAAAAGGGTATGAACCATATGTGGGGAGGCCTATAGGTAGTGTGCGGGGCAATGGATCAGGGGCCTCAAATGTGGAGGCACTGAATGCACTGGGGGATGGTCGAGTTGTAGGCTATGCCAAGACTGGGGCCGTGAAAGTCGTATGTGGAGCTGCTATTGCCCCCCCCCCCCCCCCCTCAACTGTTGAGTGGAGTTGGCAAAAATGGCTCTAATGGAAAATTCTACTCTGTCACCTGCTCCGGATGCTCAGTTACATGAGCTCTATCTACCCTACGAAATATCAATGTGGAGCCTAAATCAGAAGATATGCACTGAGCCAGACCTAGACAAGCATTAAAACTTGAGAAATCCTTCTCACAACTGATGCAATGCCTACATAGCAGTAAACATTGTGCTGCCAATGTCCCCACTTCTGCAAAATAGTCGAACACAACATCTCCCATGTTTGTGAAGGTACCTATTAGCCACTTACAAAGCAACAAAATTCCTTAGAATTTTTTATACCTCCAATTTTTTAGAAACATGAAGTCAAAACATCCAATAAGTTTTTAGCACCTGGAAAATGTTGGACTCCTCTCAACACCTCTACAATAAGGCCTGCCCATATGATCAAGTGTTCACTGTGTGGGATCCGTACCTGGTAGCTTCTCCCACAACATGTCATCATCTGCAGAGAAGCGGCGTACATTTGCTGCAATCTCTCCATCCACTTGAATCATGCCTCGAAAGCCGACACCCACCCTCTCTAGGGGGTGAAAAAATGACTAGAAACAAAGTACCAACCTACGAATAACATTAACAAAAATGCTTTGAAATGTGAACACCACACGTACTGATCAACATTAAAACAAAAATCAACATACCCCCTCTACATAGTCCTGAACAGTCACGCAGCTAGACTCCAGCAAGAGTATGTACAATATCCTCAACAACTGGAAATGAGCTCCCTCTACCTTCAAAGTGAGAATGGATAGATGTTCTGCACAACATGTCGCCACAACCATGCCATCAACCCAAAGAAACTCGGCTGCGAGAAGGAATGCAACATCCACAAGCTCGCTATCCCACTGGTTCCATAAAGGAACTCCACCCATGCTAGCTGCATGTAGCCTAGTGTGTATGGGAAAGGCCGTGTACATCAAACGTATGCCACCCAATCTCAAGTTGGGGTTCATCTACCCTGTTTCTGCTAGAGAGCCCAAGAATCTACATAGTGATTGCATAGATCTGCACAAAATCTTTGTTAGCACTAAAATTGTGGACATAACTAGGAAGGAAAAATAGCATGGCTTACCTATCATTGCACAACACATCTAGAATATCTTTTTCCAAACACTTGACACTAGCATGCACTGCAAGGTAGCATGGCTCTACAAGCATATCTGTATGCTCAACATAAGATTAAATATATCTTGCATACAATGCTAAAGAGAACAACTCAACATTAACCATTTTCACATACCTAGAGGGTTTTCTCCAACCACTCTGGCCATGTCCAATAGGTCCTCTGCATCCCTGCCCTATGATGCTGAAGATGGAGGTGACTCTTGGGTGCCCCCTAGTGGTCTTGGAGTGAAGGAAAGTGTTGGTACATTGTGGCTCATAGCACCAAGGATCTGAGCACTATCCCTGACCTCTACAGAATGCTCCTCAACTACATTCTCGCTCTCACTATCACCGGACGTCATAGCTCTCTTCCTTCTCTTCCCACGTTGTCAGTCAGCCAAGGGGGGTTGCGAGACCGATGTGGATCCAATCTTTGGGTCTTTCTTTGAGGCAAGTTTCTTTGTTTTTTTTGAAGAGAGTGCATCCTCTATCACAACGGCTTTCTTTCGTGAAGCATTATGATCCTCTATTAATTAAAAAATAAAGGTTATTGTGCCCATGTCATATTGCATGGCAAAGGCAAAATCTACATAGTACAATACCTATGTAAAGTGCTTCCTCTTTGGGTGGATACTCCTTATCCGGGTAATCTAGCCACCAAGGACACTTTCCCCATGCTCCCTTTGATCGTAAGTCATATATCCATGCATCCGGATATAAGCCTGTCTTCTCTCTCTCCGACATGCACCATGCATCACTGGGGTGCTCGGGAATGCGGAATTTTAGAGCATTTCTCCACCATCTACAAGATAGAAAATAATGTTTTGTGCCACCATGACATGATTAGTGTAACCTACAAAACATACTTAATGTGTCTAACAAAGATATCCAACCTATAGAACATGCCTCGTGCTGTGCAAGCGAAGCGGGGTTGCTCTTTGGGATCTTGTGTGGACTTGATCCGTGCACTCCACTTCTTGAAGGCTTTGCCAAAGTGGTTCCATCTGTATTTTTGCAATGTGTGTGCAAGCGTGCAACCATACCTCTTTTTAGCCTTCTCGTGTAGGTCTGCAACATGTTGATTCTCGCCCTCCATTTTCTCGGCCATCTCAAGCACTCTCCTGCAGCAAATAAAAGGACACAAGTTAGATGACCAGCATACTGATTCAAGGACATAATCACTTGATCCACCTTTCCAATTGCCACCAATACACGTGATAGTGAAGCCATTAGATCTATGCATTCTCCGTCAACCCTATGCCATTCTCTTTCAAGGTTGCATCACCACCTTGGAGCAAGTTGATTAAGTGGTACTTCCTAGCATAGGAAAAGGGAGTCTTCTTTTTCATTGAGACATAATCAAAAGAGAAAGATGTCAAATGACTTACAAACATTTACTTGCTCTTGTGGGCTAATGCGTACCCGCGCAACCTCTACCACTCTAGATAGTGTCATTTTGGTGGTCTTCTCACCCCAGCCTGTAAATGATATACATTTTTGAAAAAAGTCGTTGCCATTTTTGGGATTTGAAATTGTTGCTATCTCAAGCCCTTTGCGCGCAAAATACTGCTCTGTTTAAGATAACACAAAAATGATACTTTGCTCGTATGCGTTAGGTGCCGAGTCATAGTCTACTAAGCTCCCTTTTGATGGCAGCCCTTCAATTTTACTGTTGTACATAGCATCAAACTCTTTCTATCATTTGCAAAGGACACAATCAAAACATATATAATAAGAGACCGTAATCAAATCACATGCTCATTTAGCATTCTTTCAAGCATACCTTCCAAATGAGTTGAGCAAGGACAGCCATTGGCAATTTTAGCCACTTTGATTTGTTTGGACCCCTAAAGTTCAAAGCCCTCTCTACTACCAGTCGCGCTCTTTCTAGAAAATTTTTCAAGAGTGAAGCTGGGTCCGCCTGCCCTAGCTTTCTCATCATGAATATATCATACACACTGGTGTGAGCCCTTGTGGCCCTGTTTAACATTCAGATGTAATACACATTGTCAAAAACAATAAGATGCATTTACATTCGCAAAAAACAGTTGGATTTACTTGTTTATCATTCCCAAAACCAATAGAAACTCCGCTATCTCATGGGGTTGAAAATCCACAAGCACGCACTCCACTTGCGGTGCCTCCTCCTCAATGGGGATGTCATTTTTGTTCATCCACCGCATCCATGCCTCCAATCTGTGACTTCCATCCCAAACCACAAAGTACCTCTCGACCATGTGACTAAGCTCAGGGATTAGACGAAGCTCCTCATCTAAGTCATATGACATCGCAAGATCTCTCGAAGTGTGACCACAACAAAAGAATTGCTTATGATCATCGCCAAGAATTGACTCACTTGCAACAAATCTTGCCATGGTTGATTGGTAGCTTTTATTTGCAATAAAGAGTTGCAAATCCACCACATGGTCATCATGCGTGCGGATGGCGGGGTTCGAAAGAAGTCGCCATAGAGGTAAGCACGGAAGTTTGCCATCATAGGAAGCTCTATGAGAATCCACCCAACCCAAAGAAATATTCTTGTCGACCACATTTCCAAACGCTTCATTTCTTGTGTCTTCTGTTATGGTAGCAGTTTCCACACCATGGCTCAATTCTCCACTTGATTGCGTTGTTCCACCCACACCGGTTACGATGGACTAAATTCGATCTAGAGAGCTTACGGCTTGAGATTGTTAGCTTGCTTAAGTGCATCGCGGAGGGACTTCTTGCAATGAAGTAGCATAAACTTCATCTATGACACCATTGTTTTTTGATTGATTTCTTGTCCTCATAATTTAGCTAAAGAAATAGAGAGAAATAGAGAAAGTTATGGCTTATAAGAAATTGAGAACTCTAAAGAGGAAAAGAGATGAAAACTTAAGAGCTAAAGAGAAAGAAAGTGAGATCAAGTGAAAGCTTGACATATAAATGAGTTTAAGATAGAGAAGTAGAGATGGAAGGATGGAGATAAATGAGTTTAAGATAGAGAAGTATAGATGGAGAGAACTCGAAGAAAAACTATGCCACGCTATTTATAAAGCTTCAAATAAAATATACATATTTTTAAACTTTTTGTAAAATATAATAATACAAGAGTGTGTGGGTGTGGTGGATATATGTGTGTGTGCACACACATTGTGTGTGATGTGCACGTGGATGTGTGTGTGTGTGTGTGTGGAAAGCACACACACACACATACACCCGCACGAGTGTGTGTGTGTCTATGGCAAGTGCGTGCACACGTACACACCCTGGAGTAGGTGTATGTGTGTGTATGTGTGACACAACACACACATGCACGTGTGTGTGTGTGTGTGCGACACAACACACACACATGCGTGTGTGTGTGGGGAGGGGAGGGGAGGCAGGAGGGGGGCATGCGTGGGCCACAGGTTGCCACGGGGTGGCGTGTAGCCCCGTGTGGCTCCTTGGTGCATGGGGACGTCCCCATGCACGAAGGGCCATTGGGTGACACATGGCCCAAGGGCCACATGCCGCCCAATGGCCCAGCAGGAGTACACGTGGCATGCCACCTAGCCACCGTGTCGTCGACGTGGTAGCACGTATACCGTCCGGTGATGACAATACAGATGGTCTGTCACTGGGCCATTAGGCGATGCGCGGCCCCGCAACGACACTCGGCGCAAAGCGCCAAGGGGCCACGTGTGGTAGTGCGTGCTCACGCATGCCACCCCCCTCCCACACTCGACGTGCACATGTGTGTGTGTTGGGTCACAGACACACACACCCATACACCCATACGGGGGGAGGTGTGTGTGCGTGTGCTTGCCACAGAGCCACATGAAGCCACACAGTGGTGTGTGGCCCCGCGTGGCCCCTTGGCGCTTGGGGACATGGTCCCCATGCGCAAAGGGTTGTTGGGAGGTGTGTGGCCCAAGGGCCACATGTTGCCCTACAGCCCAGTGGTAGACCATGGGGTCAACCACTTTCCCCTTGGCGCATGGGGAAGGGGCCATGCGGGGCCACACACCACCGCGTGGCGGTGTGTGGCCCACACATGCCGCCTCCCCTCCCACACACACACACACCACTTAGTGTGTGTGTGTGTGTGCGTGTGTGTGTGTGACACCAAGTGGTGTGCGTGTGTGAGTGTGAGTGTGTGTGTGCACGCGTGCGTGTCACTTACACCTGTGTGTGCGTGCGCGCGTGCCACACAAACACTCACAATTTTCTTCTTCAAACACGCACATACATATTCGTGTGTGTGCACATACACACACAAAAATATTAAAAGAGTTTTATATATTTTTAATGTATATTTTTAAATTATTTATTTTTAATACTTTATTTTAAAATATTTTGTTAAAATATTAAAATGTTATTAAATTTAAATTTATAACGGTTATATTATTATCTGTGAGTATATAAACAATTTGTTAGTTGTTATAATGAGACCTTATGCTTAATTACTTGTTTAGCTTATTATTATGGCATGTTCTTTATTGTTTCTTGATAAAGAACTTTCTTATCTTTTTTACAATGGTAAATTTATAGCATCTAAATCATTTCTTTTAGAAATAATTTATCCAATGCAATTTACAACTTTAGATGCAGTGATCGAAGTTGGTAATATTGAGATGACTCTGCCTCTTGAAACGACGCTCAACAATTTGGGTGAAATCATCTATGTACTTGATGAACAGCTTTTATGTAAATACAAAATCAATGTGTCCCATCAAGCACACTATGCAGGCTCACCTAGCACGACTCCCATTGCCATTGTGGATAGTCATAGCTGCACTTCGCTCAAAATTAGATAGTAGATCTTTGCACCCCACCTCAAGTTTTGCTTCCAAATAGCTTCAAAAGGAGTACAAGACAAAAACTTCTGCAGGCCGAAAAGACAGGTACATTGACAAAGCTTTTAATGCAAAATACAACAAGTGGAACAAGTTACAGAGATTCCCAGGGCTTACAATGGTGATCTTGTTTTAGAATTTCCACCTACCATTGGGGAGTTTGCACCATATGGATGCAATGGATCATAAGTATGATCCTCATTTGTGGTCGAAGCCACAAACATCCAATATAGTTCTCCCGGGTGTAGTGCGTCTTAGTCATTGCCTAGGATCTCTAAAGTGCATGAATAAACAATGTGCAATCTTGGTTAATTATCATATTCCCAATACAAGTCATTTCAATGGGTACATACAAAAGGCACCTGCACCAGGACAATATTGTAAGATTGGAGATAAGATCCTTACATGCCACTTTTGTAAGGAAATTTCTTTCTGTACTACAACATGTGATTGTGTAGTATATTATGTCATGCCATCAGATGAGATAGCCACTAGAGTCATGATTCATCATGGCACACATAGACACAATGTGCGTAGCGCAGAACCAAAACATTAACGGACAATGTCACCAAGGTGATGGTGCAAAGGATTTTGACCATTGATCCACATGTAGGATCTAGGAAGATTCAAATGTATTTGACAAAAAAAATTACAAGTACAACACTTCTTCGCAGCAACATCAACGAGGGAATTTTAGGTGAGCAACAGCTATTTGCAATCGCTAAGGAGTTGGGACCATTGGTGCAAGATAATTGGTATGTGCATTTCTCATATTCTAATTTCAATACAAAATCTATGCTGAAATATTTTTGCTCTGAACACTATGAACGTTGCTAGGTTTCAAAGGTCAATATTTGATTTACGGAGAGGTGGTGACAAAGATCTTTTGGCATTGATGCGATCCTAAAGCTAAAGCGATATTGAACATATGACTTTTTCCATGGAAGCAGGTTTCCTGGTCAAGGTACGGAGGGAGAGAAATGTTATGTCTTCAAAATGTCCACAATTGGTCTAGCATCTGGTGTGGACCTGGTGAACCAAATGAAACAAGACAGAAATGGTGATCTTCGACGTGCGTGGATCCAGTTTGATCACACTAGACGTGTGAAGGATTGGGTGACTATGGCATGTCATGTCTATGATCCAAGGTACATGGCGCACCTTGACAACAATGTGGGTTGCCTTTGACTCCCTTTCTAACGATTTTTTTACAACATGCAGGACCTTCTGACTATTGCAACTTGTGAAATGAAAGAGGAAGACATGGAAACACAATGTCTGTTTTGGGAGTGCCTCAATGATGTAATGCTATCATGTGGGTGTGAAAGAGCTAATTTCTTTGCCTTCATGGCGAACAAAGCTCAAGCAAATTGGAATGCAAATCAAATTATTTTCAATGGTGGCGACAAGACTAATACAATGAGCTGTTGAGAGCGTTCTTGTCTTTTCCATTGGAAGCAAAGCTTGAATCAACACACAACATAGTACTGGTGCAAGCTTCTCAACACATACACAAAGAAATGTGTGAGAAGTGGAGGTAAGCACCAACAAAAGAGGCTACAACAATAGAGGCTTGTCTGATACGCCAATGTTGTCGTAACGGTCATTGCATAGACCGTAACATTCCATACATGGACTCATGGCTTAGTTGGTGGGAAATTTGTATTGCACATTGGGGCGGCATTATAACATGCATAGAAAGAAGCTCTGATGGACCAAACACTCCATGCACAAACCTCACCAAGAGCAAGCATGGCAATTGGCTAGGAGGGGAGGGTTTTCGTAAACGCATTTCATTATATGATGCATGTACAACCGACCTAGAAAATTCCATCTTACAGAGAACAAAGGCCATTTCATATAGCCAAGGAAAACACAATGGGAAGGGTCCACTGATACAGAAGCTTGCGGAGCGCCATGAAAAACGTCCCAGTCAAGTAATAAGAGCAGTGAACGAGGCTACTGAGGGCACTGCAATGTATAAACAACCGACTCCATTGACAGGAGATAAGGAGACATCAAGGCAAAAAAGCAAGCCAAATGAGGTCATCAATGTGAAACATGATGCATCACATAGGCTTGAGTACAACTCGATCACCAAAGATCGCAAGAAGTGTGGAAGACCCCATAAGATCAACTTTGCACAAGAAGGGATGTCACAAACCCCAAAACAAACTATAGGTTCGGGTGGGTAGTATGTAGTGGAGCACAAGGTCAATGACACAATGTGGGCCATACGACGAACTCCACAAGGTAGTAGAGTCACCTGTAGCGGCACTCCAAGAGGAGGACGAAGGTGTGGAAGCAGTATTGCAGGTTCAAGCCTTGGTATACGGGCCCTATCTTTGGAAGGATATCAAAAGCATCCAAATGGTGTGGTGCACCAGTGGTTTTGGTTTTGTTTGGATCATGTCTTGCATTACTACATAGTAGACCAAAACATTGAGCCGCAGCCTCAACATCCACCACACATTTGGCCCGTGCATGTGGGCACCAACCTATCTGAGGATGAGGTGCAAATATTGCATGAAGGGGGGTATCAAGTGGAGCTCACGAAAGAAGGAATCTCTACTGTATGTCGGTTGTTCCTGCACAAAATACAACCAATTCTCCTTTCAATTCAAAAGATACATCCACTCCTCAAGGCAGTGCAAGAGCCACAGTGCAAGATGGTGTGCCTATACGGTAACAGACTTCCATTTCCGTGGACACTGCTTGCAAGATCAGTCTAGCGCTAGTGCTGAGAGCTAAGGTCGTAGAAGAGATATCTAGGGCAGGTGGTGTTCATGAGATCTTCAAAGGTGAAGATGGTCATGTCGGGGTGTACAATGTTTGTATTTGCAACCAGCCATCGTGCACATGTCTAGAACTCATGGAAAGGTGACAAAGCAAAAACCATATCTTGCATGTAAACATTTGCATTTTATTTATCTACTTGTGCTTGGGTTAAGCCAAAATGAGAACATGTTTATTCATCAACCAATTTTGGCAGATGCTCATATATTCAGGGCACTGAGCCGAGGCAGGACCTATCCAGGCATGGATGCATAGCATTTGCCATTTTCAAATTTTTGTATGTCAGTTCACAAAATGGATAATACTACCAAGTTCTAATTTTATCTTATGATGGCCACATTTTGGTGCATTTGTTTTGCAAATTTTTCAAACAATTTTCAAATTTGGAAGGTGGTTGTTTATGTGTCACATCGTGAATAAAGCAATACTTTAATATTCTCACAATTGCTATAAATTGGTGTTGGTTGTATTATTTTTGTGAAACTGTTCACTAGCTACCGTAGTGCACTTCTCTTTCTTTTCACGATGACCAACGATCTTGAGAATAGAATCAAGTCTGCGTGGGATGCCATGGAAGCCATTCCCAATGGAGAGACATTGTATGGAGACGAATGGTTTAAGGAGGCTCTGAAGGCAACAATCAATCGTATCGCCTCTATCATTGCCGCACAGACCTCAATATGCGGTCCTTGCTCAGCTTGAATGAGAAGGGACAATTCGCTTTGTCTTGTTGGAAGAAGATTGGGCTCGTCATAGAGGAGGATGAGGAGAGAATGACACAACAAGTAGGGAACGTGGTGAATCTTCTTTTGCCACTTGAGGACAGCACTACTGCGAATCTCGAGCCTTCCAGAAAATGAACGCTTCTTTCCTATGTAATGCAAGTACAATAAAATGTAACCTTTCTATGATTAATGGATGTTCTTCTTTCAAGTACCCTTGTCTCTGTTGTTTTTGAAACAATTTAAAAGGTGGCATATCTTTGTATATGTCTCAACCTCCCTATTACCTTATTGCCTATCTCTTCTCTCTCTCTCTCTCTCTCTCTCTCTCTCTACACACACACACACACACACACACACACAGAGAGAGAGAGAGAGAGAGAGAGAGAGAGAGAGAGAGAGAGAGAGAGAGAGAGAGAGAGAGAGAAGGAAAAGAAGGAGTGGAGACTAGCAAAATTGCACGAGAGAGATAGAGAAGGAGAAAGAGAGCATATTTTTAGGAATCTTCTTGCTTGATTCCTAAAAAGTGCTCACCAAAAATTTCTCGCCTAGAAATATCCCCCGTACAACCGTACTTTATGTGAGAGAGTGTGTTGCATGATGTCCACCGCTAATCTTCCAAAGAGTTTTAGGGAGAGGCATTCAAAACTGTAGTTCATATTTGCAATTACTCTCAGAATAGTATGCTGAAAAATGACATTCTAGAGGAGGTTTGGTCTGGCAAACCTGCCTCTTATGATCCTTTGAGAGTATTTGGGTGCAAAGCTTTTGTTCATGTATGCAATGACTTGAGAACAAAGCTTGATATGAAGTCCATTAAAGGAGTCTTCCTAGGTTATGGGTAAGGAGGTGAAATGGGCTATAGAGTGTGGTTACCACAATTTAGAACGGTAATTCGCTGCCGAGATGTAGTGTTCAATAGGCAAAATTGCTTACGAATGCTACAAAATCTGATTCTGACAAGAAAGCAGTCAGATTTTAGCCTTTCGTGCCACCCATTGATGTTGAAAAAGAGCCTCATGATGCATTACCGCAAGCTGTAATTGATAATCATCCAGTTAACCTTGAGCCAGAAGAGGTAGGACATGATATTGATGCTCCTAATGAGGATGGACAACCACTTGATTTGGCTAAAAATGATTTCAGCAGCATGATAGAGCTAAAAATGAGTTGCCTCATGATGTAGAACCGTTGCGTGAGAATGTAGATCATTGGGTACACACGTCCACTCGTTTGACAAGGCAAGCGGAGAGATTTAATCCCTCTTTGCATCATGTAATGTTGTCAGATGAGGGTGAACCTCTTACTTATAAAGAGGCTAAGTCATGTGAGTCCAACAGTAAGTGGGAGCTTGCAATGCAAGAGGAAATGAAATCCTTGTATGCAAATGATACTTGGGATCCTGTGCCATTGCCTAAAGGGAGAAAGTCTCTTCCTAACAAATGGGTGTACAAGATTAAAATTGTGGATGAAAAACCCGAGTACAAGGCAAGATTGGTTGCAAAAGGGTATGCACAAAAAGAAGGAATTGATTTTCAAGAAATCTTTCCCCTTGATGTAAAGCTTACAACATCACGTGTCCTTTTTGCTCTCGTTGTGGTGCTTGATTTGGAATTGAATCAAATGGAGTAAAGACAACGTTTTGGCATGGTGATATTGAAGAGGACATATACATGAAATAACATGAGGGTTTTGTAGTTTCTACATGCGAGGACTAGTATGCAAACTAAAAAGGGCTCTGTATGGTTTGAGACAATCATCACGGTAGTGGTATAAGAAGTTTTACACTTTTATGTTGTCTCAAGGCTTTAAACACAGCCATGCAGATCTTGTTTGTATACGAAAACGGATGAAGATGGTAGTCCCATCATACTTGTTCTCTATGTTGATGACATGCTGCTTGTTGGGAAACATAAGACTAGTCTCAATGCTCTGAAGTGTAAGCTAAATTCAGCATTTGCTATGAAGGATTTGAGTGATGCAGAGTATATTTTGGGCATGCGTATCAAAAGAGATAGAAAGCTGAAATTGTTGTTTTTATCTCAAAAAAGGTACATTGCAAAAGTACTTGACAGATTCAATATGGCTAATTCTAAGCCTCCTGGAGTACTTTTACCTCCATACACTAAGCTTAGCAAATCAGATTGCCCAAAGGATGAGGTGGAATTAAAAGAGATGAAGGGCATCCCTTATGCATCATCTTCTGGTTCCCTTATGTATGCTATGGTTGCCACTCGTCATAATTTTTAGCCACAAATTAAAAGAGATGAAGGGCATCCCTTATGCATCATCTTCTGGTTCCCTTATGTATGCTATGGTTGCCACTCGTCCCTTTAATTTGTGGCTTAAAATTAAACTAAAAATTGCCACTCTTCCCTTGTGGCTAGTTACAAGGTAATTACTAGAGTTATAAAATATCATTATTTACCTATTATAATTATAATATAATTACTTGATTAGTTTAAGTAGCTACAATTGATCAAAAACACTATTTTGTTCTAAACATTAATTTGGATAAATAGAATTCATTATTGAAAGTCTCTAGCAAAATTACTGAAAGTATTAAACACTGATAAGACAAAATGAATATAATAAATATTAAGCTTAAAATACGCAGATTTCAAGCTTAATAAAGATGGAGAAATTAGAAAAAATATTTAAGAAGTTTATAAGGAAATTAAGATAGCTTAGAAAACCCTAAGTAATCTATGATAAAGTTATCTTACCCCTAAAAGTAGATGAAAAATTACTAGGTCAAGAAATTATCATCGAGGACTACAAATTTAACCTTTATTGGGTTAAAAAGAGGAATTAGATTGAATACGAAGGTTAAGTCAAGTTTTTGAATGATTTACCTAATAAATAAATGTATTTTTTTATAAGGATAATTAGTCATGGCACCAAAAAGGACCCGTGCCAATGCTCAATCTGATGATGAGGGTAGTATTCCTAAAAGAGCTAGAGCATCGCGGCACGACGATGAAGCTGTGCCTAGTAATAGGCCTAATGATGAGAGCATTTAGGCCTCGGCACTGCAACAAATACCCGAGCAGTCCCATGTTGGTCTTCATTATAATTTAAGTTTTGTATAATTCAAGTTCTTCTTTAAGTAATAACGTTGCATACGTAACAGAGCAGGTAAGGATTTAGGAAAGATGAAATTGGCTCAAAAGGCAAAGGCGTCTTCCAAGAAACTAGCATACACTTGTTTGTAAAGTAGGAAAGAATTGTTTGGATTAAGGATGGAGTACTAGTCATGGTTATTATGGATATTGTTTTGATTGACAGTACCCTGTCTTAAGTTTAAAGATGTCTGTTTGCTAAACGAATGCTTTCCAGTGCTGTTTTTAATACTTGATTGAAGGAATCACTGTGACGGAAAGTTAAAAGAAACCATTATTTTAAATGTTAAAACATTGTGATAGTAATTACAAAACAAAATTATCATGTGTGAGTGTGGGGATTGACTAAGGTTGTCAATCATGGATGGGTGGACCTGATTAGTCAGGTAACAATCCATCCCTACGCACTAAAAACGTATAGAAAACTTCTTCACTTGGAATAGGAGTCCATTAGCGGCTGTGCCCTCACATCTGTTATGGGAAAAAAAGCGTTGGTTGAGGATACCGTAGCCAAATTTGTGGAAGTTATAGGGCCGAAATAATTTTAGACTTTTAAAACGTTGTCCCGTTTGCGTTGTGAGACAGGACTAGGTCTTCTTCTAGGGATATAGAACCAAGCCATTGTCAATGGTAAATGTCTTTTCCTTAGATTTTTCTTGTTTAGAGACCCTGATTTTTATTAGGCCTAGAGACCTGTCGAGCGCGTTCATGTTGACAAGGTGGATATATGGATCTTTTCTAAAATGGATTTAACCTGGTTTTTGAGATGATACAATTGGTTTGTAAAGGTTATTAAGATGGTCTCAACAGTGAGAGCTTCTTGGCAAAAATCGAGTAGCAAGTAATTAGTAAGAAATTGTGGAAACTCCAACCAGATTATATCCTTGAAACTAGAAAGAACTCTTAGAGTAATCAGTAACACTTGGTAAAGTTGAAAGATTATCCCACCAAAGATGCCACTTGGGAAGATGAAACCTCTTTTCTCAAAAACTTTCTCAATTTTGGTTGAGATGAGGGCATCTCAAATTCTTAAGTTGGGGTGATTGTAAGGTCTCCACCTTTCCAACTGTAGAGGAATGAACTCGAAGCTTTAGGAGAAAGCATGGTCATACAAACAAGTAAAAAAAATATCTAAAAAACAATTAAAAATGGTATTTTTGGAATATTAAGCACAACAAACCCAGGGCTAGAAATTTTCAAAATTAAGTTCGGACAAAAACTAACCCCGCTAGTCCCTTCAACAAATTCAAGATAAATTAAATTGCTAAGAAAAATTGGATGGTTGCATTAATCATTTAAGCGTAGACTTTTACTAAGGACTCCTAGATATTTATCAATTAAGCAAAAAAATAGGTCAAAATTTAGTATATATGATTTTTAAAGGTGGCAGGCGCTCGCAGGGGTCATCACTAACCTGCCAGGGATAAAAATAGCAGCAAGGGGTGCTAGGGGATGCAAGCTACTGCCATTTCCAGTCTGTGAGTGCCAGAAACCTATAAATAGGACCCCTTTGCTTCACAATTTCACTCACTCTCGGACCTGGCCATGTCTCTCTCACATAGGGAGAAACTCTAATAAAAAATCACTAGAGAGCAAGAAGTTGATAATCAGCTTAATCTATTTTTAATTAGTAAAATTATTCTAAATTACCTCTATTTTCTTCATTAACCTAATTAATTAAAAATATTAAACCTCTTTACATTATAAATTAATCTCTTAACTCTTAATATTATGTTAATTACTTAGATTAAGATTAAAAATATTAATCTAATTAATTATTAAGCCATATTAAGACATAAATTAATCTGTTTAGTTTTAAATTAAGGGTAAATATATTAATTAAGCTTAGATTAGTACAAGATAATTATCAAATCTTGATTAGATTTTTAAGAAGCTAAAAAAAGTATATCATAATTTTTTGATGAGTTTTTGTAATAAATTAAGCTAAAATTAGCTATTTTTAACCAAAAAACTAATGGAAAACCTACTTAGTTAGCTCAAATATTCCTAAGTTAATTATCACAATTAGAAAATACTATTAGGAAGATGGATAATTATTTCATAAATAGAAACTTAGTCTAAGTATTTAATAAAGCTAAAACTAGTTGTTTTTAGACACAAATTAAAGGGAGAAATTAGCTAATCAAGTTAGATAATTATGAGCTATTTATCAAAGTTAGTATACATTATAAGTAAGCCATTATAATTATCTTAGGTCAAAAAAATAATCTAACTATTTACTTAAGACAAAATAGACTAATTTTAGCTTAAATTAAAAAAGCAAAAATTAGCAAATCAAGTTAGATAATTAAATTATATTTATCAAAGTTAGTATACATCATAAGTGAGCCTTGATAATTAGCTTAAGGTCAAGAAGTGAATCTAGCTATTTATCTAAGTCAAGAAGTGAATCTAGCTTGGATAATTACAAAGTAATTACCAGAGTTATGAAATATCATTATCTACTTGTTATAATTATAACATAGCTAGTTAATTAGTTTAATTAATTGATCAAAAACCCTATTTTTTAAAAAGATTTATTAGGATAAGTAGAATTTATTGTTAAAAGTCTCTAGCAAAATTACTAAAAGTATAAACCATTGATATAAAGGTGAGGAAATTCAATCTTTAAGAGAAAATAAATATTAAGCTTAAAATAAGCAGATTTCAAGCTTAATGAAGATGGGGAAATTAGAAAAAAGATGTAGAAGTTTATAAGGAAACTAAGAGAGCATAGAAAACCCTTAATGAATCTATGATAAAGTTACTTACCCATATAAGCAAATAAGTAATTACTAGATCAAGAAATTACCATCTAGGACTACAAATTCAACCTTAATTGGGTTAAAAAGAGGAATTAGGTTGAATACGAAGGTTAATTCAGGTTTTTGAATGATTTACCTAATAAATAGATGTCTTTTTTTATAAGGATAAGAAGTCATGGCACCAAAAAGGACCCGTACCAATCCTCAATCTGATGATGAGGGTAGTATTCCTAAAAGAGCTAGAGCATCGCACGACGATGAAGCAGTGCCTAGTAATAGGCCTACTAATGAGAGCATTTAGGCCTTGGAACTGCAACAAATACCGGACTAGTTCAAGTTCTTCTTTAAGTAATAACATTGCATATATAACAGAGCAGGTAAGGATTTAGGAAAGATGAAATTGACTGAAAAGGGAAAGGCATCTTTCAAAAAACTAGCATACACTTGTTTGTAAATTAGGAAAGAATTATTGGGGTTAAGTCAAGTTGAATTAGGAAAGATATGATTGATCATCCTTAAAACAGCTTGTCTCAAGACACCTCTGACTCCTTGGTATATTTTGATGAATAATGATGGCTTTCCAGCCCACAGATAAGTCGGTTACCCCCCTAAACGATGAGTTTCTACTTCGTGTCATGTCTTGATGTTTCTACATAAGTTGAATATCGTTTTTATCCTAGGGGAGCCGCTTGGTTGCATGGGCAACTGGTCTGGTGGATTGGCACCTTGAACCTTGGGTGGGGGTCTATCCACCCCGGATTGTGAACAAGGAATGAGTGTCGTTTTTCACCCTTAGGTGGTCTACCACTAGTGACAAGTTGCACCTTTTTTAAACCACCCCAATCCCTCTTACTCCTCCACATTGCACCACCAAGTTCACATTATCTCTCTTGATTTCTCTTTTCTCTCTATCATTTCTCTTTTTCTTCTTTACCACCCACTTAGTCTATCTCCCCCCCCCCCCTCCTCCCCCCCCCCCCCCCCCCCCCCCCCCCAAACTATGTGTGTGTGTGTGTATTGAGCACTATCTTTATTTATCCATCTCCATGTCTCTCCATGCTTTCTTATGTAACGTCCCCCCCCCCCCCCCCCCCCCTTCTTCTCTCTCTCTCTCTCTCTCTCTCTCTCTCTCTCTCTCTCTCTCTCTCTCTCTCTCTATCTATCTCTATCATTATTGTGCATTAAAGGGAGTGGATATGGAATGAGATTGAGAATTTTACACATTGCATCCTTTTTTGTAGCCATCATATTCTATCGTGAAATACAAAAGTTGATGACTCTAATAGTGTGTGGCACCTATACTCTCAAACTTGCAGTGAGCATAATGTGCATAAGTCAGTGTGACTCGTTTCCATTGCCCCAGTATTCAAAAATTATGATATAATTTTCCTAGCGTCTTAACAATCTAATCAAGCTCTAATAAGAATCTTTTACTAACCTAAATTTAATTAATATATTTATCCTTAATTCAAACTAAAAAGATTAATTTTAGCCCTAATATGGCTTAATAATTAAATTACATTAATATTCCTAAACTTAATCTAAGTAATCAAAAAAATATTAAGAGTTAAGAGATTAATTTATAATGTAAAGAGATTTAATCTTCTTAATTAATTAGCTTAATTAAAAAATAGAGATAATTAAAAATTTTGTTGATTTAAAAGAGATTAGGCTAATTATTGTTGATAGTCAGCTAGAGTTCTTGCTCTCTAGTGATTTTTGAGTAGTGTTTCTCTCTATGTGAGAGAGAAATGGCCAGGTCTTCGAGTCCGAGTGAATTGTGAAGCAAAGGGGTCCTATTTATAGGTTTCTGGCACTCGCAGGCTAGAAATGGCAGTAGCTTGCATCTCAAGGCAGCCCTACAGCTCTCCTAGCACCCCCTGTTGCTATTTATATCCCTGGCAGGTCAATGACGACCCCTCCCAACACCTCTTAGCTTGAAAAATCAAATCTGCTAAATTTTGACCTATTTTTTTGCTTAATTGATAAATATCTGGTAAGTATCGAGGAGGCCTTAGTAAAAGTCTATGCTTAAATGATTACTACAACCATCCAATTTTTCTTAGCAACTTAATTTACATTGAATCTTCTCGAGGGACTAGCGGGGTCAGTTTTTGTCCGAACTTAATTCTGAAAATTTCTAGCCATTGGTTTGTTGTGCTTAAGATTCCAAAAATACCATGTTTAATTGTTTTTTGAGATAGTGTTTTTACCTGTTTATATGAACCATGCTTTCTCCTAAAGCTTTGAGTTCATTCCTTTATAGCTAGAAAAATGGAGACCATTCAAGGAGGAACTTGGACCAGTGGTATCAAGCCATTCTCTTTGGTGAGTAATCATGGATATTGGCTAGCCTGGCCTTACGTAATATTTTGAGAGGTCAAGAGGCACCTCATGGCTTGGTACAAGCTTGATGATTCTTTGTACAATTCTTGAAGATTTTAATACATATACCCATTCACATTTGTGAGTTTGGCCCAAAAAATATAATCGAGAGAAATAGAAATTGACCACTTGAGAGGAAATTGTTGGAGTAGGGGAGCCCAAGAGCCCTCACATAATTTTGTGGTATTTTTCCTTGTAGTTACTTATTTGATACATTAAGTAGTTACTTATTTGCCATTGCACCCTTGTTCATTCATTACACAACTTAGCATCATGCACAAAACTCAAAAGGCTGGGTTTGGAAATTTATGTCAATCTCTCCCTTCACCCTACTTGATAAATTAAGTTGATGCTTTATACACACTATTCTGGCTCTCTCTCTCTCTCTCTCTCTCTCTCTCTCTCTCTCTCTCTCTCGCTCGTGATGTGCAGTTGAGAGGCATAGGGAACACCAATAGCCATATCGATTTACGCTTGCCATGTGTTAAGGGGTGGAGGGGATCCCTTCCCCTTTTATTATAGTATGTGTATACACACGCACACACGTGTGTGTGTGTAGCCATCATATTCTATCGTGAAATACAAAAGTTGTATTTTACACATTGCATCCTTTTTTGTAGCCATCATATTCTATCGTGAAATACAAAAGTTGATGACTCTAATAGTGTGTGGCACCTATACTCTCAAACTTGCAGTGAGCATAATGTGCATAAGTCAGTGTGACTCGTTTCCATTGCCCCAGTATTCAAAAATTATGATATAATTTTCCTAGCGTCTTAACAATCTAATCAAGCTCTAATAAGAATCTTTTACTAACCTAAATTTAATTAATATATTTATCCTTAATTCAAACTAAAAAGATTAATTTTAGCCCTAATATGGCTTAATAATTAAATTACATTAATATTCCTAAACTTAATCTAAGTAATCAAAAAAATATTAAGAGTTAAGAGATTAATTTATAATGTAAAGAGATTTAATCTTCTTAATTAATTAGCTTAATTAAAAAATAGAGATAATTAAAAATTTTGTTGATTTAAAAGAGATTAGGCTAATTATTGTTGATAGTCAGCTAGAGTTCTTGCTCTCTAGTGATTTTTGAGTAGTGTTTCTCTCTATGTGAGAGAGAAATGGCCAGGTCTTCGAGTCCGAGTGAATTGTGAAGCAAAGGGGTCCTATTTATAGGTTTCTGGCACTCGCAGGCTAGAAATGGCAGTAGCTTGCATCTCAAGGCAGCCCTACAGCTCTCCTAGCACCCCCTGTTGCTATTTATATCCCTGGCAGGTCAATGACGACCCCTCCCAACACCTCTTAGCTTGAAAAATCAAATCTGCTAAATTTTGACCTATTTTTTTGCTTAATTGATAAATATCTGGTAAGTATCGAGGAGGCCTTAGTAAAAGTCTATGCTTAAATGATTACTACAACCATCCAATTTTTCTTAGCAACTTAATTTACATTGAATCTTCTCGAGGGACTAGCGGGGTCAGTTTTTGTCCGAACTTAATTCTGAAAATTTCTAGCCATTGGTTTGTTGTGCTTAAGATTCCAAAAATACCATGTTTAATTGTTTTTTGAGATAGTGTTTTTACCTGTTTATATGAACCATGCTTTCTCCTAAAGCTTTGAGTTCATTCCTTTATAGCTAGAAAAATGGAGACCATTCAAGGAGGAACTTGGACCAGTGGTATCAAGCCATTCTCTTTGGTGAGTAATCATGGATATTGGCTAGCCTGGCCTTACGTAATATTTTGAGAGGTCAAGAGGCACCTCATGGCTTGGTACAAGCTTGATGATTCTTTGTACAATTCTTGAAGATTTTAATACATATACCCATTCACATTTGTGAGTTTGGCCCAAAAAATATAATCGAGAGAAATAGAAATTGACCACTTGAGAGGAAATTGTTGGAGTAGGGGAGCCCAAGAGCCCTCACATAATTTTGTGGTATTTTTCCTTGTAGTTACTTATTTGATACATTAAGTAGTTACTTATTTGCCATTGCACCCTTGTTCATTCATTACACAACTTAGCATCATGCACAAAACTCAAAAGGCTGGGTTTGGAAATTTATGTCAATCTCTCCCTTCACCCTACTTGATAAATTAAGTTGATGCTTTATACACACTATTCTGGCTCTCTCTCTCTCTCTCTCTCTCTCTCTCTCTCTCTCTCTCGCTCGTGATGTGCAGTTGAGAGGCATAGGGAACACCAATAGCCATATCGATTTACGCTTGCCATGTGTTAAGGGGTGGAGGGGATCCCTTCCCCTTTTATTATAGTATGTGTATACACACGCACACACGTGTGTGTGTGTGTGTACATATATATATATATATATATATATATATATATATATATATATATATATATATATATATATATATATATATATATATAGAGAGAGAGAGAGAGAGAGAGAGAGAGAGAGAGAGAGAGGGGGGGGGGGGGGGGCAGAGTAGGGTATTCATCAAAGCGCTTCTACATAGACAACTCCAACAATCAACTCTACCACTTCCACTCTAAGCTAGCTATGCCTACTATTTCATAACCGAAATTATAACATCAAATTGCAACAAGATAGAACTCCAAGAATAAGTTCAATATCTAGCAAGGTCACAAGGATAAAGCCTGTGGGCTTTGTGCTTGCTTCAAATCAGATCATGCAACTTTTGGCACGACAAGAAAACCCAAACATGAATAAAAGAAAATTGAAAATGGGTTTTCTAATCAACATGCTTCACTTAAAGTAGTGTGGAATGTCCCACTTTGAGTGGGATAGCAACTTAGACCATCCAATGTTATACATGTCAATTGGATAGTACTTTTGTTTGCATGGCATCGCATTCACTCATAATCACGACCTACATGTTCTCACATTGGGAGCATCTTCCTTTCTGCCTTGGCTCATCCACAAAGCCGACACTTGCTCTCCACAATGTCTTCCATAATCACTATTCCCTTCCAAAATTGTGCCAACCTATTAGAACCTTCTTTCAATCACTATAGGAATTGGAGATTGTGATCTTTTTTTTTGTGTGCAAAATTCAGAATTGTGAGTGGTGGTTGTATTAAAAAATGTCACAAAGAGATTACAAAGCAGCCTCAAGCTCATGCCGAGCCTTGAGGGACATCAGGTTACGCGAGAACTTAGACATACCCGTTCTCAAGCCCTTAAATGGCATAGCTCGATCGGATGGTGAGAGTCGCCCTAATCCAATCATCTGAGTTATACCTTTTACTTACCACACATATTATCTCCTTACTCTCTTGTACAATCTCTGTGAAGCTAGCCACAGAGAGATCACTATGGAATACGCGGAAATTCCTAGCCTTCCAAATATTGTTGAAGAACAGTATCTGACAATTTGAGTACATATAAGCATTGTAGAACTTTGAAATTGATTGCCACTGAGGTAGAGATCCTTGAAAAACCCTATCTTCCACGTTCTTTGTACCCATTTGCACACTTTTCTTGCTAGGCCTCTAACAATTTGACATTCTATGAACATGTGAGCGAGGTCTTCACTAGCCAATCTGCACCCTAGACATCTATCGAACCCGATACCGCGTGCTTGTATCTTGACACTTGTCAGCAAGGCCCCCCAAAGAGCCTTGCACAAAAATATCTTCATAAAACAAGGCCACTGTGGAATCCCAAGTGTTCTTTGTGACCTCCACCCATCTAGCCTCCATCCATTGCTTCTTCCACTGGTTGTTCAATGGGATGAACCAATCTGCCTCGTGTATTAACACTTGGTAAAAACCCTAGGTATGAGCTTTAAAGAAATGACTACTAAGAGACCACTTCCAAGCTTTCCACTCAAAAGTAGATTCACAAATTGGCATCACTATACTGACCATGCCTTCTACTACTCTGTTAACAAAAATATCCTCAATGTCATTGAGTTGAAACTAGGTTGCCACCATGTCAATGGATTCCTAGTAGATTCTATTTCTATCCCAAAAGCTGCTCAACCACTAGAGTCCTTTATTGTTGATCCTTCTTGTAGTTTTTCTCCAATAAGGGTTCAAGATAACACCATCAGATTTAGACATCCAAGGGGACCAATGACAGATAGAGTTCTGGAAGTACCTCGTCAATTCGCCCCACTCCAGTACCCTTGATTTTCTATCGCAATTTCGCACCATCTCTCTCGTGATGCCACGCAAACTTAGGCTAGACCACTTCGGAGCTAAAAATTTGTCATGAACCTCAAGCCCTTTCCACTGACCACCACCAGAGCATAGTTTTTCCTTGTCTAGCATATCCTTGGTCGTGACTGCCTAAGACTAGTCTTGTTTTGCAAATATAGACCACAAACTTGGCACATAGGGCCTTGACATGAACCGTAGGGTTGAGAATTCCCAGGCCACATTGGACCACCGGTCAACCGATACTTTTCCACTTTGCCCATTGCCACAATGACAAGGATTTAGTGTTGTTCCTCCATAATAATCTTGTGTGACAGGTTTCAAAAACACCTTCCAGTTGCACTTGGCTATTTTGAGGAGTGGGCTAGTGAAGGTAATATAGGGAAGCATAAATGACTTGATCACTTTGATTCGACTCTGGAAGAGATGCAACACAAATTCCCATCTTCTCTTTTTTTTGGGATCTTCTCGAGGACCCACTGGAACCTTTGCTTGTGTGTAACGTCCACCCCAAAGGGGGTGCTCAGATGTTGAAATATCCTTCCTTTAGACACAGTCTCCCCTTACCAGACCAATGGATCAAATGTATCATTTTTCATCAGAGATATCAATCTAGACTTTTCAATACTACACTTCAATCCCGAAGCCAAAGAAAATATATGCACAATCTCCAGGGCCTTCTTGAGTACCTGAGAGCAAGCTTTCAAAAAGAGGAGGGAGTCGTCTGCAAAGAACTTGGGCCAGAAGCTGGTCATTACTGGACAAAGTTAAAGCTTGAATTTTCCCTTGCTCAGCAACAACTTTGAGCATCGTAATTAGAGGATGCGACCAATAGCAAATAAAAGTGGGCCAAGGGGCACCCTTGCTTGATAGACCTTTTGGCTTCAAAGGAGCCCACAATTCAATCATTGAATAAGAGCTTAAAATGGATGCCTCCACCCAAAGTGTGCATGAGTCGATAGAGGCGAGGCCCAAAGCCCAACGTTTTCATGACAGCTTCAATAAAGGACCACATAATCCTATCATAGGCCTTGTCCAGGTCAAGCTGAAGCAAAATACACTTCTGCTTTGTGAAGGCTGTGTACTCAATGCCCACAATTGCTGTCAAGATATTGTCATATATTGATCTTCCTTTGATAAATCCGTGCTGATGAGGAGAGATGACTCTATCAACAAGGGGGGGGGCATTTCTAAGAGCGACAACCTTGGCAATGAGTTTGTAAGCCACCGACATCATAGTTATTGGATGCCAGTTCTTAAGATGCAACCAGCACACCTATTTTGGGATAGTCTTGATAAGGCCTTCACACTTGGATCCAACGACCCACTGACAAAATCTTGGTTGGTCATACACGTGATTGGGGCCTTAAGGTCCTCCCAAAACTCTCACAAGGTCAGGGTGTCCCACCCAGGGGACTTCTCCTTGCCAAGAGCTTGCAATGAAGTAAGCATTCATCTTCGAAAAGGTCCATCTCAAGCTGATTAGCTTCAAGTGGGTGAATTTTCCTATTGGCTTCTTCCACTTCTTGAGAGCGGTTCTCCAGCTAGCGAATAATTTGGCTTAGATGGTCAAGCATCATCCTAGCCATAACATTCAAATTCTCATTTGTGAGCAAGTGGATGGAGCATCGGCTCTTCTTGATTGTCAAGCCCCTAAAGAAATGTGCTTGATTAGTGGCCTCGAGCTGCAAGAAGGTCTCCCTAAATATCAACCTCACCCTTCTAACCTCCTCAAGATGTTGCTCCGCCATGTTGGATTTAGCTTCCAGCCACCTCTCGTGTTCTTCTTCAGGGTCCAGCCCCGTAGATTTTTGGAAGTTAGACTAGTGACCTCCTCTTCAAGCTACTTCCAATACTCTTCCTGGGCCTTTTTTATTCAAGGGACCGAGGTTTTGATCGCTTTCTAGATAATTCGGGCAAATATATCCCAAGATTTATGATTCTCGAGATTGATATCTTTATTGAGTTTAATCACAGCTTTCTTGGTAAGCCTTCTAAATAGAGGGTCTTTGAACATGTGTGCCTCAAGTACTAGCAACTCCTTACTCCCTCCGGGGGCCTGCCCCACCCCTTTGGCTTTCTTGAGTTTTATGTTCAGAGGTAAATGGTCCAACATACTCTCATTGCGGCACCTTCATCTCCAATAGCGATGGGATCCAGTCAACCTGGTGAGAACAATTGCACTTGTCCAGTCAAGAAGACGTGCGGGCATATTTTGTAGGCTTGTGTACATGAATACAGGCGTGTTTTTCTAGAGACCCACCTCCCATAAATCCACCATAGCCCATTTCTCATAAAGACCCAACCATTTAGCTTTTTCAGAACCTGTCAACATATCAAGTGAGCCTATTCTATACTTGCTCTTCTCCACCATATTAAAAGTCACCAATAAATAGGCATCTCCTTCAATAGGGGTATCCCTAAGATGCATCCACAATTTGGCTCTATCCTTATCATTGCAAGGGCCATAAATGTTTATTATGGTGATATATTGACCTTCCTAGCTGATTCTCCCTCCTAGGACCCTTCTAGAAGGGTGATTTAATATCACATTGGGTTCCAGGTCCCTATCCACAATACAGAGGACAACACTGAACCCGTCCATTCCCTCTCCATAGAATACCAAATTCTTTCGCAATGTCTATTTTCTTTTCCTATGACCGTCCAGATGATGTTCTTGGATGGCCTAGCAATTAACTTCCTTATCCTTTGTAACTTCCTCCCAAAAGAGGGCGTTCTTCTTCCGAGTCTTCAATATCCTTTCGCGTTCCATGATTGTATAGCTAGAGCTTCCATCTGGGTATAAGGGAAAAATTATTCAAAATCCAAAACCTACACCGTTTCTGCCTCCCTAGATCTAGGAGAGTCAGGGGGCTCGCCATCTATCCGGGGAACCTTTGTCTGAAGCACTTCAAAGGGATTGCGGAGAATGAGTGAACAAGTCCCTCCCTTTAGTTAGGGGGGGAAGTGAGGAGAGTTTCCTTTCCAATGCTCCAATATCCATCATTGATGCAGATTCTCTTGCCATTGCCTTCACCCTTTTGATCCTCTTCAGGCCGCCTAGGACTTGCACATCCGACGAGGTTGTCATTGTCAAAAGTTTCGGTTTTAAAGCATGGAAAGCAATTGGCTTAATCTTGCATGGGCCATTAGTGAATTGCAATGTGTGTCTTCGATCTTCCTTAGACTTCTCCTAAATTTTAGTGGCTTTCTTATCACACATCATAGCCTCTCTTTCCTCCTCTACTTCTGACCCCCCATTGCTATTCTTTGTTTCTCCTTGTCTTCCCCGTCTGTTTCCTTCACACAAAGGCCTAGTTGCCGAGCCCTCTACTGGTATGTTGCATTGTAGAATCGACATTTCTACTTGTCTTCATGGGGCAATCCTTGGCAAAGTGCCCAAACTTGTTACATTCAAAGCACACCCCAAAATTGAGCGAAATAGTAATAAGCCCAGCTCCGACCTTCATCACCATGCTCTTAGGTGGTGACTTAGAGATGTTCCGACCTATACACACTCGGTTAAAGAATCTTCCAAGCCCCCTCTTATTGGGGACAAACAAAGGGGTGCCTATTTTGCTCGCAACAAGCAACCTGATGTTATCCCACAACTAGCTAGGTAAACCTGTGAACTTGACCCACACAGGATGAATTCCCTGAAGAGACTTCACTGAATCAAATATTGGTTCCCGAGGCATCACACACACAGTAGTTCTCTTAAATATAACAGGGGTTTTTCTAGGATCTTTGACACGTCGAATACCTCCTTGAATCTCACTGAGCAGAAGCCTTTGGCTAGGTAATTGGTGTTTTCAATAGCTCCCCCCCCCCCCCCCCCCCCCCCTTCCCCCCCCATGACCAAGAATCTGCGGCCCTTGGATCCATTGTATCAATTCAAATCTATTAGGGACTCTCCCATTGAAGAAAATATGAGCTAAGGCCTAGCTTGCTTGGCTAGCCGCTTTTTTATGATTGATGGCAAAATTGCGAAAGTGATAGCCTCTTTTTAATGATTGACAGCAAAATTGTGAAAGTGATAGCCTCTGTAACCTCCATTTGCTATGGCAGAGACTTCTTTAGATCACTATAGGCTCGATCCACGAGCCCTTCTTCGAGAATCCCATTGTCTTCAGCTTGGGAGCAAGTTCTTTTGTTACTGGTTGGGATGCATTCTATCTGACTGTTTACTTCTTTCAGCTCATGTTTGAGCCGAGCTTTAATATTCTTCAAATTTTTGTGGCCACCCTCACTTGATGACTCCACAAGCTAAACAAAAAGAAAGAGTTGAAGATAAAGTCAAAGGCCAGAACTGAAGATAATCACCGCTGAAGATAGATATTTTTGGCACATTCAAGATACTAACGTTGTCTTCAAAACTGAATATCCATACTATAATAAAAGGGGAGGGATTCTACCCCCCCCCGACACGTGGAAGAAGCACGTTTCTCCAGCCTGTGCGCCTTGCGCCTCCCAACCGCGTGCGTGCGAGAGAGAGAGAGAGAGAGAGAGAGAGAGAGAGAGAGAGAGAGAGAGAGAGAGAGAGAGAGAGAGAGAGAGAGAAGAGAGAGAGAGAGAGAGAGAGAGAGAGAGAGAGAGAGAGAGAGAGAGAGAGAGAGAGAACCCATGGTTGAGCCTGTTATCACAGGTAGGAGTGGGGCTAAAGGTTGTTACTACTATTAAACCATCAATAAAGATTGCTCAAGTTTGTGTGATTGGTGCATTTTTGAAGTCTATCATATCAATTCCTCCTACTTTGGCCTTTGCATCCATCAACTCTAATGCAGCTTGCAAGCAGGAGGCCTTGTCCTTGATGATGATGTTGTATCTCTCTTCTTGTCATACGATAACAATATTACTATGAAAACCCTTGCTCGCCCAAGATCCTTTATGGAAAGATCATGATCATCCATTGCAGTGAATGAGGATCGGCACCCTAAGCGTTGAACTATGGTCCATGCAAGGCATCTTGTAATTTATTATCCCACATTGTTCCTTTCAAGTCTCCATGCCCATGGAGAAACCCATTGAAGAATGCTGGCCTTAACTTGAGCTTCCACAGCAAGTAGGGCCCTTGTAATGGAAATGGCCTATGAACTTTCAGATTAGTGGAATTAAGAGAATTAGAGTGAGCATTTTCATGAGACTACTTTGAGAACATAAAGGGTGAACTTAATTAGCAGTAGCAACATAACCAATATACTTAATTAACTTGGCATGAAAAATACTTTTGCAAGAGAGAGAGTTAGAGAACTTGACAACAGTTGAGGACAGTGATTATGTGGAGCCGGTCCCCCCTCCAAAAGGCTTTTGTATTATAGATTCTCCCATCAAGAGAGACTTGGTAGAATACAATCTTTGTGCTCCTTGTGACCTAGGTGATACAATGAAGATGGAAAGCTTCATGCATCACGAGCATAACATAAACTTTGTAAAAGCATTAAACATCCCTCGCCTTAGTCCCAAGGCCTCAAACAACTTCGAAGGTGGAGAGAGCTAGTGGGGAATGAGAGTAGGGAAGAAGAAGAAGAAGTAACATACAAGAAAGAGATAGTTGCTCACTTATCATCACTCTTCTTGCATAGCATAGCATAATAGCATGATAATGATGATGAAGAAGATGGCAAGCTTAAGCATTGAAGCAGGGCTCTTGGTTGGATTTTCATTCCATAGCCAAGAGTGTTGGTGTAGGCTCTCAACTTCTCAACAAGCTTGGAGAAGGACATGTTAAGTATGGAGCCTGATTTACCCTTGTAATTTTTTGTGGTAAAAGTGCACATTTGTAAGGCCCCCATTATGAGGAGAAGCCATCGTGCATGAAGGAAAATCACTTGCCGGAAACCAAAATTTTCAGCCCCCGAGACTTTTTTTCCCCTCCTCGGAATATTCCTTTTCGCCGGAATATTATGGTCGGACGGCGGCCGAAAAGTGGTCGGAAAACAATCGGTTGGTTGGCCAGTGGCCAGTAGTCAATGGCCGGTGGCCGAATTCAAAAGCGGACTTGTCTTCTCAAGGGCGGCTACACATGGACGGATTGGAGGGTCCGATTTGGACTTATCTACACAAGGGCGGCTACACATGGCTGCCTCTCATGAGAGAGGGCAACCCTTTTGGCTTATAAAAGGAGGCCATTTCTACACACATTTCATAGTGTGAAGTTGATGCAAAGGGGTGAGTGTGAGGTGGTGAGAATGAAGCAAGGCGGAAGCTCCATTAAGGGTATAATCCCTTTGTAAACTACTTCTTGTTTTGAAGTACTAAAGCCATTGAGTGGCTGCTTTTCCGTGGACGTAGCCCATATTGGGTGAACCACGTATATCGTGTGTACTCTCTCTCTCTCTCTACTCTATAATCTCGTGTATGTAAATTTGTCTCTCTCCATTAAGTAATCTACTTAATTATCTATTTAGCTACGTCTTATTTCCTAACAATTGGTATCACAGCAAGGTTTGCTCGTAGCTAAATTATCTCAAGGAAAGGATTCCTTGAATTGAGTGGGAGTTATGGCGTAGGAAGGGAAGCTCAAGATTGAGAAGTTCAACAGCAAAAACTACCAACATTGGAAGATGCAGAGACTATCTCTACCAGAAGGACCTCTATTTGCCACTAGGCGGTCTTGCGAAGAAGCCCGCAACAATGGCAGATGAAGCATGGATTGTCCTTGATCGAAAGGCACTGGGAACAATTCGGTTAAGCTTGGCGTCAACGATGGCCTTCAATGTTTTGGAGATGAAGACCACGGAGGACTTGATGAAGTCACTTGAAGACTTCTACGAGAAACCATCGGCATCCAATAAGGTATTTCTTATGAAGCGCTTCTAAATGACTTTAACACAAACATAAGTCAATTTCGATCGGTGAAAATCAATTTCGATGACGAAGTGCATGCTCTCCTTATACTATCATCTCTACCGGATAGTTGGGACAGCCTTGTGATGGCTGTAAGTAATTCTATCTCTGGTACAAATACTCTTAAGTTTGATGATGTTGTGGGTGTTCTCCTAAGCGAGGAAATACGAAGGAGAAGCACATGAGAATCATCAAGTCCTGCATTGTCAGTGGAAACAAGAGGAAGGCCTAAGGAGAGGTTCAAAAGCCAAAAGGGTCTTGATCGCTCAAGACGGAGCAAGTCACGCACAAAGTCAGTTCTTGAATGTTGGAATTGGGGCAACAAGAAGGGCCACGTCAAGAAGGATTGTTGGTCCAAGAAGAAGAAGGAGACTGAGTCTCAAGACAACAAGCCAACATCGGAGGTCAATGTGGCAGGTAAAGTAGAGCAAGATGCTCTAATTCTCTCATTAGACAATGTGTCTAATTCCTAGATAGTAGATTCCGGGGCTTCATTCCATGCGACACCACACTAGCAACATTTCCAAGACTACACCAAAGGTAATTTTGGGTATGTATACTTGGGAGATGATGAAGCTTGTGAGATTGTCGGCAAAGGTACAGTTTCTGTCAAAACTGCTAACAGAAATGAATGGAAGCTTAAAGATGTTAGGCATGTTCTTTCTCTTCGCAAAAATTTGATCTCTACAGGACAATTGGACGATAAAGTTCACAACATTGCATTCAGAAACAAATGGTGGAAGATCTCAAAGGGATCTTTAGTGGTTGCCAAGGGAGAAAAGGTCGGTACACTTTACTTGTGTACTGTTAGCACGCAACCTTCAGCTTGTGCAACAACTACAGAAGTTGACAGTGCGGTGTGGCACTACCGACTTGGGCATATGAGTGCCAAAGGAATGCAAATCCTTCAAACAAAGAAGCTTCTACTAGGTTTGAAAGAAGTGGACTTAGAGTTCTGTGAAGATTGTGTTTATGGTAAACAAAAGAGGGTAACATTTCAAAAATCAGAAAATGAAAGAAAAAATAAAAAACTTGAGTTGGTTCATTCTGATGTTTGGGGTCCTGCAAGTACACCATCACTTGGTGGCTCATTGTACTATGTAACATTCATAGACGATGCGACTAGAAAAACATGGGTTTATGTGGAAAGCCTTTGTGGAGAATGAAAAAGGTACCAAGGTTAAATGCCTCAGATCCGACAATGGAGGCGAATATTGCAGCCAAGCTTTTGAAAGCTTTTGTGCTAGCAATGGCATTCGGAGGCAAAGGAAAACCCCAAGGACACCTCAACAAAATGGGATTTCGGAAAGGATGAACAGGACAATCATGGAGTGAGCACGAAGCATGCGGCTACATGAAGGACTACCGCTTGAGCTTTGGGCGGAAGCTGTAAGTACGTTTGTGTACTTAATCAATCGGTCACCCTCAACGGCATTGGATGGGGGAGTTCTAGAAGAGGCATGGACAGGTAAACCGGCGAATTATGCATTTCTCAAAGTATTTGGGTGTGAGGTTTTCATGCACATAGACAGAAGCCTAAGATCAAAGCTAGATGCAAAGTCCAAAAAGTGTTTCTTCATTGGCTATGGAGAAGGTGACTTTGGGTATCGCCCATGGAATCCTGAAGATGGTAAAATCTTAAGGAGTAGGGATGTAATTTTTAACGAAAAAAATATGTACAAAGATTACTTGGAAAGAAAACAAACAAAAGAAACAGGTGATGAGTACATGGAGCTTGAGGATGGTGAAGACTCAAGGGCTGCAAACGGTGACAATGTGCAACAACGTCAACCAAATGAGGAGCCTCAACCTATTCCCTGAAGATCTACAAGAGCAAGTAGACCTCTCGAAAGGTTTGTTCCTTCCTTCAACCATCTCTTGATCTCAGATTCTGGAGAGCCGGAATCATACGAAGAAGCTATGCAACATGAATCCAAAGAAGAATGGACAAAGAGCATGCAAGTGGAGATGGACTCACTACATCGCAACCAAACATGGGAGTTGGTTGAGTTGCCTAAAGGTAAGCAGGCACTTCAAATCAAATGGGTGTACAAGCTGAAGGAAGAAGAAGGTGGGAAGAAAAGGTACAAGTCTAGGCTTGTGGTAAAAGGGTTTTCTCAAAAGAAAGTTATAGACTTCAATGAAATATTTTCTCCTGTTGTAAAAATGAACTCAATTAGGCTTGTCTTAAGCCTTGTGGCTGCTCAGGATCTAAATCTCGAGCAAATGGATGTAAATACGGCATTCCCTCACGGTGACTTAGAAGAGGAAATCTACATGCTTCAACCAAAGGGGTATGAAGTAAAAGATAAGGAGAAAATGGTTTGCAGATTAAAGAAGAGCTTGTATGGTTTAAAGCAAGCATCAAGACAATGGTACTTGAAGTTTGATCGATGGATGTTGGATCATGGATTCACAAGATGCAACTCGGATCACTGCGTCTACACGAAGAATTTGGGAGATGGGAAACTCATCATGCTAATGTTGTATGTTGATGACATGTTGATTGCAAGTGCTAACATGTAGGACATCAAAGACCTAAAAGAGGAGCTGTCTAAATCTTTTTCGATGAAAGATTTAGGTGCTGCAAAGAGGATACTTGGTATGAAAATATCAAGGGACGGGACGAAGAAGACAATAAAGCTATCTCAAGAAGATTACATCAAGAAGGTACTAGAAAGGTTTGCAATGCAAAATGCAAAACCAGTTTCCACACCTGTGGCTGGTCACTTTAAACTAACGAAGGATATGTGTCCAAAGACACAAGAGCAGATAGCCTATATGTCTAAAGTTCCATCTACAGCAGTAGGTTCTCTAATGTATGCTATGGTCTGGACAAGGCCAGACATTGCACATGCCGTGGGAGTTGTGAGTAGATTCATGGACAACCCAGGTAAAGAGCATTGGCAAGCTGTGAAGTGGATACTTAGGTATCTAAAAGGGACAACAACAAATGCTTTGTGTTTTGGAGGAACTAATATTTTTCTAGAAGGGTATGCTGAAGCAGATATGGCAGGTGACAAAGATACTCAAACGAGCACTACTGGCTATGTGTTCACGGTTGGAGGCATAGCAGTAAGTTGGGCTTCAAAGCTGCAGAAAGTGGTTTCACTTTCTACCACGGAAGCAGAGTATGTAGCAATGACGGAGGCAAGCAAAGAATTTCTGTGGCTTCACAGATTCTTAGAAGAGCTTGGATTCAAACAAGAAAATTGTGTCTTGTACAGTGATAGCCAAAGCGCTATCCATCTTGCGAAGAACTCAGACTTTCATTCAAGGACAAAGAACATTGAGGTGAGATATCACTTCATACGCACTCTTTTGGAAGAGGGACAGCTAAAGCTAGGAAACGTGCATACAAGTGAAAATCCTGCAGACATGTTTACAAAGGTGTTCAACAAGAAGAAGTTGAGCTTTTGCTCATCTTCAATCGGCATTCAAGGATAATAAGCCAGGATGGAAAGCAGTCACAGGTTTGGTTTGGAGATCAGTCTCCAAGTGGGAGATTGTTAAGTATGGAACCTGATTTACCCTTGTAATTTTCTATGGTAAAAGCAGACATTTGTAAGGCCCCCATTATGAGGAGAAGCCATCGTGCATGAAGGAAAATCACTCGCCGAAAACCAAAATTTTCACGGCCAAAAATCAGGGGCAACCTAAGCTCAAGCCCTTCTTAACGCGAAATTTACCGCCCTCACAATCCAATATCAACTAGATTGCACCCTTGCCCTCATCCAAGCACAAAAATGCCTTGTTCAAAACCTCCAAAATACAGTGGATAACTACCATCTTGAAGTAGAAAGCCGCCTCACCGACCTCGTCAATAAGCTCTCCTCTATTACTTTACCCCTCTTAGCCGCGAACAATTGGCTCCAACACCTAACCAAATGGAAAGATACCTCCATTCAACTCTTCCTCTCTCAAATGCAATCCTTCATAGTAAACTCTCATTTGGCCTCCACCAAAGAGGAAAAAGCTTTAAAATCTAGAAAGTGCACCATCACCACAATGAAAGAATCTGTCACCCACCTCCTGAAGGAGCAAACCATCAAGGAGCTCATAGAGCTAGAAGTTCGCAAACATTTCCAATCCCTCCCTCACATCAAACCCTCTATCTCCTCACCCTTCACAACTAACATCCCTCTCACCAAGCCACCAAGAAACCGTGCCCTGGCCAAAACTCCCTTTTACCCCCCTAGAACCTCTCTTGCCTCTTCCTCCCACCTTACACACCCTCCCTCATCCCCCACCAAAAACCTACATCAACACCCCAAAGACCCACACTAGCTCAACTCTCTTCAAAAAACACGAACCACCCCACTCTCCTCCCCATTCCCCGCCCTCCAAAAAACCCTTCCTTTACTCCCCTCCCAACAAGCCTCCTAACAAGCCTATCACAAACCCAAAATGCACCCTCAATCGCATTCATAACCTCTTTAAACCAAATATCCATTCTACCTACAACCCTAGAATGAAATCCAAGCCATTCCCCTACAACAAACTAACCAAACCTCCCAACCACAATAATCGTCTTCAAGAAGACAATGAAGACGACAACACCCACCACCACCACTACACCAATCGCGACGACGACAATAACCACAAGCGAGCCTACGACGACGACAACAACCACAAGCGAGCCTACAATGATGCGGGAAAAGGAAAAGGGAGGAGGGAAAGGGCCTTCTTGTCCAACCTCTTGGTTGCACTTGCTTTTTAGCAAGCCCCCCCTCCTCCCTTATCTATGGATAAACACTCAACACCCTTCCACCTCAACACAACCAAAACCCCTTCTTCAAAAAATCCTCTCCCTAACATCCTCAAACTCCCTTTTGCACCAGAAACTCGAAAACTTCATCCTACCCTTACAATAGGCAAACCTATCCATACAGCCTGCAATCTCTCTCCCACCCTTTCTCATCTTGACAATCCTATCCTATGTTGGACCAACGGCCATAACTTAGGCACTCTGCTAACCAAATCCAAAAACAAAATTCAAACATTTTTTTTTTGAAATACTCTTTATTCCCTCCCTTCTATACCTTCTCCGCCAGCTGCAACCACTGCAGGAGTTAAGCCCCTCGACCGCTTGCTTTACATCGCATGCGCCTTGACTGCAGTCAATGCAGCGCAATCGGCAACCCACATTGCCTGGCGACCACCAGCTACGCATGCAATATCTTCACCGGCAACCCACACTGCCTGGCGACCGCTTACACATGCTATATCTTCTCCGCCAGCTGCAGCCTCTGCAGGGGTTAAGCCCCTCGACCCCTTGCTTTACATCGCACTCGCCTTGACTACAGCCAAGCCAACATAACCTGCAACACACTAAGCTAGTGCAAAGCTTCATCAACCCAAAGGTCTTCAACCCGAAGGGCTCGCAGCAAGCAGCCTCGCTCCCATAACACACTCATGGCTCGCGAGCTGCCAAGCCAGACGCCCTAGCTACATTCTACGGTTAAACTTCCTTACCTCCCTCATGCAGGCCAGCCACGCCACCGGCGGCACTACAACCGCCCAATCCTCGTCATCTTCGACAGCGCTGACCTAGGCAATAAATCCCCAGTTTTTTAATAGCCCCCCCCCCCCCCCCCCCCCCCCCCCTAATAAGGGCTCCTTCACCCCCTACCCCCAATTAAGGGAACCCCCCACTCACAACTTAAGCCTCCTCCATCATTCCCTACAAATTAACCCCCAACACACGCCACAATTTAGAACCATCGACACCCCCGAAAACCCCATCATGGTTGCACACCGCAACAATAGCATGGATGCGCACCTCGACAAGAAAGAGAATACACCCAACCTCGACAAACCCTCTATCCCGGCAAATGGCCCACCGGTCAACGACCCACCCGATAACATCAATCATTTCATGGAAAATACACTAGCACTTGACCACCTCACGCTCGACCCATACAAAGGTATGGATGAAGAATTCGAGCAACTTTCGGAGGAATCCTTCGACTTCTCCCCCAACCCTCATCGAGCCGATATTCGGGTAGAAGATTCACCCGTTCGTCTAGACCATAAACCCCGACATGGAAACCTACCCACCATACCTAAATCCTCCAAAGAAGACCCGTACCAAGCTTCAAATCACCCTCTCCACCCTCAATACCACACCCTCTGCACCGAATACTTCAAATCCCTCCCTATACCAATTGTCATCACCCAAGGAGCGCAAAAACCTCCCCTTACCCAAACCCTCTCCTCTCTCTCTTTCTAAACCCAAGGAGTTCGATGATATCATTAATCTCTCCTTTCTTGAGTTTACCAAGCTACACAAAAAGCTAGCCAAAGCTTCTGCCTCAACCATACACCTCATGGAACTACACAAAAACAATGCTAATCCCAATAGCCTTAACATGAAATCCCCTCGTCTACAACTAGAGGACACCCAAGCTCAAGCCCTTCTTAACACCAAATTTATCGCCCTCACAATCCAATATCAACTAGATTTCACCCTTGCCCTCATCCAAGCACAAAAATGCCTTGTTCAAAACCTCCAAAATACAGTGGATAACTACCATCTTGAAGTAGAAAGCCGCCTCACCGACCTCGTCAACAAGCTCTCCTCTATTACTTTACCCCTCTTAGCCGCGAGCAATTGGCTCCAACACCTAACCAAATGGAAAGATACCTCCATTCAACTCTTCCTCTCTCAAATGCAATCCCTCATAGTAAACTCTCATTTGGCCTCCACCAAAGAGGAAGAAGCTTTAAAATCTAGAAAGCGAACCATCACCACAATGAAAGAATCTGTCACCCACCTCCCGAAGGAGCAAACCATCAAGGAGCTCATAGAGCTAGAAGTTCGCAAACATTTCCAATCCCTCCCTCACATCAAACCCTCTATCTCCTCACCCATCACAACTAACATCCCTCTCATCAAGCCACCAAGAAACCGTGCCCTGGCCAAAACTCCCTTTTACCCGCCTAGAACCTCTCTTGCCTCTTCCTCCCACCTTACACACCCTCCCTCATCCCCCACCAAAACCTACATCAACACCCCAAAGACCCACACTAGCTCAACTCTCTTCAAAAAACACGAACCACCCCACTCTCCTCCCCATTCCCCGCCCTCCAAAAAACCCTTCCTTTACTCCCCTCCCAACAAGCCTCCTAACAAGCCTATCACAAACCCAAAATACCCCCTCAATCGCATTCATAACCTCTTTAAACCAAATATCCATTCTACCTACAACCCTAGAATGAAATCCAATCCATTCCCCTACAACGAACTAACCAAACCTCCCAACCACAATAATCGTCTTCAAAAAGACAATGAAGACGACAACACCTACCACCACCACTACACCAATCGCGATGACAACAACATCAACACCAATCGCGACGACGACAACAACCACAAGCGAGCCTACAATGATGCGGGAAAAGGAAAAGGGAGGAGGGATTAGGGCCTTCTTGTCCAACCTCTTGGTTGCACTTGCTTTTTAGCAAGCCCCCCCTCGTCCCTTATCTATGGATAAACACTCAACACCCTTCCACCTCCTTTTCAAAAGACTTCCCATGGATAGAGGAAGGAAGAGACACAAATTTTGGCTTCCTCTCATAAATCCCCATGCCTTCGAGCTCACAATTTTTGGTAAGCTCCCTTCATCTACCTTGGTCAACAACCTTTGTACTAACTTTGTGCATAATCTCACCTCGCGTCCCCTCTCTAACGATGAAAAGAAATGCTTAGACCCAGGACTTAAATACATCCCCCTTCCCCCGAACCCCCCAGCGGAACTCATTATCAAAGCCCACGACTCCTTGGCAAGGAGTTTGCAGCTCAAAATGTTTTTTCAATCTTCTACATCCAACAAAACCCCCCCTTACAAAATCCCTAACCCCTCTTGGATACCCCCCTCTTTAGATACTACACTAGAGGGGATCACATCCCTAAACCTCCAAAATCTTAAAAATACTCTTGTACACTATAAATCCTCCACTCAAAATTTCCCAAATTCGTCAAGCATGCCCTTAAAACTCTTTCTACGGATGACACAATAGTCATCAAACCGGCGGATAAAAATCTTGGCCTTACCATCCTATCACGGGAATGCTCGCCTCCTTACTCCACTCCATCATCCTCAAATACACTCTTCTAACCCCAGTTGAAGCCACCTTTATCCTTGCACCTCTTCTTAAACCCTTCAAGCCCTGTCCTATCCAATTTCTCCCTAAGCTACACAAACCTACGCTTGTAGCCCGCCCTAAATGCTCTTACCGAGGTTACGTGTTTGAAAATGCTTCCAAATGGCTACACTTCCAACTTTATCCTATCCTCCTTTCACAAAAGCAACATATTAAAGACTCACTATCCCTTATCATCGATCTCCACTCCCAGACTTTCCCCCCCCCCCCCCCCCCCCCCCCCCCATTGTCTCCTTTTTACCTTCGATATAACCTCCCTTTACCCTAGCATACCTATGACTGAGGGACTCATAGCCCTCAGAAATACCATCACTAACTTCTTCGACACCCCAAAAACAAAGTTCATCATCTCGCTTGCCACCCTGATTCTTTCACACCATTATCTTTGCTTCAAAGACAAAGTGTGGTAGCAAATTAAAGGCACCGCAATGGGATCAAATTTCGCAGTAGTTTATGCCTGCCTCTTTCTCTGCCACCTAGAAAACCAATCCCTTCTTATCCTCAGCCCGAACCTAGCATATTATAAAAGATTCATAGATGATGCCTTAGGAGTTTGGACAGGAAGTCGCAAATCACTTACGAAAGCCCTCGCTTCTTACGCCTCCCCTTTACAAAAGCATATAGTAATCTCACCCATCATTTCCCCCTTTGAAGCTACCATCTTAGATATCCACTTCTACAAGGGACATGCTTTCAACTTTTATGGTATACTGGATTCCAATTGTTACCAAAAGCCTCTCAACTCATACTAATATATCCCTTGGATCTCTTGGCAGCCTCTCCACCAAAAAGTAGCCTTTATCAAAATAGAACTTAGACGCTATATCATCAGGGAAAGTAATCCCGACGGATTCGCTAGCTTGAGAAACCTTTTCTTCCTAAGACTCATTCGCAGAGGTTACCCAAGAAACTTCCTTCTTAAGGTATTTGGATTGATCACCTATAAGGAACGTACCTCTCTCTTAACCAAAACCCCTTCTTCAAAAAATCCTCTCCCTAACATCCTCAAACTCCCTTTTGCACCGGAAACTCGAAAACTTCATCCTACCCTTACAATAGGCAAACCTATCCATACAGCCTGCAATCTCTCTCCCACCCTTTCTCATCTTGACAATCCTATCCTATGTTGGACCAACGGCCATAACTTAGGCACTTTGCTAACCAAATCCAAAAACAAAATTCAAACAATTTTTTTTTGAAATACTCTTTATTCCCTCCCTAACCGCTACCGCTTATTTTGCAGGTTGATTCTCCAAACCTCTCCTTCCTTTTTCCTCCTCAAACCCCCAGGCACCCCCCCCCCCCCCCCCCCCCCCCCCCCCCCCCCCCCCCCTACGTTCTCCCCGGTATACACCTTACACCCAGTCATGTACATTACACTCCCATTTCCCCCCTTATTTTCTATTTTAGTCCCCTTTAGGATTTAACCCCCCTAGAGGGATACACCTCCTTGTATTGCGTTCGATACCTCCCCCCCCCCCCCCCCCCCCCCAACCCACCCACCCACCTTTTTTTTCCCATCTTATTAGGCCCCGCCTCCACTTAACCGCTCCTCGGAAAACAATCGATGAAAACCTAGAGGGATTTAACCCCCCTAGAGGGATTCACCTCCTTGTATTGCGTTCGACGCCCCCCCTCCCCCCCCAACCCACACCCACCCACCCACCCACCAGTTTTCCCATCTTATCAGGCCCCGCCTCCACTTGAACAGCTCCTCGGAAAACAATCAATGAAAACCTCCCTTACTTTTATCTATGGGGACTCTACACCACACTTTACACCACTCATTGCCTTCAGTTGAAGGAACTCACTCCCTAACTATACCCCTTCAAAAAGTACACTTCCTTCTCCCCCCCCCTCCTTCTTATATAAAGAACACCCTCCCCCCCATGATTCCCCTTTTATCTTCATTCCCCTACCACTGATGAGCTCCTCAATGGAGTGAAACACGTTTAGTACCCCATAGCCCACCCCCCACCGCACCTCCCCTCCTTATTGCTCAAGAACATAGTGCTTCGCACGCTTAAACATTGTTATGAATGAATTTACTTTTTTTTTCCCCTCCTCGGAATATTCCTTTTCGCTGGAATATTATGGCCAGACAACGGCCGAAAAGTGGTCGGAAAACAACCGGTCGGTTGGCCGGTGGCCGGTAGTCAATGGCCGGTGGTTGGTGGTCGGTAGTCAATGGCCGGTGGCCGAATTCAAAATCGGACTTGTCTTCTCAAGGGCAGCCACACATGGGCGGATTGGAGGGTCTGATTTGAACTTATCTACACAAGGGCGGCTACACATGGCTGCCTCTCATGAGAGAGGGCAGCCCTTTTGGCCTATAAAAAGAGGCCCTTTCTACACACATTTCATAGTGTGAAGTTGATGCAACAAGGTGAGTGTGAGGTGGTGAGAGTGAAGCAAGGCGGGAGCTCCATTAAGGGTATAATCCCTTTGTAAACTACTCCTTGTTTTGAAGTACTAAAGCCATTGAGTGGCTGCTTTCCCGTGGACGTAGCCCACATTGGGTGAACCACGTATATCGTGTGTACTCTCTCTCTCTCTCTCTCTCTCTCTACTCTATAATCTCGTGTATGTAAATATGTCTCTCTCCATTAAGTAATCTACTTAATTATCTATTTATCTACGTCTTATTTCCTAACAGGACATGGAGCTCTTGCACTTTGCCAAGCAAGAATGATTTTTTGTGTGTGTTTGAGAGAGAGTATACCCCCCAAGAACACCCCCATGAGTAGCAATTCAAAACTGGCTAGATAGATACATGAGGTCTCATGTATGTTTTGATGACGTTGAATCTTCTCTTCTTCTTGATTTCCTCTCTCTCTGTCTCTCTCCATCTTTTTTTTCTCATAATGATTTATTTATTTCATTTCTATAATAAGCAGAGAGAAATTGACAACAAATGGAAAGAGAAAATTCAAGGGAAGATCATTCAGCACAGTTGTCTCTCCAAGCACCTAAGTGGATATTAGTTACTCAAACAAAGACACACTGAGGACATTGCTAGGGCATGCCTTGTTCAGAGAGGTGGAGGCGATTGTTGTAGCTTCCATGGCTATGCTCAAGAAATGAGGAGCTTCTTCTTTTGTTGATGGAAACTCGTCGAACGAGGTGATTAAGAAGTGCATAAAGAAGGACATCACATCAAACACCAATGTCAGCTTGCACTGCCTCTTTCCATGGGGGGCACATATGATCAATGAGCGCGGACCACAAAATTTCATAAGACCTTCATTGCAATCGATTCCTTCTATGATTGTGCATGCAAATTAGAAAGGATTCTTGCATTTTCTAAGAGTATACTTAAAGCCTGGGTCACTTTGGGTGGAGTTGGCCAGCATTATGGTCTTTACAAACGAGCACTACTTGAATGCCTTCCAGCTATGTAGAAGATATACATTGTGGTTCACCATGATCTCGGTTAACATTGATGGTTTGTACATGAACACTAGAGTGTCTCTCACATGAAGGGTCTAGTCTCCATGGCCCCTCTCTCATTTGGACCCCCCCCTTGTAGCTCATGCTGGAAGTTGATTGGACCCCTACAAGCCTAGCCAATCACATGCATAATGTATATCAAGCAACCATGCTAGCCTTGGGACAAGTGACCCCTTTCCCCTTTGAGAGAGAGGACTTGATAACTGCATAAACAATCAATTAAATTAGCTAGATTATCATTGGACCCCTTGAGAGGCCAACCAATAGGCTTTAGGCCCCTTATGAGGGCAACATGGAGAGGAATTTGACATGTGTCCTTGTTGCTTCTTTAGAAAAGGCTTGACTTGTGTGAGGGTGTGTGTGTTATCTCTCATGCCCCTATGATAAGGGCTTGCCCCCCCATGAGTAGGGATTGTGGTTGACTTTGGGAACACCTTAAGCCCCTCAAGCACCATAGTCATGGAGTACCTTAATCACCTTAGTCATAAAGAACCTCAAGCACCTTAGTCAGCACGCACGACAACAAGCACCTCAAGCACAACCCTAGCTTGCCTAAGGTCTAAGGACTGTTTACACTAACCTTTGGAGGTCTTTAATGAAGCTAACCCTAAGGTCTTTAAGCTCCATTAGCTAGCCTTGTTCTTTGATAGAACATCTCTCATTTGGACCCCTTTAACCTTGGCCATGTGTTGAGATAGATCCATAAGCACATGTCTATATTCTAACCCTTGTTCCCATTTATTCTCCCACATTAAATGATCAGTTTAATATGAGAAAATCATTTGGGTTAGTTAGATATTATTAGATTTTATGACATCCGTCATGGTGATACTGCTCCTCTTTGTGGACTGCTATATGGATGGAGTACAAACGCGTTGTAGTGAGAGTGAAGAAAACTAACTATTCATCTTTGGTGTGAGCTTAAAGGCTAGTGGGCGGTAGATTTCTTGCTTGTGCATCATGAAAAAAATCTTTTCTAAATCTTGAAAACTCCTCTAACCTTGTGATCCTACACTCCCTATATTTTGGTCACTTCCCACTCTCCTTCTATCATTATACCTATTCTACTTAGCCCATCTCACTCTCCTTCCATTGTACCTGTTCTACTTAGCCCATCCCACTCTCTTGAGTGATGCTTGCACAAGCGAGAAATGTCCTCACTTTCCACTCCCACCAGTGAGCTTCCCTCCAATTTCCTCTGGATCCTTCACACAAGAGCACCACTTTTTTTGGGCAAGAAGTCCTGGTTATGAGAGGGAGAGAGAGAGAGAGAGAGAGAGAGAGAGAGAGAGAGAGAGAGAGAGAGAGAGAGAGAGAGAGAGGGAGGGGGGGGCGCCCCTATCCCCTCCTTCAAAGCATGATGTCCTACCTTCCCCCTTACATGCATGTGCAGCCCTAGTGCCTACCCACCTCTTGCCTATTGAGTGGCCCTCAAGTGCCTGCACATTGGCCCGCAAACTGAAACACATCACAAATGGGGGTGGAGGGAGGCTAGCAAATATTTTTCAACTAATGAGCTGGAGAGATTGTGAGTTAGAGAGAGTATTTTGAAAAAATGTGATTAAAACAACAAAGCATGCTCTCTGCAGGAATCCCCCTCTATTCCTCATTATCGAGGATAGCTTCACTCAAATCTGAAACAATCAAATCCTAGTGGTCAAATGGTAGGACATCATTACTCTCTCAATAATAGGTGTCAAGATGCCCTCCCAAATTGTAACTGGTTGTTCTTCATGGAGTGTTTGTCAACAAACAAGGGCATTCATAGATAGCTAGTAAGTTATTGAGGAGGTCTTCACCCATTCTAATTGCCAAGTTAGTCTAGAGAAGGTGGGGTAGCTAGTGAAAGGGATTGAGCATGACACGCTGACGTCATGCCAACAAGCTTGCATCACATTATGTAGATAAGCATCAATGTTTCTCTTGTACTTTGGATTTTAGTAGTTCAATTGTGATGGGCCATGGCCTACTTTGCCAAATGGTCTCTTTCCGAGCAAGTGAAGAAAGAGAATACAATTCTTGCTAGCATCAAAAGAATCTCTCCATTATGTCCCCAAAACACAATGTTTTTCCCATTGTTGCAACTTCTTATGGCAAGCCTCATGATTTTACAAGTTGTTCTTTCCGTCTTGCTCTTAAAAGATAGTTTTGAATTCTAAAGCGGCAAGATGTTAAAGTTATAGCATCTCAAGTGAATAGCCCAATGTGATCCCAATATTTATCTTGGGTTTGTGTATTTATTTTACTTAGTCTTGGGTATGGCAATTTGCTTAGGGGGATACTTAAGCCCCCAATGCTAGTATATAAGCACCCTAGGCCTCCATTGTATTTCATCAATTCATTGCCAAAGTTGGTTGGTTGAGAAGTCTCTCTCTCTCTCTCTCTCTCTCTCTCTCTCTCTCTCTCTCTCTCTCTCGCGTTGGGGCACTGGCAAGGAGTCTCATTGACTTTGCACCTTATGCCCTCATCAAGTGCAAGAGAGTGAGTACCACACACTACTTGAGTGCTCAGCTTTTGACCACATTAGGTCCTCTTTTCCCCATATATTCAACCATGAGCTCTCCCTACATACCTTCCTCTCCCAACCACAATGTGGACTCTCTATTGCGACACTCATTTCAGCCATTTTTGAGCATCGAGAGTCACTTATGACCTCCACTCACACCACGTGACATGTTCATTTGGTCCCACAGGTCATATTTGACCTCCGACTCTCACTCTCTCTCTCTCTCTCTCTCTCTCTCTCTCTCTCTCTCTCTCTCTCTCTCTCTCTCTCTCTCTCTCTCTCTCTCTCTCTCTCTCTCTCTCTCTCTCTCTCTCTGGCTTCTCTCTTTGGTTCATTGCTTATGCATCTTCAAATTTGACATGGTATTAGAGCCTTGGGTGTTGAAAAGCATGCATTGAGAAGAGTTGTTGCTTCTAGTGTTTCCTCCCTTGCTCCATCTTGTGTTTTAAAGTGCAGTTGAAAAAGTAGTATCTTCCTCTCTCCGACCTTGTACTATGTAGGGCCAGCTTTGTGTTCATTGCTAGAATTTTGAAACGCCTTTGTAGAGCCACTCATCGGTAGCACCCTCCCCGTCGACTCTTGTTCCTGCGTTTTGAGATGCCTTCAATGGTTGTACTTGGCGGCGACGGGGATCTCTCCCTCTTCCTGCAGACAACATTCTAAATACCACACCTTCTCATCCTCTCCTTGCCGACACCATTTTAAAACGCTCCCTTCTTCTCCTTTTTTTGCCTCCCTTGCTTGCTGCCAGCGCTTCAATATGGTGCATGTGGCCTTGCCTTGCGAGTTGGAGCTCAATGAGGGGCATCTAAGGAAGGTTCTTTTGATCCGCTTTTGGAATTGTGAAAGCGTCTTGCAAAGGCAAGGAAGGTCTTTTTGGAGCGGCCAAGTGGAACTTTTTAAGCCTATTGAAGAGCAAGAAGGAAGACGATTTATTTCCAAATCTGATACTTGCAACATGGCCCCCCCTTGCTCAAGCGCCAACAACGACAAATTGAACGGTAATAACAACGCTCATTAGAATTGGATCATGCGACTCTGGTTTACGTGGAAAGGCTTATGGGACATAATGGACGGCTCAAAGATGCGTCCTACAAGGGATATCAATAACAAGTACACTTGATTTCAAGATGAGGAGCACCTAAAATCATGTGTTTATTGGGATGCGAGCAATGCGAAGGCAACTCCAGCCATACAGACTTTGAGGACTTCCAATATGTGGTCCAAGCTTGCCTAAATGTTTGATTGAGATTCTACAATGCGAGTGCTTACCCTTCTTGCACATTTATTGATCATCAACTTTCCAACCAAAAGTTCCATGCAATTTTTCCTTATGAAGGCAAAGGTTATTCATGATCAACTATCAGGTATGAATAGTGCATTGAAAATTACTTAGTTAGCTACTCTCCTTCAACCTCTCTCTCTCTCTCTCTCTCTCTCTCTCTCTCTCTCTTTTCATCCCTCTCTCTTTCTCTCTATCTATCTCTTCCTCAACCTTATATATACACAAACAGAGAGAGACACTCTCTCTTTCTCTCTATCTATCTCTTCCTCAACCTTATATATACACACACAAAGACACACACACACACACACACACACACACAGGGGGGGGGGGGGAGGGGGGGGGAACAAAGATTTTTATTATATATGAAACTTAAGCAAAAATAGGGAGAAAGCTCCAAAAGCTAGCTCCAAACCCCTACTCAAAAGAGATGAAAAGCATCGATTCTATTCAAAATCTCAACCATCATGCATCAAGGAGCAGGTGCGAGCAAAATAATACAAAAGAGTAGGTTCTTGGAGTGGATGAGGAAGCTATAGAAGCTCCTTGGTGTTCACAAAGCAATCCTGATGTAACTACCTCTTCAATTTTGGAACCTTCAAAATGAGCTAAAAGTGACTATTTATCACGATGGTGCTCAAAAATAGGGTTTACATTTGACCAACCAAAATCACTTAATTGTAGTCTCGGTGCCTAGTTTTGGGCTCTTTGTTTTCTAAATAATTATAGGAAAATTGACCAAGCTTCATGTTCAACTCCTAAGGCACACCATACCAAAAACTAGGATTTTACATAACAGTGATTACAAAGGCTTGAATAAATGGGCTCAAACTTCAAATAATTACAATCACGTAGAGGCGTGCAAGAAAATGGATTGAAAATTGAAGGCTATCTTTGGACCTATGCATCCACTTTTACCTTACCCGATGTCTTCAATATTTAGACTTCTTCAACGGTGATCCATGGCTTTGGCATACACTCTACCTATGTGTGCTTACAAGCACATAGCTCCCCCCCCCCCCCCCCCCCGAGCCGACATTTTGTCCTTATATGTCATTAATCATTGGAGGGAGGCTTCTACTTAGCCTTGTGCTTATCACTCTGCTCTCCTGCGAGCCGAGAGGTCCTAGATGTAGTTGTTGGTGGGTCTTTTGGCTATGATGAGGAAACATATCTTCTATTGGGATGGATTGTGTCATAATAATCAATATCTAATTCTCCTAAATGATTTTCTCATATTAAACTGATCATTTATTGTGGGGAAGTGCCAGGGGAGAAAAAGCTAGAATATTGGTTAAGCTAGCAGACCGACCACAGTAGGGATCCAAAGGAGGGAAAATAGGGATCCAAAGGGGGAGGCCATTTGCAAAAGAGCCATGTGCAACAATGGGCTAAAAAGACCCTAAGGTTCAGCCCATTAAGACTTCCAAAATGCTAAGGTTCCAAAATTCAAAGGTTGTGTCCAAAGGTCAACCCTAGGGGAAATTGGATGCTTTGTGTGTAACTAAAATTCTTTGCATATCCCTACATGGGAGGGGGCGAGCCCTTCTTCTAGGGGATGAGAGAGAAAGTCACACACACACACACACACACACACACAGGCTCCCTTTACACAAAGGGAATTAGGGACACATGTCAGCTCCCTAGCCCAAATGCCCACAAGGTGTGCCCAATTCCTATTGGATGGCCTTGGAGGTGGACCAATGAGAATTAGGCTAGAGTAAATCTAGTTTAATTAATTTAAAAACACTTAATAAAATAACCAATGAGAATTAAGTCTCCTAGAAGACTATTGGACAGTCTCCCAAGCGGTCCAATGAGCATTCAGAAGCCCAATGGCTTGCCTGATTCCTATTGGCCAGGAGGCAAAGGGGTCCAATGAGAGTTTAATTGAATTATTAATTAACCTAAAGCTCTCACAAAAGGGGAAAGGGGGACACATGTCAAAAGGCTATCACTTATGCTGCTTAATAGCCATTGGCTTGACTTGGGGAGGTCCAATGGGGAGCCTGCAAGAGCAATTAGCAAGAGGGCTCGCCCAAGAGAGAGACAGGGGGCTGATTTTTGCAAGGCATTATCACACACACACTCACACAATATCATGTGTGAAGAAAGAGAAGACTATCTCTTCCCAAGCTTTAATGGAGAGCTCATCACCTACTCCAAGCTTGTGAGATAGAAGCCTACATCGACACACTCTTGGCTTGTGGATGCAAATCCAACCAAGATCCAAGCATCAATGCATGCTCATCTCCTCTACCAAGCTAAGTACTAAGCTAAAGTTATGCTAATATGAGTGATTATGTGAGGAGATGTACATCTTTCTCGTAAGATACTCCTTCTTCCTCTCAATCTACTCTCATACCCTGCTAGCTCTCACCATCTTCGAAGGTGTGTGAGGTCTTGGGTCTGAGAACGGGGATAATTAAAGTTGTGTTTACTAAGTGTTTTGCTTAGTGCATGAAGCTTTCATCTTCATTGCACTAGCTAGTCTTGAAGGAACACAAAGAATTGTATTGTACAATGTCTCTCTTGATGGGAGAAACCATAATACAAAGCCTTTTGGAGGGGGGACTGGCTCCATGCAAATCCGGTCCTCAACTGTTGTCAATAGCTTAATTTCTCTCTCTTTTGAAAGTATTGTTGATGCTATCTAACTAGGTGTTATGCTTTTTGTTGCTCTCTCCACCCAAGCACTCTTGTAATTCTCATTAGGAATCTATTCTAATGAAATGCCCACTATTTTCATGCTAATTTCCGCTACACACAAGTTATTAGGCCATTAAATGTTACATTGGTATCAGAGCTCAAGGTTTGTCTTTTCTTGCTCAAGAAGGGAGGTCCTCAAGCTAGCTATAAATGGTTGGTATTATTAATTGCTTGTGAGTAAGTAGAATAGGGATTTTTCAGCCTTGCAGTGCGTTTGCCTTCGTGCAGTTAACGGGGCATCACCGTCGAGAGCTATGGTCTTAATAGTGGATTCCTACGGGGCTTGCCTACGGCTTAACCACTATTGAGCTATTAGAAGCTTAACAAGAGCCGGTGCTGTTTTGGTGTCGAAAGACCCTCTCTTCTATTCCTTGCAATTAATGGTATTCGAGCCGCGAGTACAGTAGCTTGAGTGCTTTTTCTAAAGGGGTAAAGAGGAGTAGCAACTAGGGCTTGAAGTGCCAAAGTACACCTAAACGTTGTTAGAATGGCTGACAATAGTAAAGAGAGTGAAATTAATGTTGATAACTTCGATTTTGCTAATGAGCAAGCTACTAATGATGCTTCGATGTTTGTTAACTATCTTGTTTCTAGGCTTCAACAAGCCATGGGCAATCCATCTCTCCAAAGCGAAGTGCAATGGCAGCTCCGTGCTCACGGGATTCTCCAAGCTTATCACCATGACGAGTGAACACCTAGGAAGCCTCCTTGTGAGACTCGCAAAAGAGGTCTCTCTCCGATTCGGGAAGAAGAAGAGAATCCGTACGAAGGGCTCAAGAATTTACTTCTTGATGATGCATCTCCTTCCCAAAGGAGAACTCAAGAGCCTCCACCGAAGGAACGAGAAAGAAGTGAGTCTCCCGCCACCTCGGCGGAGATGGCTCCATGAAGACGGCGGGCTAAATGCTCTCCAGCACCACCAAAGCGGAGAAGACCATCACACTCTTCTCCACGCCATAATTCAAAGAGGGATGATAAAAAGCAAGAGAAGAAAAAGGTGAGAAAGAGGACACCCTCTTCTCCATCTTCTTCATCCTCTTCCTCTTATGAAAGTGGTGGTGAAGACAACGAAGATCAAGACAAGAAAAAGGCGAGAAAGAGGTCACCCTCTTCTCCACCTTCTTCAAATTCTTCACCTTCTAAAGAAAGTGATGGTGCAACCTTCGAAACATCAAAAAGAAGAGGCCATAGGAAATCCTATGCCGCATGGAAGAGGTCATCCAAGCTGAAGAAATTTAAAGAGGGAGGAAAGAGCATCTCTTTCCTTACCTATGATGGTACCTTTGGTGCTACGGACAAAGTCTTGGCCTTTATCGAGCAATTTGATGCGGCGTTTGGAGATGAAGGCTTCACGGAGTCCTCTAAGCTACACCATGTAGCTATGCACTTTCAAAAGTCCTCCAGGCAATGGTGGTCTAGCTTATGAGCCAACGGTGAAGCTCCACGAACATGGAAAGCTTTAAGAGCTTCCATTATGAAGCAGTTTTTGGCCACCGATGCCAAAGACAAAGTACTCACCGAATGGCGAAGCTTAAACCTCTCTCCCAATGAATTCATCCACAAATATGTAGACAAGTTTTGGGACCTACAACTCAAAGCCACTGTCTTCAAAAAGTTGGATTTTGGAGAGCAAAAGCAACAATTTTGTGCGGGCTTAACCGAAGAAATGGCAGAGTATGTCAACTCCCAAAGGCCACGTACCATATGGGCGGTAATACACCATACTATGGTGGCCTCACGAATCAATTTCCAAACAGGGGCTAAAAGAAATAATAAGCCCCCGGAAAACAAGTGTTCCAATGAGCATAAGGGGAAGGACAATGTCCAAAAGTCTCCTAAGGGCAACTCCAACAAAGCTAAAGAGAAGGGAGTTTACAAAGGTAAAAACAAACTCTCTCCTGAAGAGCTTGAGTGTTATCGCAAGGATAACCGGTGTTTCAAGTGCGGCGAACAAGGGCATGCGTACCACGCTTGTCCCCAAAAGAACAACCGCCAAGATCCTCCTAGAGTTGCCTTGGTTGAAATCCAAGAGGAGGAGACTCACCAAACTCATCACAAAGGATCTCCTCTATGCCATGCTTGGGGAAAGGTAAGAGAACATGATGCTTTTATTCTCTTTGACCCTGGTTCTACTCACAATTTTATATCTATAGAGTTGGCCACCAAGCTAGGCATACAATCCTACGAGATGGGAGATGTCCTACCCGCAGACAGTGCCTTCAAGGGGCAAGAAGCTTCAGTCACTCCCTTAATCGGGAAATTGAGGCTTCATGTCCAAGGCTATGTGGACAAAGAGGACTTCTTTATCTCTCCTCTCAAGCATGAGGATGTAATCCTAGGGGCACCATGGTTTGACCGCCTAGCTGCCGATGTTAAATTTCCTGAAAGGAGAATCTCCTTTAAATTCAAGGAAAAAGACATGTATATAGATGCTAAGGAAATGGGTAACACTATCCCCATTGTACATACACCAGCTTTCAACAAGTCAATAAAGAGCTCTATTTCCGTGTACATGATTTTTGTTAAAGATTCTCAAAATGAACCTAATGCTTTAGCAAAAGAAAATAAAAGCAACCAAAAGGAATTAGAGTTATCCAATTTTCTCAAGGGGTTTCAAGATGTTTTTATTGACGACATCCCTTGTGAGCTACCTCCTAAACGAGGTAATGATGACCATGCAATTGAACTTCTTCCAGGAAGTTCACCGCCTAACAAACCTCCTTATAGAGTTTCTCAAGCTCAACAAGAGGAGATTATGCGGCAAGTGCATGAGTTAGTTGAGAAGGGCATGGTTAGGCCTAGCTCATCTCCATTTTGCTCACCTGTGCTATTAGTGCAAAAGAAAGACGGCACATATCGTATGTGTGTCGACTATAGAGCACTAAATAGGATCACTATCAAGAATAGGTTTCCCGTTCCACGGGTAGAAGACCTATTTGATAAGCTACAAGGATCGACCTACTTCAGTAGGATTGACCTAAAAAGTGGCTATCATCAAATAAGGATAGTTGATCAAGACATTGTAAAGACCGCATTTCGTACCACATTTGGTCTTTACGAATACATTGTCATGCCTTTTGGCTTGACCAATGCACCAGCCACATTCAACCGCTTGATGGAGAAGCTGTTCAGGCCTCATCGAACCTTCACTGGAGTGTTCTTTGATGATATTATCATCTACTCTAATTCATTAGACGAACACAAGCAACACCTCCAGGTAATATTTCAAGTTTTAAGAGAGAATAAACTTTATGTTAATCGAAAGAAAAGTGAATTTTTCTTGCAAGAGATTCAGTATTTAGGTCACATTATCTCTCAAGATGGCATCCAAATGGATCCATCAAGTTAGAGGTAATAAAAGGATGGCCTAAACCAAGGAATCTTCATGAACTAAGAAGCTTTATAGGTATGTGTGCATACTATAGACGCTTCATAGAAAAGTTCTCACAAATTGCGGGACCATTACATGACCTAACAAAGAAAAGCGTTAGGTATACATGGTCTGCTAAGGAGAACAATGCTTTCGAAAAGCTTAAAGAAAAGCTTATCTCTCAACCTGTGCTTACACTACCGGATCTCTCAAAACCATTTGAGGTCCAATGTGATGCTTGTGGTGATTGCCTTGGAGCTGTTTTGCTCCAAGAAGGGCACGCCATAGGCTATGAGAGTCGAAGGCTCGACCCTGTTGAGCAAGCTCTAGGCATATATGAAAAGGAACTCCTTGCAGTTCTACATGCCTTAGACTCATGGAAGCACTATTTATTGGGGACTCCTTTCATTCTGCGAACGGATCACCAAAGTCTTAAGTACTTCATGACGCAGACCAAGCTCTGCGACAAACAAATGAGGTGGGCAAATTTCCTTTCGCAATTTCATTTTCATATTGCTCACATTGCTGGCAAGCATAATCAAGTAGCTGATGCACTCTCAAGACGGCCGAGAGTGAATGCGGTTTCCATAGCAACTCACAATGATCTATCTTCAATGATAGATGAGTACACTATTGATCCCAATTTTACAGATGTGATTTCAGCCCTTGCATTAGGGAAGAAAGAAGAACCATTTACTTTACAAGATGGTTATCTTCTCTATGGCAATAGACTATGCGTTACTAACTCACTACGTGAGAAAGTAATGTATGAATCTCATGCTCCACCTTATGTGGGGCATAGGGGGATTCAGTCTACCTTAAAGGGAATTGAAACATATTTCTATTGGCCTACCATGAAAGTGAACATACAAGAGTATGTTTCTAAATGTGTGGTATGCCAAAAGACAAAATTTGATAGAGGGAAGCAACTTGGATTGCTTCAACCCTCGCCAATCCCTAATTCACCATGGGAGAGCATATCCATGGATTTTATCTTTGGATTGCCTAAGTCTATCCATGGGAATACGGGAATATGGACGATAGTAGACAGGTTCAGTAAACAAGCTCATTTTATACATGTCAAAAAGACTATCAAAGCCCATCAAATGGCAACCCTCTTCATTTCACAAATTTTCAAGTAGCATGGCTTGCCAATGTCCATAGTGTCGGATAGAGATCCTAGAATGACCAGTAATTTCTGGAAGGGTCTCTTTGAGAATTTAGGAACAAGGCTAAACTTCTATTCGGCCTATCATCCACAAACGGATGGCCAAAGTGAAATAGCTAACCTAACAATTCTCGATCTACTAAAAGCCTATGTAACGGAAGTAGATCAAAGATCCCAATGGAAGAAGTACTTACCCTTAGTGGAGTATGCTTACAATAACACTGTACATACTTCCACGGAAAAAGCACCTTTCGAGGTAATTGAGGGAAGATAAAAAAGTCCCTTGCTACTTAAGGTACATGGGAAGATCTTCGCTGCAGATGAGTATAGACGAGACCTACAAGAATCTTTTCAAAAGATTAAGGATGCTATCTCTATCTCACAGCAAAGGCAAAAGGCTGCTGCTGACAAGCACAGAAGAGGCCAAGCCTTTAAAGAAAACGATTGGGTCTTGTTAAAGTTTCCCAAGGCTCGATTAAGGCACACGACGGGCAAGAATCCTACTGGCCACCAAAAGTACTATGCTAAACTAGCAAAAAGGTACTATGGTCCCTTCCAGATTCTTAGGCCAATCAATGAGATGGCCTATCAACTCAAGTTGCCCAATCATTGGCTCATACACAATGCTTTCCATGTGAGCCTATTAAAGCCTTACAAAGGAGAGCCACCTCAAGAACCAACTATTGAAGACCCACCGGAGATCGAGGACCAAGAGGAGGTGCTGCAGCCCCGACTCCATTCTCCGACATGAAGACAAGGTATTAAGAGGCGGTAAGACTATCCGACGATATCTTAATAAGTTTAAGAATTATCCTTTTGAAGATGCTAGATGGATGCAAGGCATACAATTAAAGGATAACCTAAACCTTGTCAATGCTTACAATGCTTCCCAAGAGTAAGCAAATGTACAAAATGTTAAAAATGAACAAAGTTTTTTGTCTTATAAGACTCTCTTTTTCTTTATTGTGCACAAGAATGAAGTAGTATGCATGCTTAGATCAAGTTTGCGGAGACGACGTCTCCCAAACACCAAGTAGAGCTTGTCACTCTACTATGGAAGACTGATAGGACTAATGTGCAGACATGCTTGCGGCAGCCTCATGCTCTCAAGCACCAAATGGACTAGTCATCCATTGTGGAATGATGTTGTAGGGTAACATAGGGATTTTCTACCCGCTAAGAAAAGGACTCATGAATATGCTTTATCTTCTCTACACCATAGTCGAGGACGACTATGATTTCAAGAGAGAGGTAATGTCATAACAATCAATATCTAATTCTCCTAAATGATTTACTCATATTAAACTGATCATTTATTGTGGGGAAGTGCCAGGGGAGAAAAAGCTAGAATATTGGTTAAGCTAGCAGACCGGCCACAGTAGGGATCCAAAGGAGGGAAAATAGGGATCCAAAGGGGGAGGCATCTGCAAAAGAGCCATGTGAAACAATGGCCTAAAAAGACCCTAAGGTTCAGCCCATTAAGACTTCCAAAGTGCTAAGGTTCCAAAATTCAAAGGTTGTGTCCAAAGGTCAACCCTAGGGGAAATTGGATGCTTTGTGTGTAACTAAAAAGTCTTTGCATATCCCTACATGGGAGGGGGAGAGCCCTTCTTCTAGGGGATGAGAGAGAAAGTCACACACACACACACACACACACAGGCTCCCTTTGCACAAAGGGAATTAGGGACACATGTCAGCTCCCTAACCCAAATGCCCACAAGGTGTGCCCAATTCCTATTGGATGGCCTTGGAGGTGGACCAATGAGAATTAGGCTAGAGTAAATCTAGTTTAATTAATTTAAAAACACTTAATAAAAGAACCAATGAGAATTAAGTCTCCTAGAAGACTATTGGACAGTCTCCCAAGGGGTCCAATGAGCATTTAGGAGCCCAATGGCTTGCCTGATTCCTATTGGCCAGGAGGCAAAGGGGTCCGATGAGAGTTTAATTGAATTATTAATTAACCTAAAGCTCTCACAAAAGGGGAAAGGGGGACACATGTCAAAAGGCTATCACTTATGCTGCTTAATAGCCATTGGCTTGACTTGGGGAGATCCAATGGAGAGCCTGCAAGAGCAATTAGCAAGAGGGCTCGCCCAAGAGAGAGAGGGGGCTGATTTTTGCAAATCATTATCACACACACACTCACACAATATCATGTGTGAAGAAAGAGAAGACTATCTCTTCCTAAGCTTTAATGGAGAGCTCATCACCTACTCCAAGCTTGTGAGATAGAAGCCTACATCGACACACTCTTGGCTTGTGGATGCAAATCCAACCAAGATCCAAGCTTCAATGCATGCTCATCTCCTCTACCAACCTAATTACTAAGCTAAAGCTATGCTAATATGAGTGATTATGTGAGGAGATGTACATATTTTTCGTAAGATACTCCTTCTTCCTCTCAATCTACTCTCATACCCTGCTAGCTCTCACCATCTTCGAAGGTGTGTGAGGTCTTGGGTCTGAGAACGGGGATAATCAAAGTTGTGTTTACTAAGTGTTTTGCTTAGTGCATGAAGCTTTCATCTTCATTGCACTAGCTAGTCTTGAAGGAACACAAAGAATTGTATTGTACAATGTCTCTCTTGATGGGAGAAACCATAATACAAAGCCTTTTGGAGGGGGGACTGGCTCCATGCAAATCCGGTCCTCAACTGTTGTCAATAGCTTAATTTCTCTCTCTTTTGAAAGTATTGTTGATGCTATCTAACTAGGTGTTATGCTTTTTGTTGCTCTCTCCACCCAAGCACTCTTGTAATTCTCATTAGGAATCTATTCTAATGAAATGCCCACTATGTTCATGCTAATTTCCGCTACACACAAGTTATTAGGCCATTAAATGTTACATATCGTGTAGGCCTCTACTTCTCGATGCTTGGAGAAGGAGATGGAGTTCTTGCTCAACAGATAATTTGTGTGTGTGTGTGTGGGGGGGGGGGGGGGGGGGGGCAAAGTTGGTTAGACTAAAAATGCCAACTCTCTCTCTACTTGGTCGACCCCTCTTGCTTTTTGCTCTTGTCTGCTTCCCATTGGCTCCTGCAAAGCTTAGCCAATTTATTTAAACTCTCATTGGACCTTTTAGTCTTCTGGCCAATAGGAATCAAGCAAGTCATTGGGCTGCTGGATGCTCATTGGACCCCTTGATAGACTGTCCAATAGTCTTCTAGGGAGCTTAGTTTCTATTGGTTCTTTTATTAAGCATTTTTAAATTGATTAAACTAATTTTACTCTAGCCTTCTTCTCATTGGTCCACCTCTATGGCCATCCAATAGGATTTGAGGGGAGTTTGGGGGCAACTGGCCTAGGAGCCTGCCATGTGTCCATTCTTTTTTTTTTTTTGGGAGAGTTGGGAGTGTGTGTGTGTGTGTGTGTGTGTGTGTGTGTTTGTTTTTCTCTCTCATCCCCTATCATTAGGACTCGCCCCCTCCTTCCTAGGGATGTGGGAAGACTTTTTTAGTCTTCCCATAACATCCAATATTTCCCCACATTGGGCCATTGGACTTTTAATTAGTTTTTGGAACCTTAGCCTATGGAAGTCTTAATGGAGCTGAACGTTAGGTCTTTTAAGACCAATGGAAGCACATTGCTCTTTTGCAAATTGTTCCCCTTTGGATCCCTGCAAAGACCGGTCTGGTAGCCTTACCAATATTCTAGTTTTCACTCCCCTGGTACTTACCCATATTAAATAATCTATTTAACATGAGAAAACCATTTGGGAGAATTAGATATTAGTTTTTATGACAAGAAATTAGTCTGATTTGAATATTCATCGCATCATAATGAGCACCAAACCCATTGGCAATAATAATTGCAAACCAGCTAGAGTTTTGAACCTGATCGAAGGCCCATTAGGAATTGCATCCACATCCCTCCTTCAAAATCGAACAAAGACTTAGAGCTCACGACCTCTTCTCTCCAAGAAAAGGAAAGTTAATCAAAAGCTTTAATAATTGGGTTGTGATTATATATACTACTCGTGTTCAATTGTAATGTTGAAAGGCTTGAGAAAACCGCTTGACAAGGATTTTCTATATACATGTCTAATCTTTGTAGAACACTAAATGCACACAACAATGTGTTGATTGACCCTAGAGCCTATCAATGTCCAGTTAGTGCAATGAGTATAGTGGCTTAAGAGAGTAAACCCAAGAACATATTCACACTTAATTGATCTTCTAAAGATTAGGAAGACTTATGCTAATTGAATTAAAAGGTATTCTTAATTCAAAGATTCCTCTCAACAACAAGAAAAACGATGCATTAGTTTATAGCACATAACAAGCAATGACAAAGCACATAAATTTGCAACAATATTAACTCGAAAGGACGGATACAACATTGCGAGAGAGAGAGAGAGAGAGAGAGAGAGAGAGAGAGAGAGAGAGAACGTTAAAGAGAAGAGAAGAAGATGCTAAAGGAAAAGTGAAAGAGAAGAAGCACACCTATTTATATGGGCGTAAAAAGTTTTTTGGCTTTCCACCTTCATTTGTCTTTTGACTTTTCACCTTCATCCGTCTTTTCATTTCCTACTCACCCTTCACTTATACACTTAATATTATTTGAAAGAATTTTTATTTTTCCTGAGATTGGGGAGACCTAATCGATTGCAAACTAATAATCCCCATGTGCTTGTAATACCAATTGATAGAATATGGTAGATAGAGCAAAGAGGCATTCATGATGAAGAGTGCACAAAAGAAATAATCGAAGAGAAAATGAAACTTGCATTAATCATGAGGGACTACAAGAGGCTCTTCATAGCCTTGAACTAGACATTTAGAAGGTAGTACACAAGTAAAGTACAACTCTAACCAAGTGAACCTCCACCAAGTGCTCTTAGAAAGAAGAGTCAAGCTATGATTCTAGGGTCTGGTTTGACATGAATCAACACATGATATCATCCATCACATCATGGCCCATACACAGCATACCAGTACCTTTAGTATGGACATGCCATGGAATCCATTTCGAGTCCAAAATGCAATGAAGACCACAATCGCAACCAAAGAACACGTCCAAAGTGGACGAAAGACATGGACCAAACAATACTGGTGTTGAGCGAAAGACATGGAGGACCGAACAACATTGGTAAAACACCAACCCCCTTTAGTCGACAAAAGCATGTAGGTGGACACCTCTTGGCATGCTTGCATATCACACTTTCCGGTTTTGCCCATTACAACATGTCCCTGTGCTAAAAACCCTTGAAGTGAACCAACGAAGAGCAAGAACACCACACAAGGCAGAGCTCAAGATGAAGATTTGACTACATCTCTAAGGCCTCAAAAAGCCTCAGCACTATCTCACACGGGCATGGGCTGGATGGGATCAACGGCCCACGCCTATTTCCCGGAGTAGGTGCATCGTGGCCCGTCCGATGTTGTGGCACGCCCAAATTTACCAATTTGCCCGAATTTGTGGTGAAGGTGATAGGCTTGCAAAGGTGATGTTCTGGGTTCGATTCCGAGGGAGGAGAATTGGAGGAGGGGGGGGGGGGGGGGGATTACAACTTTTGCTGCACCCGAATTTACACAAACCGCATCGGACAGCTCAGATCGGACCCGCTCCGGGAAATAGGCGTGGGCCATTGATTCCAGCCCATGCCCGTGTGAGATAGTGAGGAGGCTCAGAAAGCACAAGAAAAGGAAAGAGCATAGGCCAGAAAGCCAATGTGCCCTTAAATGACACAACATCCGAGAGCTCACTTGCCTGTCATAGGGTCGGCACCCAGAGCTCATAGGATCCGCACAAATTCCACCAATGTGGAGCTAAGCTAAGCTAAATTTTGGTCAAACACAAAACACCTTGAGGTTTCCAAGCTCAGAAAACCAGCACTTGCTACAATCTTACCCTCTCAAAAACGCGTGTTTGACGAGACTCAAAGCATGTCACAAAAAGAAATAACAAAAAGATGTGACCGTGCCAATCAACACCTTGCAAAGCTCAGTTAACAAATATGATAAGACTGCCACATTGCTCTCAAGCAATACGCGGAAAGACTTTGCAAGCATCAATCCAACTGAGCAACAACCCATTCCCGCAAAAAGGATCACTACTAAGGGTCGGCTATACAAAACTTTATGAGAAACCCTCCACACGATCACACAAACATGCGACTTTGATGATGAGTAAGCACAAATGACAGGTAAATATCGTTACAAAATCAACTCAACGTTTAATCTGCACATGCAACAGACTAAATGAGCATCACATGGAGATAGGCGAAAATAATTCGTCAAGAAAAAGCTCTTCCATAATGTAAAGCACAAATTTCCCTGTCAAATCCGCACATACATAAGCTAACCTGCTAAAACTGACCATGCTCCTACATCAAATCCTAAGCAAGCTATTCATTCAGCCTGCAAATGAACCCTTACGCATAAACATGGCCCATGAATTTCATTGAAAAACTTCTAGAGCGGCATCACAAGACAAACCTAGAACTGTCTTCCTGTGGAGTCAAAGCTTAAAACTCTAAGAAAGTCGTCCGATCCTGTAATTGTATATATATACAGCATCTACTTACTGCACTTGATAACTAGAAACCCTCTTTCACCTTTTCTAGAAGAAAGATCCAAGCAATACTGCAGCCACAGCACCGCTGACCAGTCCAAAAAGGAAGTTACTGTTCCTGCGAGGGCATGGTGATGGGGGAGTGGGATATGGCAAATATGTCGAATGCACGTATGAAGGTGCAGGGTATGGGTAGCTATACTTTTCTATCGAATGCTCCGCCGGCATAGTAGATGTGGCGCTGTGAATTCCCATTGTAGGCATGATGGGGATACCTGTAGCAGGCGTAGATTCATGACATGCCACATCAAAATCATCCCCAAGAAGGCGTGGCAGATCGGGAAGCCCATCTCCAGAGAGTTTGAGGAAGATGCGAATAATGCCGTGCGCGCGACCTGAGGGGCGGAAGAGCTGAAGAGTGAGTATGTCACCTTCACCGTTGCCCTTGAGGGCAGCATGCCGAAGGAGATCTTGCAAAAGCAGCTGAGTCGCACCTGCAAGAGATGTGCTAATGGTCCCTTGACTAAACACCTGTATTGTGAGTGTGGCAGAGGGATCATTGAGCAAGCGGACGGGGATGGTTATGTGCATGATGTCATTCCAAATGGGGTCCTTGCCGGCCTTTGCAAGCACTCTGGTGGAATGCTTGGAGTAGGGTTCCACAAATGCGACTGCGTAAGGCGCCATTTTAGTGCGCATCAGGCTCACGTTCTTCAAGCCCTCTGCTGCCATGACTGTGAGCTCGATCTTGGGCTGTTGAGGCATGGCGATGGCGGCTGTCGGAGAACAAGAGTAGCAGAATCTGTCTACGAGTGTGCGTGAGAGAGTTTGGGTTTTGTGTGTGTGTGTGTGTGTGTGTGTGTGTTGTTGGGGGGGGGGGGGGGGGGGGGGGGGGGGGGGGGGGGGCGCACACACAGAAAGCCCTCCTACGAGAGATCCGATGAGAATTCAAAGGCAGGCCGCAGGAGGCAAGAGCGAGGAGACAAACCGTAGAAGCCCCGTCACTTGTGGGCTATTGAACACACTCCTTGTCTACCAAACTGCAGGTGAAAATGATGCTCATTTCCCCACAAGTTGGCCTAAAATTATAGGATAGGCAAGGTGCGCTACGTTTCCATGGTCTACTCCGTTCATATAAAATATCGTAATAAGCATGCGCAGCTCAAAATGAGACAAGGGCTAGAGGATAAGGGAGCACGACCATTGCTGCACGAGAAATAAATAATAGATAGACTTTTAGCAAGGCTGACGACAATGGCAAGGGAGACCTCTAGAGCCAAACTTAAGGACAACAAGAGTCACTATGAGAGAGGTGTACGATGATCGCAACTGTAAAGGGCTCTTTTTCTTGCATGTGGAAGATGCAAGGACCCGATGATTATGCTCCAATTGACTACCTTTGGAGATAGAAGGCTAGACCATTTCGGGGACACCAGATAGCCAAAAGGTGCCTTCCACGTCAACACTCACCCCTCTACCTCATGGTGGTCGGTGCTCATAGTCGTTGTTGGCTTTAATGGGGTGTGTGTGTGCGCGTGCGCACGCGTGCATGCGTGTGTGTGTGTGTGTGTGTGTTAGAGAGTTCACTTGAGCTATAAGAGAGAGGAAAAGCTAATGAATCTTGATGCCTTGATGGTGTTACTCTCACATGCAGCAAACACAAAATTACTTGCTTTCTTCTTAAAACAAGTTGAAACTTGCCCAAAAGATCTTTTTTGTGGTAGCAGAACGCACTTTCCTGTGTGTGGTACTACAATGGGCATCTGTGAGCACTATCAAGGTCGCTTGATCTCATTCAAACCCATGACCAGGGTCACAGAGAACGAATGCTCAACCAACCAAGCTAGCTCCTTTGGACTAGACCCAAAAGGTCTTAAGAAAACCTTGAATACTTGTTTCGTCACCTTGTTTTTTTCTTATTTAGAAATGCTTGAGGTATTTGAATTTTGTTCCATTTTGAGGGGACAAAATAGGTTTTCATGGGACTATGTCCTCACTCCAACATTCATGTGCTAATTATGAGAGAGAGAGAGAGAGAGAGAGAGAGAGAGAGAGAGAGAGAGAGGAATTTTGACTCTTTAAAAAAGGTTCATGGAAAATTTGCATGAAAGAAATTAGCAAGCTTTTCGATAAGCCCACTCCCTCCAACAGGATCATCTGGAAGGTAGATCTAGGGCTACATAAATATGGCTAGCATGCCTCATAGGCCCCTGTTGGAGTTAGGGTTGCAAGAATATTCACACACAGCTTGGAGATGGAGAAGAAGCTCAGGTACATGAAATGAGAGTGTGTCACTAAACGAGAGTGTGTTACTAAGTGTGTGATTACAAGGTAAGATAGCCCTAGAGTGATGGACATATATACAAAGAACTCAGGGAAAAAAACTCCTAATGAGGAATAAAAGTGCCTCGACAGTTTAAGTGTGCTCACACACATCAATACCGTGTGCATGGTAACAACTCTCCCCTGGGAGTGATGCGGTGAATGAGAGTTAGCACATAGAGTACAGGGTAGTGCCATGTCGTATGGTGTCGGATCACAAGGGACTTGCCGCCCGTCGTGTGTGAGACATTGAGATTGTAAACACACAACCTGGATGGAGGCAAGCTCAAGAGATGCAATCGATGTGTCACTTGTGTAGCCATCGATGAAGGAATCTCGTGCGCGCAGAGAGGAAGAATCTTGCCATTGTTGCTCGATCACCTCGCCTCCTCTAACTCGTTGCTAGATCATCGTCCCCTCCCTCTAACGCTCACCCACTCACACACAGCAAGGAGATAATGCAAGAGAAGAGGAGAGCAAGAGCAATGCCATTACATTTGAGAATGAGCAAAAACTAGGTTACAAGCCACTTATGTGGGTCATCGCATTCACATATGGGCACCCACACTCGACCAGCAATCAAAACATGTTATCTCTCTCTACTGAATCTTGTGTGCGCCTATCATCCACTATAAGAAAGGGGGTTGAATGCCTCTGGAATAGCTGCGCATCAACAAGCGTTTGTGGAGAGAGAAAGAATTGGAAACACTGGTATCACCACAAGTTTTATCGCGGCTGTCAGCTCGCGCAAACTCCGCGGGTATACGCACGGGTATGTAGATTAAAATTGCCGCAAAAATTGCCGAGCTCATAGCCTCTATGATAGCCGCGTGTATACCCCTATACACAAAATTCAAGGGTCTCGGATGATTCAAGTCCCCATATGTGAAGACTTTGCATCATCCAAAGATCCTTGGAAAATTTTTTTAACATAAATATCCCATTTATTTATTATTTAAGATTTACCAATACCATACAATTTCTGAAACACAATAAACTTAAAAACAATTTATTGACAAAATTCTTTTTATTGATATCGAGAGTTTGCAAAATGTATACAAGGCCTTTTAGCCGAGAATCCAAAAAGTGAAATATTTACGAAGGCTCTTGGCCGGGCGTTCAAAATGTGAGGGGATTGTGTTAGTAAGTTAGTAATTCTCATCGTCACCCTGGCCGTCCTCGTCGCCCTCGTTAGTGCCACCTCTTTGAGTGTACAAAAATAACAAAGCAAACCACATAACTAGTAAACATTAAAATAAGTAAACAACAAAATAATTAATTAGTTAGGTTAACTTCGTACTTGTGTAGTGGTCAAGGTGTCGATGAGCATCGAACTGTCCTTGCGAAGCTTGCTCATACTCTTGCGCATGCATACTCTTGCCGCATGCGCAAGAATGAGGCTATATGGAGATCCATAGGGACCACATGAGGAGGAGGACAAGGAGGGGAGTGGTCATAGGGACCGGAGCCCCCAGAAGGATTCCTAGAAGAGGAATCCACGGTTGTCCTAAAAGAGCGAAACAAGTCTTCGTCTTGCCTGACCATGTCACAACTGAAAAAGAGAGAAAAGAGAACTCAAATACAACCTAAACATACATAAAAGTTTGCATGCACATATATGTATATACACACTCACATACACCGGTTTGGGGAGCCCATTGCATGCAAATAGACATGCCAAAACCCCTCTAATAGAGGGGCCAAACTCATACCTAAAACTAGGGGTTTTGGGATGAGTTTGGCCCCTCTACTATTAAAGGGATTTTGGGCTACCATTTGGTCTCTCTATTAGAGATTCTTTGGTATGCCTATTTACATGCAATGGGCTGCCCGTTTGGCGAGCCCACTGCATGCAAATAGACATGCCAAAACCCTCTAATAGAGGGGCCAAACTCATACCCAAAACTAGGGGTTTTGGGATGAGTTTGGCCTCTCTATTAGAGGGGTTTTGGGCTACCGTTTGGTCCCTCTATTAGAGAGGTTTTGGCATGCCTATTTGCATGCAATGGGCTTCCCGTTTGGGGAGCTCATTGCATGCAAATAGGCATGCCAAGACCCCTCTAATGTTGGGATTAAAGCCCAAGTGGCCTCTTATACGAATATGGCCGCCCGTCTGCCTAACTCACTTATCACTAACTCTTTGTATATACTCACTTATACTTTTGTGGATAATAAGGTTTTGGGATATAACCCTTCAACGACTTCTCTGCGTACTGTGTAAGCTCTCTGTGTATTTGTGTGTGTGTGTGTGTGTGTGTGAGTCGATCCACGCTCCGCTCCGCGACTTCAATTGGTATCAAAGCTTGGTTCAGTGCGTATTTGTGTAATCGTGCGTGCGCACTTTTTGGGCAGATTCTGGATCCGAAGCTTGGAAATTCACACTCTGCGTTCCGGGAGTATTTCCATCAGGTGAAGGTGACCTGCGGTTTTACCCCCCTTTCGAAGCCGTTTATGCCCTCAGAATTCATTCTGAGCACTACATCAGAAGATAGGTTTCAACCGCAAAGAAACCCGTCTTGTGTAGATTGGCAAGCAGGAGGTGGTCGGCATCAGTATCGACATCGACACACATCACTCATTCATCTTCAAAGCATCATCTATAGACCAGGTACACATATATATCATCAGATATATATATTGCAGTCTGCATTGCTACTTCTTGTGCTTGTCAGGTTCCATGGGAGGTGTGGCCATACGACGGCTTGAAATCACTGGCATGTATTGCAGATTGATGTACTATGATTGTGGGTCTGCTAGTTGTGAGTCACGCTAGCAGACAGACCGCCACAGCGATCATAGGACAATGATTGGTCTATTGTAGGATGCGATCATAGGACAGTGATTGGTCTATTGTTAGGATGTATGCTAGTTCTGGGCAGTTTGCTGAGCCATCTGTGAGGGTCGTGTGTGAGGTTTTTTGAAGCCAAGCATTGGGGGCTAGGTTACCCAGTGTGAGGTGGATTAGGTTGCTGGAGTTCCCCTCTACACGCATCCTCCTCGGCGACTTTTATCCCATAGGATGTATGAGTTTGTGTAGACACTGGATTGCATCTTATGCGTCAGGCCGTTGAGGCATTGTTCACGTTTCAGTCTTGAGACAGATACAGGTTTTGTCATCGCCCAGACAGGAGACAGTGCATGCTTATAGGATATCATATTACAGAGATTTTCAGATTTGTCAGTGGTCAGCTATTTATGGTTTTTTTTTTAGCTATCTTTTGGTTTCCAGAGCTCAGTTTACAGGGGAGACTCTGTCAAAATTTTTCAAAATAATAACAGTTCTTGAGGAGAGGTGTTCAGCTTGTTGTTTACATCTTGTTTAATTTGTACAGAGGCCAGTTTACAAGGGAAACTCTCTCGGATTTTTCCCAGGAGTAAAAAGTTTGGCTGATATGGCATCTTCTCAAAGTGAGACTCTTTACAACATAAAGAAGCTGGATGGCACAAACTTTCCATTCTGGAAGAAGCAGATTTGGCAGGTTTTGGTGCAGAAAAAACAAGTGAAGCCACTGAAGCTCAAAGGGGAGAGACCAGAAGGTATGGCTGAAGATGAGTGGGAAGAGCTTGACGAGTTAGCTTGTTCCACAATCATGCTGACACTGGCAGAAAATGTTTACTTCAACGTAGCAGAAGAGACTACAGCGTATGGCATATGGCAAAAGCTATGTGGTATGTACGAGAAACAAAGTGTTGCTTCTCAGATTTATTGGCTCAAGAAATTGGTGAATTTGAAGATGAAGGAAGGGACAGCCATGTCAAATCATCTCAATGAATTTCACACAATTTTCAGTCAGTTAACAGCACAGGAGATAGTCTTTCCAGATTCAGTGAAGGCTATGTTTCTCTTAATCACTTTGCCAGACAGTTGGGATACTTTTCGTACAGCGTCAAGTAATTCTGTCGCGCCAAAAGGTCTTACAAGTGCCAATGTAGAAGGCAGCTTGCTCACAGAGGAAGTGAACAGGCAGAACATTGACAAAGGCAAAGGCAATAGTGCTTTAGTCGTTCGAGGGAGACAACAGTCTAAAGAGAAGAAGGGTAAGAAGGCACAAAACCGAAGTAAGTCTCGTGACTCGAAGTCAAAGGATGACATAGAATGCTACCATTGTGGCAAGAAGGGTCACATGAAGAGAGACTGTATGAAGTGGAAACAAGAAAAAGGCAAAACAAAGAGTTCTGAGCAAGATGAAAAGAAGAGTTCAGTGAAGATTGAAGAGGTGAATGTCACAGGATCTAGTTCAGACATTGATTCTGGTATAGCAGCTGGTGACATCTTCCTCACAAGCAATCTTGATTTTGTTTTCTTGACTGCAGAGGATGGACATGCTATGAGGGATTGGATTATCGACTCAGGGGCATCTTTACATGTTTCTCTGCACAAAGAGTGGTTTACATCATATGTGACTACTAAAGATTATGTCAGACTTGGCAATGAACAGGTTTGTGACATACTTGGAGTGGGCGATGTGCAGTTGAAGTTTCAGAATGGCTCTTCTTTATGGCTCAAGAATGTCAGACATGTTCCAGCAATCCGAAAGAGCTTGATCAATACAGGGAAGTTGGATGATGCGGGTTATGTGACAGTTTTTGGGAACAGCGCTTGGAAGATCTCCAAAGGTTCGATGACTGTAGCACATGGCAGCAAGTCAAGAACTCTATACACTTTACATGTTTCAGAGGTTAAAAACCATGTAATTAATGTGATTGAGCAGCCAAGTGTGTCACTGTGGCATCGTAGGCTGAGACATATGTCAAAAAGAGGAATGGAAATACTTTCTCATTATGGTTATTTGCCTGGCTTTTCATTTCAAGATTTCGAGTTTTGTGAGCATTGTGTTAATGGTAAGAAAACACAGGAACCACACAGATCAAAGAGGGATCGTAGGGACGAACGGTTAGCTCTTGTGCACAGTGATCTATGCGGACCAATGCCTAGTTTGTCACTAGGGGGAGCAGCGTACTTTTGTACATTCATAGATGACTATCCTCGCAAAGTATGGGTTTACTTCTTGAAGCACAAGGATGAGGTGCTCAAGGTCTTTAAGACATTCTTGCAGCTTGTGGAGAATCAGAGTGGTCAAAAGCTGAAGTGCTTGAGAACTGACAATGGTGGAGAGTACGTTTCCAAAGCTTTTCAAGACTTTTGTAAAGCAAAAGGGATTAAGCGGGAACTTACTGCACCATATAATCCTTCACAGAATGGGGTTGCAGAACGTATGAATAGGACCATACAAGACAAGGTCAGAAGCATGTTGTCAAATGTTGAGTTGCCTGATGGATTTTGGGCGGAAGCAGTGGCTACAGCAGTCCATTTGATCAATAGGTCTCCTAGTAGGGTTCTGGATAAGAGTGCAGTGGCCGAGATGCTATGGACAGGCAAGGCACCTTCGTATAAGAATCTCAGAGTCTTTGGTTGTCAAGCTTATAGCCATATTCCTAAGCCTGTTCGGGAATAAGTTAGAACCAAAGAGCAAGAAGTGTATATTTCTTGGCTACAGAGAATCGGGCGAGATGGGTTATCGGCTTTGGGATCCTGAGTCCAGAAAACTTATTCGTAGCAATGATGTGCATTTCAATGAAGCCAAGTTTCATGCTAAGCCAGAGAAGACAGAGGAGATCAGAAGAGTTGTCTTTAGGGAAGATAGACCTAGTGCTAGCACATCAAGACAGCATGGTCAAGCTCAGGAACAGCCTACAGTGGCTAGAGAGGCAGAATCAGTTGTGGTGAGACGTTCTGAGCGTGTCTCCGAACCACCTGATCGTTATGTGCCATGTCTAAATTATGTCATGCTCATAAATTGTGGAGAACCATCTTGTTACAAGGAAGCATTACAAGTGGTTGACTCGAAAAAATGGTAGTTGGCCATGCAGTCAGAGAAGACAGCTCTGCAAAAAAACCAGACATGGAAGCTAGTTAAATTACTACAGGGCAAAAAGGCTCTACCTTGTAAATGGGTTTACAAGTATAAGATCACCGCTCATGATAGTCAGCCAAAGTACAAAGCAAGGCTCGTTGCCAAGGGCTTTAGCAAGAACAAGGCATTGACTTTGATGAAGTCTTCTCTCCAGTGGTCAAGATGACTACATTGAGATGCTTTCTTGCATTGGTTGCTATATTGGATTTGGTGTTGCACCAAATGGATGTCAAGACAGTGTTCTTGCATGGTGATTTAGATGTGGAAATTTACATGCAACAGCCAGAAGGGTTTGTTGAGAAAGGCAAGGAAGATTTGGTATGCCAGTTGTTAAAGAGTCTTTATGGCTTAAAACAATCACTGAGGGCATGGTACCATAAGTTCCACAAGTTTATGCCAAGGCTACAAACGTAGTGATTTCGATCATTGTCTATATACAAAGAAGGCTAAGGATGGCAGTTGGTTGATCCTTATTTTGTATGTGGATGACATGTTGATTGCTGGCAAACACTTGGAAGAAATTTCATCTTTGAAGTCAAAGATGGCAAAATCGTTTGTGACATGAAAGACATGGGTGAGGCAAGTCATATACTTGGTATAGGCATTGAGAGAGACAGATCAAAGAAGTTGGTTTGGTTATCTCAAACAGAGTATATTGACAAGGTTTTGCAACGTTTCAATATGGAGAAGGGAAAGGCATTGAGTGTTCCATTGCCACCATATGTGAAACTTAGCAAACAAGATTGTCCTGTGTCTGAGGAAGAAAATTCTGAAATGGATAAGATTCCATATGCGTCTGCAGTGGGTAGTTTGATGTATGCAATGATTGCTACACGTCCGGATATTGCATTTGCAGTGGGAGTGGATATATGTCAAATCCCGGCAAGAAACATTGGGAGGCAGTGAAAGGTATCATGAGATACTTAAAACATACAAAGAGTATGCGCATATGCTATGGTAGTCAGGATTTGAGTGTCAGAGGATACACTGACTCAGATAATGCAGGAGACTTGGATAAGAGGAGATCTACATCAGGCTATGTCTTTACATTGGCTGGAGGTGCCATATCATGGCGATCTCGATTACAAGATTGTATTACGCAGTCTACTACAGAAGCTGAGTATGTTGCAGCAAATGAGGCATGCAAAGAAGCTATTTGGCTTGGTAGATTGGTAGCAGACTTGGAAATCAAAGCAGATATGCCAGAGTTATATTATGATAGTCAAAGTGCTATACAATTGGCAAAGAATCCAGTGTTCCATTCGAAGACTAAGCATATTGATGTGAAATATCACTTCATTAGGGAAGTACTTGAAGACAAGCAGATACAACTGCTGAAGATCCACACCAAGGACAATCCTGCTGATCTACTCACAAAGGGACTTCCAAGAGAGGGCTTTGTGCATTGTCGTGAGTTATTGGGCATTGGATAGATGGCAGCCATGTAAATCTTTGTACATTTATGTTCATAGATTTACAGTTACTTAAAGTGCCACATTGGACTTTAAGTGGGAGGTTTTTGGGATTAAAGCCCAAGTGGCCTCTTATACGGATATGGCCACCCGCCCGCCTAACTCACTTATCCCTAACTCTTTGTATATACTCACTTATACTTTTGTGGATAATAAGGTTTTGGGATATAACCCTTCAACGACTTCTCTGCGTACTGTGTAAGCTCTGTGTGTGTGTGTGTGTGTGTGTGTGTGTGTGTGTGTGAGTCGATCCACGCTCCGCTCCGCGACTTCATCTAATAGAGGGTCCAAACTAGGGGTTTTGGACATTGAAGGAGGGAGGCAAAATAGGGCCAAAAAAACATGAACATGGGGAACAACCCATGGGCTCACATGAGCCTTTACCTCGACCAATTAGGGAAAAACAACAGTAATAAGAAGGGAGGAAGTACATGAGTTTGGGATACCCATTGTATGCAAATAGGCATGCCAAAACCTCTCTGATAGAGGGGTTATAGGCATCCCATAAACTAGGGGTTTGCCCCTCTATTAGAGGGGTTTCGGCAGGCATATTTGCATGCAATCGGCAACCCGTTTGGGTAGCCTATTGAATGCAAATAGGCGTGTCAAAACCCCTCCAATAGAGAGGCATAACTCATGCCATAAACTAAGGGTTTTGGGCTAGGGTTTGACCCCTCTATTAGAGGGATCTTGACATCCTATTTGCATGCAACGAGTAGCCCATTGCATGTGAATATGCATGTCAAAACCCCTCTAATATAGGGGCCAAATCCTATCCAAACCCCATAGTTTATGGCATGACTTTGTCTACTCTATTGGAGGGGTTTTGGCATGCTTATTTGCATGCAATGGGCTACCCAAACGGGCTGCCCATTTCATGAAAACGGGCATGCCAAAGCCCCTCCAATAAAGGGACCAAAGTCATGCCAGAACTAAGGGTTTTGGCATGCATTTTGTCATGCAATGGAACGCTCATTTGAAACAGCCCATTGCATGCAAATAAGCATGCAAGACCGCTCTAATTGCGGGGGCAAAATAGAATCCAAAAATCATGAGCATGGGGGACAATCCATGGGCTCACGTGAGCCTGTACCTCGATAATAAGAGCAAATTACACTAATTTTAAAACAAAATGCAAAATTGAAAAGAGTATAAGTGCACTTACATCAAAAATGTGCCGCACGCGTTCGATTTTGTGTGTCTCCTTGTCAGCAACACTCCTTTGCCGCTCTCTTGCTGCAAACATAGGCTTGTCACCAACGTTTGACTATCAAAATAGCCTCTGTGTGTGTGTGTGTGTGTGTGTGTGTGTGTGTGTGTGTGTGTGTGTGTGTGAGAGAGAGAGAGAGAGAGAGAGAGAGTACTAATGTTTATGGAGATAGAGAAGAAGAGAAAAGCACAGATGAAGCGAAGAAGATGTGCAGAGGGTTAAGGTAAAAAAAGCCCCGCCTAGTCCGATGTTATATTTATATGATTTTTAATTATAAATTGCCACGAAGATAGCCACGCTGATTGCCGCTCTGATAGCCGCCTAAATACCCTAAGACACATTTTAAAAAAAATATTGGATCACTTCCCCCTTCTTTTGCCGACATGCTCCCTCCACTTCTTTTAAGAAGAATCTTATAGTTGATTTCAATCAATCTCATTTTCTACTTTAAGCTCTTGTTCCCCTCCCCTCCCTCCCCTCTTGCATTTCAAATATGCAAGCCCCAATGTGTGACGAAGACGGACCAAACAATACGATGGAACGTGATCGACGGTTGAACGACAGGTTGTTGTGTCCGTGCGAGCATTGCAAAAGGGCCATTCCTAGACTCCAACAAGTTTGCTTGAAGCATGTCGAGGACTATGGAATGTGGGACGATCTACGAACGCGAATAAATAATCTTCACAAACTTTCACACATGGATACTGCTCCTCACTGTAGTGTTGTGGGAGGAGGCTCTCGAGTGGGGAAGTCGGAGAGACAATTGCAAGAAATTAGGTCTACCCCACCACCAACAATGGGCAAGAGTTCGAGATCCAGTGCAGGTGATTATGGGGAGTAGGAGATGACAAATCTACCACGCCAGATGGAGGAGGATACATTTATGGAGAATTTGGTTAATGAGCTTCTCGCTCGCGAGGAGGGTCCACGTGGACGACGATTGTGGATGCAAAGAGACTACGCAAAAGGAGGAGGACACTCTTTTGGCTACAAGCAAGACACCTATATATCCCGGAGCTTCTTTCTTTTTTCTTTGTTCTTTGTTAGAGATTTTGAATCTACTGGTCATGTGTGCAATGAGCAATACAAGCATTGGTCATCTTTTAAGGTTAAATTAACTTAGATTTTTGCAGCCCGTTTTCAAATGCATAAATAAACTTTGCAAGTAATGGTTAAATAAAATTTCCTTTTTGCAGCCTGTTATCAAAGCTACTATCAAAGGATCATAGGATGCCACAAAATAGACACAGTGCTCGTAACTTTGTTAACGTGCTAGGTATGGACTACAAAAAGATAAATACATGTGTAAAAGATTGCATTCTCTTCCGCAACGAGTATGATCGGGTGGAGAAATGTCCAAAGTGTGGTGAAGAGAGATACAAAGACCTTCCCATTGATCTAGAGGAAAGAAAGAAGACTCACTTGGTACCAAGAAAAGTTTTATGACATTTTCCCCTCATCCCTCGTATCCAATACATGTTCAAGACCACCACCTTCAACAAACTCCTTGCATGGCATGCCGATACTCGCTCTATGGATGGTATAATGCGTGTCCCAGCGGATTCACCAGCTTCGAAAAACACATTGAGAAAAAATGGCCCGTGTTCAAAGGAGACCCACGATATCTTTGTTTGGGCCTTGCAAGTGACGGTGTCCACCCTTTCGGCACCAATAGTACGTCATGGAGCACATGATCAGTTGTCCTGATCAATTACAACATCCCCCTTGGAAGAGCACTAAGAAAGGCTACATCATGCTATCTTTATTGATCCCCAAAAAGTACAAAGTCAAAAACTTGGATGTGCATCTAGCCCCTCTTATTGATGAGTTAAAGGAATCATGGACCGGTATCCATGTCCACGATGTGCCTCTACCACCAAAGGAACGTCAAACCCATACTCGAGGCATACTTATCTACATGGTGGACTCTACGAGATTCCATACACGCACAAGTGATATCTACATCTCTCTAGAAAGTTGTGAGCAAGTGATCTATCTTCCAAGTATTTATGAATGAAGGTATTGGTTTTTCATACAAGTCATGCCAAGAGCAAGACGTATACTAGATGACGCAGTATAGGAAGGAACCACTGTGGATGAACACAATGATGATGATGAAGCATAAATCGAAGGTGAAGAACTTCTAGCACTACCGCTTGACGAAGTGAATGAGAATGATGTCGATGAAGAAGAACAAACCTACATGGAAGATGAGGAAGAGCATGAAGAGCTACAAGAAGAGAATGATGATGAGGATGATTGTTTCAATCCCTATGCTGATTTTGATGAACTGGGACTCCACATAGAATGCCTCATGCTATGGAACTAGAAGATGATGATGTAATGGATGATTAATTAAGGCCATGTTTTGATGCATCGTATAATGAGGATGTTGTAGCTAATTTTGGTCACTTTCTTTTGTGAATGCTTTGTCAATGATCTTCTGCTAGCATACACTGTAATACATTTGTTTGATCTCTCTCTCTCTCTCTCTCTCTCTCTCTCTCTCTCTCTCTCTCTCTCTCTCTCTCTCTCTCTCTCTCTCTCTCCCCCTCCCCCTCCCCCAAGACTCCAAACAATATGCAAGAAAAGATGACTTCAACTTAGCTTAGGGTTGGTTTCAAACAAAACAAATAGGATTAAAAACTGGTTGACAATTTAAGAACATAGTTCAAACTGTGATAAACTAAAAATAGTATATAATAAAAATACAAGCAAGGCGAGGGCGAGGGCAAGGCTTGAAAAAATGACACTATAGAGCCGGCTATAGAACCTTTTCATCCCTTTATGAGAAGATAAATAATATATTTAAAAAAAGAGAATTCTAAATATATATATTTGAATCTTGAATTGTTTAACTAAAATCTCAATATTTGAATACGTTTCAATTGCAAGGCATTCTTGCAAAAATTTGAAATGACTATTTTTTAATTCTACCAACCAACCCAAATGATTTTCTAATATCTAACCAACCCAAATGATTTTCTCATATTAAATTGATCATTTAATGTGGGAGAATAAACGGGAACAAGGGTTAGGATATAGACATGTGCTTATAGATCTATCTCAACACGGGGCAAATGGTAAAGGGGCCCAAATGAGAGATGGTCTTTCAAAGAGAAAGGCTAACCAATGGAACATAAAGACCTTAGGGTTAGCTTCATTAAAGACCTCCAATAGTTAGTGTAAAAGTCCTTTTCCCTTAGGTAAGCTAGGGCTGTGCTTGAGGTGGGAACCCGGCCCAAGCTTGAGGTGCTTGTCATGCCAACTGATGACTGAGATGCTTGAAGTGCTTGATGATTGAGATGCTTGAGGTGCTTGCCATGCTTGAGATTCTAGGGTTGTACGTGAGGTGGGAACCAAGCTCAAGCTTGAGGGGCTTAAAGTCTATGCTTGTGGTGAGAACTGGGCCCAAGTTTGAGGGGCTTGAGGTGGCACGAAATTCAAAACAAATCCCTACAAGGAGGAGGTGATCCATGCAAGAAGGGGGGGATGGTTGCTTGACCACTCTCTCTCCCAAAGGGCACCCCTTTCCCAAGAGGCAAGTAGGACACATGTCAAGCCCCTAGCTAGGTTACCCTCATGGTGTGCCTAAAGACTATTGGTTGGCCTTCCAAGGGGTCCAATGATAATATAGTGGATTTAGTTAATTGATTTAGCATTTATCAATCCCTCTCTCTCAAAGGGGAAAGGGGGACACTTGTCCCAAGGCTACCCTTGTTGCTTGGTATGACTCTTACTTGTGATTGGCTAGGCCTGGAGGGGTCCAATGAGCTTCAAGCATGAGCTACAAGGGGGGGTCAACCAAAGCATGCTAGGGGGTTGCTTGAGGGTATAATCTTCCACACTTACCACATACACACACTCATTGTGTATTGTGCAAAGTGCAAGAGCTCCCTCTTCTTCTCCAAGAAAGTAGAGAAGTTGAGAGCCTACACCAACACTCTTGGGTATGGAATGCAAATCCAACCAAGAGCCATGCTTCAATGCTTAAGCTTTCCATCTTCATTACTATGCTATTATGTATGCTACCAAGAAGAGTGATGATAAGTAAGGAACTAGTTCTTTCTCCGATGAAATATTTCTTCTTCCTCTTCCCTACCCTCATTCCCTGCTAGCTCTCTCCACCTTCGAAGGTGTTTGAGGTCTTGGGACTGAGGCTTGGGATAGTTAATGCCAGTTCTATTATTGAACTAATCCATCACACCATGGTTGCTTCACGCATCAATTTCCAACAAGGGGCTAGACGGAATGTCAAACCAATGGAAAACAAAGACAAAAATGATGCAAAGGGGAAAACCAATGCCCAAAATTCTTCCCAAGGCACTTCCAACAACAACAACAATAGGTCCAAGGAGAAGGGAGTCTACAAAGGCAAAAACAAACTCTCTGTTGGGGTATAAAGCCCAATGTGGTCGCCCAGGTAAGTGGGCGGGCCGCCAGGTCTGTACACATATTCTTTTGTAAAAACCTAATAAGAACTCACTAAGCTCTACACATTACAGTAGAGCGAGTTCACCATATCGTCGTGCTCTTCTTCTCGCACTCTCTCTTGCGTCGCACTTCCACTCGTACTCCTTCAACTGGTATCAGAGCTCAAATCGAGGCTCGGGGCAGCACTGCAGGAGGCTAGAGTCACCAACTCAGATTGGAGTGAAATTTGACAGGCGAAGACACGGCCCCAAATCCTATGGGCGATCCCAAAGGGCTCGGTGTTCTCAGAATTTCATTCTGAGGTCATCTCGGACACAGTTCGGCTTCGACAAAGGTCTGTGTAGACCATTTTCGACTACTTGGTCTCGGCGGGTGCAGATCCGACTCTGCAAATTTGGGGTTTTCCGCCTACGACTGCAGGTGCTGAGGATATCGACACTCCCAGAGTGTTGATTTGTGGCTGTCTACACATCGAAGGACGGCTCACAGTTCTTAGAGGCGTGTCACATACGACACGGGCGCATCTACACACAGACTGTAGGCGACATCCACTAGTTCATCAGGTAACTTGTGTTTGCTGCTTGATATTCCAGATTTCATCCTGACATTGCAGGTACTTCCACATGGGATCTATTGTCAGAGATGATGTATGTCTGTTGAGGGTTTGATGGCTGTGAGTCACGCAGCAAACAACCTCCGCACCGGTTACAACATACAGTGGGAAATTTGTGGATGTATGACTTTGTGGGAAGTCTATGTACTATCAGATTTACTGGAGCCTTTGTTGAGGGTCGAGTGAGGTTTTATTGAGCTGGGGGATTCTCGAATGTTGAGATCCTTTCGGTGATACAGGTCTTGGAGCGATCCCTCGAGCACCCTTAGATAGGCAGCTAGGATGTATTGACTGTGACTTAGACAGTTGGGATTGCATCTTTGCTTTACTACCGTTGAGGCATTGTCGCAGTCTATGCTTATAGGACAGTGACAAGACAGTGAGAGACAGTACAGGTGCAGGATAGGTTTACCCGCAGATTACAGTGTCAGAGAGACAGTGTTTTTTGAGCTGTTTTTTGGTCTGTTTTTAGTACACCAGAGCCATTTTACAAAGGAGACTCTGCCAAAATTTCTGCAGAATCTGAAGCTTTCTTGGTTCATTTGACAGGTTGATATTGGTTCAGAGGTCAGTTTACAGGGGAAACTCTGCTGAATTTTTCCCAGAAAAGTAAACTACTGTGAAGCGTAGCTATGGCTGGATCACAGGACACTGCTCTTTACAATATCAAGAAGCTGGATGGAACCAATTTCCCATTGTGGAAGAAGCAGATTTGGCACGTGTTGGTACAAAAGAAGGAGATAAAACCTATAAAGCTCAAGGGGATAAAACCAGAAGATATGGACGAAGATGAATTGAGCGAAATGGATGAATTGGCACTTTCTACCATTATGCTGACTTTGGCAGAAAGCGTTTACTTCAATGTAGCAGACGAGATGTCGGCTTATCAAGCATGGTTAAAGCTGAGTGATCTTTATGAGAAGCAGAGTGCAGCTTCACATGTATACTGGCTTAAGAAGCTTGTTGACTTGAAGATGAAAGAAGGGACACCTATGTCCAATCATCTGAATGAATTCAACACAATCTATAGTCAGTTGTCAGCTCAAGGTGTCAAGTTTGATGAACCTGTTAGAGCTATGTTCCTGTTGATCACATTGCCGGAAAGTTGGGACACTTTTCGCACAGCTTTGAGTAATTCTGCACCTCCAGATGGTTTGAACATAGCAGGTGTAGAAGGAAGTTTGCTTACTGAAGAAACCAATAGAAAGACAATGGACAAAGGCAAAGGAACAGCCTTAGTTGTCAGGGGAAGGACCAAAGAAAAGTACAAAGGTGGAAAGAGGAATCAGTCTCATAGCAAGTCCCGCAGTGCTAAAGGCAAGAGTGACATAGAATGCTACCATTGTGGCAAGAAGGGTCACATGAAAAGAGACTGCAGAGAATGGAAAGCAGAAAAAGGCAAAGAGAAAGCTGAAGACCATGGTGAGAAGAACAAGTCCTCAGTGAAGATTCAAGAAATAAATGTGACAAACACTGTTGCAGAGGATGACAGTCTAGTGTCAGGAGACATCTACTTCTTCAAGAATACAATGGACTCAGCTCTTCTTACAGCATCTGATGGAAATGCACTGAGTGACTGGATTATAGACTCAGGGGCATCACTTCATGTGTCTCCAAACAAGGAGTGGTTTACCTCTTATGTGACCACTAAAGATCATGTTCGGCTAGGCAATGGGCAGACATGTGAGATCTTAGGTGTTGGAGATGTTCAATTGAAGTTTCAGAATGGCTCTTCTTTCACGCTGAAGAATGTGAGACATGTTCCCGCAATTAGAAAGAGCTTGATCAGCACAGGTTTACTTGATGATGCTGGCTACATCACCACTTTTAGACAGAACATGTGGAAGATATCCAAGGGTTCTATGACAGTAGCACATGGAGTAAAGTCTGGAGGACTTTACATGATTTATGTATCAAATGTCTCTAAAAATGTAATCAATGTAACCGAGCAGCCGAACGTTTCTTTGTGGCATAGCCGGTTAGGACATATGTCCAAGAAGGGAATGGAAATCTTGTCTCGTTCTGGTTATTTGCCTGGCTTTTCATTTAATGATTTTGAATTCTGTGAACATTGTCGTATGGTAAGCAAACACAGCAGCCACATAAGCATAGAAGCAATAGAAGAGATACACAGTTGGCACTTGTTCATAGTGATTTGTGTGGACCTATGCCTAACCTATCTCTAGGGGGAGCTTCTTACTTTATGACATTTATAGATGATTACTCGAGGAAAGTATGGGTTTACTTTCTCAAGCACAAGGATGAAGCGTTTACGATTTTCAAAACGTTTGTGACACTTGTGGAGAATCAGAGTGGCAAGAAGCTTAAATGCTTACGCACTGACAATGGTGGAGAGTATGTTTCAAAGGCCTTTCAGGACTTTTGTGAGTCAAAAGGTATAAAACGTGAACTTACTGCTCCTTACAATCCTCCTCAAAATGGTGTTGCTGAGAGGATGAATAGGACCATACAAGAGAAGGTCAGAAGTATGTTGTCTAATGCACAGCTGCCAAATGGGTTTTGGGCTGAAGCTGTATCAGGAGCTGTTCATCTTATAAATAGATCTCCTAGCAAGGTTTTGCAGAAGGATTTAATGGGCAGAGATGGTATGGTGAGGCAAGGTGCCCTCATACAAGCATCTCAAAGTCTTTGGCTGTGAGGCATATACTCACGTTCCAAAGGAATTTAGGAACAAACTTAAGCCAAAGAGTAGAAAGTGCATCTTTCTAGGCTATGGTAATTCTGGTGAGATGGGGTACAGACTTTGGGATCCCGAATCTAGAAAGGTTATCCGCAGCAATGATGTTCACTTTAATGAAGCCAAATATCATTCTAAACCAGAGAGGGTTGAGGAGATTAGAAGAGTTGTCTTCCAAGAAGATGGACCTGTACGTGCAAGACAAAATGTCAGGGCTCAAGAGGAGCAAGGACAGGATAGATTGGAACCACAGGTTGTGGTTGAGCCTGAGCCACCTATTGTGCGTAGATCTGGACGTGTCACGGGACCTCCTGATAGGTTTGTTCCATCTATGAACTATGTCATGTTGACTGATTCCAATGAGCCTTCATGTTACAAGGAAGCAGTGCAAATGAAGGACTCCGGGAATTGGCAATTGGCCATGCAGTCAGAGATGACAGCTCTGCATAAAAACCAGACATGGAAGCTAGTTAAATTACCACGGGGCAAAAAGGCTCTACCTTGTAAATGGGTTTACAGGTATAAGATCACCTCTCATGATAGTCAGCCAAAGTACAAAGCAAGGCTTGTTGCTAAGGGCTTTAAGCAAGAACAAGGCATTGACTTTGATGAAGTCTTCTCTCCGGTGGTCAAGATGACTACATTGAGATGCTTTCTTGCATTGATTGCCATATTAGATTTGGTGTTGCACCAAATGGATGTCAAGACAGCGTTCTTGCATGGTGATTTAGATGTGGAAATTTACATGCAGCAGCCAGAAGGGTTTGTTGAGAAAGGCAAGGAAGATTGGGTATGCCAGTTGTTAAAGAGTCTTTATGGCTTAAAACAATCACCGAGGGCATGGTACCATAAATTCCACAAGTTTATGCTTTCTCAAGGCTACAAACGTAGTGAGTTCGATCACTATCTATATACAAAGAAGGCTAAGGATGGTAGTTGGCTGATCCTTATTTTGTATGTGGATGACATGTTGATTGCTGGCAAGCACTTGGAAGAAATTTCAGCTTTGAAGTCAAAGATGGCAAAATCATTTGACATGAAAGACATGGGTGAGGCAAGTCATATACTTGGTATGCGCATTGAGAGAGACAGATCAAATAAGTTGATTTGGTTATCTCAAACAGAGTATATTGACAAGGTTTTGCAACGTTTCAATATGGAGAAGGGAAAGGCACTGAGTGTTCCATTGCCACCATATGTGAAACTTAGCAAACAAGATTGTCCTGTTTCTGAGGAAGAACAGGCTGAAATGGATAAGATTCCATATGCATCTGCAGTGGGTAGTTTGATGTATGCAATGATTGCTACTCGCCCAGACATTGCATTTGCAGTGGGAGTAGTAAGTCGATACATGTCAAACCCAGGCAAGAAACATTGGGAGGCAGTGAAAGGAATATTGAGATACCTGAAAGCTACAAAGAGTATGCGTATATGCTATGGGAGTCAGGAGCTAAGTGTAAAGGGTTTTACAGACTCAGATTATGCAGGTGACTTAGACAACCCAAGGTCTACATCAGGGTATGTCTTTACATTGGCTGGTGGAGCAGTATCATGGCGTTCTAGATTACAAGATTGTGTTACTCAGTCTACTACAGAGGCTGAATATGTTGCAGCATCAGAGGCATGCAAAGAATCAATTTGGCTTAATCGACTAGTAACAGATTTGGGAATCAAAGAAGAGATGCCTGTGTTATATTGTGATAGTCAAAGTGCTATACAATTGGCTCGCAATCTAGTTTATCACTCAAAGACAAAGCATGTGGATGTGAAGTATCATTTCATCAGGGAAATGCTCGAGGATAAGCAACTTCAGCTTGTCAAAGTTCACACCACAGAAAATCCTGCTGATCTACTTACAAAAGGTCTTCCCTCAGAGAGCTTTGCGCATTTTCGCAAGCAGTTAGGTGTAGGGTAGTACATCACTTCTCTACATCTCTTGTATATTAGCTTGTATAGTAGCTTCTCTCACACTTAAAGTACCACATTGGACTTTAACTGGGAGGTTGTTGGGGTATAAAGCCCAATGTGGTCGCCTAGGTAAGTGGGCGGGCCGCCAGGTATGTACACATATTCTTTTGTAAAAACCTAATAAGAACTCACTATGCTCTACACATTACAGTAGAGTGAGTTCACCATATCGTCGTGCTCTTCTTCTTGCACTCTCTCTCGCGTCGCACTTCCGCTCGTACTCCTTCACTCTCTCCTCAAGAGCTTGAAGCTTTTTGCAAGGACCATAAGTTTTTTAAGTGTGAGGGGCAAGGACATGGCGATCGTTCTTACCCCAAGAAAAATGCTCGCAATGAGACTCTGAGGGCTTCCACCATTGAAGCTCCAAAAGAGGATGCTCATTGCAAAGGATCATCACTCTCTTATGCTTGGGGAAAGGTAAGGGAGAATGATGCCTTCATCTTGTTTGACCCTGGCTCTACTCACAACTTCATATCAACGGAGTTGGCCACCAAGTTGGGCATTCAAGCTTTCGAGATGGGAGATATTGTAACGGGCGGATGACACAGCTTTCAAGGGAAAGCAAGCCTCCGTTACTCCCTTGATTGGGAATTTGAGTCTTCATGTCCAAAGCTATGTTGACAAAGAAGACTTTTTCATCTCTCCTCCCTTACATGAGGATGCTATCTTAGGGGCACCATAGTTTGATCGCATGACTGCCAACATGGAGTTCCCTGAAAGGAGAATCTACTTCACCTACAGGGGAAAGAACATGTATATAGATGCTAGTGAGTGTGGTCGTACTATACGACTTGTAAATCCTCCTGCTTTTGATAAATCAATGAAGAGCTCTATTTTTGCGTACATGATTTTTGTCAAAGCGTCTCTAAAAGATCCTAATCTTTCATCAAATGTAAATGGTAGGAATCAAGAAGAGTTAGACTTGTCTAATTTTCTGAAAGGATTCCAAGATGTGTTCATCGATGATATCCCTATGGACTTACGACCTTAAAAGTGGCTATCATCAAATAAGGATAGTGGATGAAGATATCTTAAAGACCGTGTTTCGCACAACGTTTGGTCTTTGTGAATATCTAATCATGCCTTTTGGCTTGACTAATGCACCGGCCACGTTCAATCGATTAATGGAGAAAATCTTTAGACCCTACCGCAAATTCACTGGAGTGTTCTTTGATGATATCATCATCTACTCCAAGTCCTTGGAGGAACATAAGAAACATCTCCAAGTGATTTTTCAAGCATTGAGAGAGAACAAGCTTTTTCTCAACCAAAAGAAAAGTGATTTTTTCCTCCAAGAGATTCAATACCTAGGTCATATTATCTCTCAAGATGGTATCCATATGGATCCATTTAAGTTAGAGGTAATAAAATCATAGCCTAATCCAAGGAATCTACATGAGCTAAGAAGCTTTATTGGTATGTGTGTATACTATAGCGCTTCATAGAAAAATTCTCTCAAATAGCAAGACCATTACATGACTTAACAAAGAAGAACGTTAAGTATTTACAGACTGCTAAAGAGCAAAATGCTTTTGACAAGCTCAAAGAGAAACTTATCTCTCAACCAGTCCTCATGCTTTCGGATCTCTCAAAGCCATTTGGGGTCCAATGTGATGCTTGTGGTGAATGCCTTGGAGCATTCTTGCTTCAAGCAGGGCACATGCCATAGCATATGAGAACTGAAGGCTCAATACCGATGAACGTGTCTTAGGCATTTATGAGAAAGAACTTTTAGCTATTCTACATCCCCTAGACACATGGAAGCATTATTTATTGGGGACTCCATTTATCTTACGAACAGACCACCAAAGTCTCAAGTACTTCATGACGCAAACCAAGCTTTCCAACAAACAAATGAGGTGGGCAAATTTTATTTTGCAATTTAATTTCCATATTGCTCACGTTGCTGGTAAGCACAATCAAGTGGCTGATGCACTTTCACAACACCCAATAAGTTAATGCGATGTCTATAAATACTCACAATGATCTATCATCTATAATAGATGAGTATGCGATTGACCCTGAATTTAGAGACATAATGTCAGCCTTGCTTTGGGGAAGAAAGAGGAACCATTCACCTTGCAAGATGGTTATCTTCTCCATGGCAATAGGCTATGTGTTACCCACTCCCTTCGTGAGAAAGTCATGTATGAATCCCATGCTCCTCCCTATGTGGGGCATAGAGGCATTCAACCTACTCTCTGAGGAGTAGAAACGTACTTCTATTGGCCTACCATGAAAGTGGACATACAAGAATATGTTTCAAAATGTATAGTATGCCAAAAGACCAAATATGATAGAGGGAAGCAACTTGGATTACTCTAGCCATTGGTTATCCCAAATTGACCATGGGAGAGTATATCCATGGATTTTATCTTTGGATTACCCAAGTCTATCCATGGGAATATGGGAATATGAACAATAGTCAACAGGTTTAGCAAGCAAGCACACTTTATTCTTATCAAAAAGACTATTAAGGCACACCAAATGGCAACTCTCTTCATATCACAGATTTTCAAACACCTTGGATTACCAACATCCATCATGTCAGATAGAGATCCTAGAATGACCAGTAATTTTTGGAAAGGTCTCTTTGAAAATCTAGGAACAAGATTGAATTTATCTTCTGCCTATCACCCACAAACGGACGGCCAAAGTGAAATAGCCAATCTTACAATACTTGATCTACTAAATACTTATGTTACAAAAGTAGATCAACGCTCACAATGGCAAAAGTACTTACCCCTTGTAGAGTATGCCTACAATAATATTGTACATTCTTCTACGGGAAAAGCACCTTTTGAAATCATTGAGGGAAGACCTAAAAGTCCCTTGCTACTTAAAGTACATGGAAAGATCTTCTTTTGCCGATGAGTATAGTCGTGACCTACAAGAATCTTTTCAAAAGATTAAGGTGGCTATATCCATCTCTCAACAAAGGCAAAACGCTATTGTTGGCAAGCGCAAAAAGGCCTTAACGTTCAAAGAAAATGATTGGGTCTTACTCAAGTTTCCCAAGGCTCGATCGAGGCAAACTACGAGAAAAAATCATATGGGCCATCAATAGTATTATGCTAATCTAGCAAAAAGATACTATGGTCCTTTCCAAATCTTGAAGACCATCAATGAGATGGTTTATCAACTTAAGTTGCCCAACCATTGGCTCATACAAAATGCCTATCTTGTGAGCCTACTTAAGCCCTACAAAGGAGAGCCACCAAGTGAACCAGTTATTGAAGACCCTCCCGAAGTTGAAGATCAAGAAGAGGATCTACAACCCGAAGCTATCCTTCAGCATGAAGACAAGGTACTACGACATGGTAAGATTATCCGATAGTATCTTATTAAGTTCAAAAATTATCCTTTTGAAGATGCTAGATGGATGCAAGGAATACAGCTTAAGGATAGTATGAACCTTGTCAATGCTTACAATGCCACATTAGAGTAAGCAAATGTACAAATTTCTGTTAAATGACCAATGTTTTTGTCTTATAAAACTAATTCTCTTTTTGTTTTGCACAAATTTAAATAGTATACATGCTTAGAATCATGTTTGTGATGACGACGTCTCTCAAACACCAAGTAGAATTTGTCACTCTACTTTGGGAGAATGAAAGGGACTAAGGAGTAGACATGCTTGTGACAGCTACAGCACCAAATGGATTAGTCATCCATCTTGGAAAGATGTCCTAGGGTAAAAAGGGATCCTTTACCCGCTAAGTAAGGTTGACTAATGACTAAGGCTTTATCTCTTCTACCTCATAGTCGAGGACGACTATGATTTCAAGAGAGAGGTAATGTCATAAAATCTGATATCTAACCAACCCAAATTTTCTCATATTTAAGTGATCATTTAATGTGGGAGAATAATTGGGAACAAGGGTTAGGAAGACATGTGCTTATAGATCTATCTCAACACATGGCCAATGGTAAAGGGGCCCAAATGAGAGATGGTATGTCAAAGATCAAGGCTAACCAATGGAGCATAAAGACCTTAGGGTTAGCTTCATTGAAGACCTCCATTAGTTAGTGCTAAAAGTCCTTTGACCTTAGGTAAGCTATGTTGGGGTGTAGGCCAAGTGGTCGTGGGAAACCACCCTTGTACACTTGATTTTCCCTATTCAATATAGGGAGAGAAAGAGGAAGGGTTGACCTCTCTTTCTTCTCCACTAACCTACACAGTGGCTGCCTGTGTATCTCCCCCTTCCCCATTTCTCTTCTTCCCCTCTCTTGCACACACTCCGTACACGCACACGCGCACTCATCAATTGGTATCAGAGCTGCGGCGATGAACCGCACGTGCAACCGCTCTCCAACGATCGACTTGAAAGCAACGGAGCTCGTCGGCTATGGCGGAGGTCGAAACTCGTACTTGAGCTCGGAGGTGGAAGATCTAGCAAGGTGGGAGCCGGATCGGAGTGCATCGGAGGCGGATCGGCAAGAGGTCTTGGAGCTCGAAGGCTCGGCGCATGAATAGAGGCTTGCACACAGCAATCATTGGCCATGATTGGGGGAAAATGAGCATTCTGTGAAAATCGAGCCCTGTGAATCAGGAGAAACAGAGGGAAGATTTCTATGAAGTCGAGGAAGTCTGCTAATCTTGCAAGCAAGGAGAAGTCTAAGACTGTGTAGATCAGGTCAAGGCGGCAGAGCAAGCTTGCAGGAGTGAAAAGTGGAAGGAAGCATTGCTTCGAAATGTGGGGTGAGCAGCTCGGATCTAGCATACACAGTTGAGTCTCTGAGTTATATAAGGTCTGGGAACATAGGAGAGTCTGCAAGGAGGTAGACCGGAGAGCAGTTGAGCTACAGTCTGGAAGAAAGCATTCTGTAGTGTGTGTAGTCTTTTGGAGCAAAATCAGGAAACTGAGGAGCTCGTGAGCACGGCAAACAAAGGCATGGCATGAGCATTGAGGGATTGCAAAGCTTGGAATCAGGTAGCACTGCGAGCCCTTCAGGGCAAGCAATTGTGAGCAGGAGTAGAACCGGGCAGTACCGAGTTGTGCAGTATCAAAAAGCTCACTGAGAGCCTCAATCTGCTGCCGCTCCTGCCATTTAGCCCATTCCGCTCTTGCCGACCAAAATTTCATATCAACACTGCAAACAGCTCGTCGTTACCTTCAACCCCATCACGCATCGGCCACAATCAAATCCGCCATAACCTCGCTGCCCTCTAAAGCCCGCATTGCCTTGTCATCACCCTTGTCGACATCAACCATCACAGCTGCAAAGTTCGAACACCTTCAGCCTACCCGTTCTCGGCTACCAGCCTACCATCACAGCTGTGAACACCGTAGCCCACCACTCAGAGCCCCGGCCCCATCCTCGGCAATCAATTGCTGGCCAGCGCTGCACCTACTCCCTCGTCATCTCGGCTGCTCAATTCCACTGCCCAATCAACCCAACAACTGCAGTCCGCCTTTCATTGGCAGCAATTCTCGAACTCGGATTGAATCCTCAACTCGAGGCCAACCTGTCAAGCTATTGATCGAATTGCATATTTTAATTTGAAACTACCATTCAAATTTTAACCTTGTTCCCACAGTAGTCGAGCTTGACACCACGCTATCTTACAATTTCATCAAAGAGGAGGACTTCGTTCCGCCCAAAGCACTACATCTTGTGGAAGATTTCGACACGACTTCATCAAACCTTTTGTCTGATCCGACTCGGTATTGAACGCTTGAGCATTGGCGTTTTACGGCTATTCGGCTAGCCACTTCCGTCCGGCGGCGGAAGGCGACATTGACATCGACACCGCTCATGCGCATCGGCTCGACACTTCTCATTGCGGCGGAACTACCACATCCGACCCAGACACCGGGCGTTTTTTCCAGACGAGCGCGTTCCCGCGATCGACGATCGAGCTTGCGACATGCGCGGGTGAGGTACCTCTATCATAGAGGAGTTACACCCGGCATCGGCACCGAGCGCACCGATCGCCCTGTACGACACCTTTGGCGGCTATTCGATTAGCATACTTCTGCCCGACGGCAGAAATCGGCACATAGCGACACCGACACGCAGGTTACAGGCTACAGGGGGGTTTTTCAACCCATTCACTCACAGATTCTCCAGGTTACTAGACACAACGCTTTCACAGGCGATTTGGCAATCATTTCGATAGCAGATTCTCTGCGGACACATGCATTGACAGATACATTTTGTTGAGAGCACACCTAGTGCTACTGAGCTCTTTTGAGAGCAGATATCCCCGCAGGGATCACTTTCACTGCATGCAACAGTTCTTGGCTCCTGTTTGAGCGCGATTTTACTCATGTACGTTGAGTTGCGGACACTGCCCACTGTACTACATGTGGAGCCATTTTTGGCTATTTTGGCAGTTTTTCCCGGCCGTTTCTGAGACTCGGACCGGAAGAGCCCTTTCTGAGACTGTGACTAGTCCATTTGTGTCTGCATTAGCCTTTGGAGGGTCGATAGCGTGAGGTTTTCTTTGAGCTGGGGTGTGCTCGAATGTTGAGACACCTTTGGTGATACAGGTAGCTGGAGTTCCCCTTTACGATACCCTCGCCATAGGACATGTATCTGGACGGTTATTTATGCTTTTGACGCCAAGTTGGCACTCACATAGCAGTGGTTTTGTGCAGCAGATGCCCGGTTAGTGCAGTTGGCACATTTATATGCATTTTGACTTGAGTTTTGACTCCTCATACCAAGGAGACTCTGCCGGATTTACTTCCCGCGAGTCGTGCCTTCCATAGTTGGCATTTTTTGAGTCTATTTTGGTTGAGATTTTACTCCCGATACAAAGGTTACTCTGTCCAAATTTCTACAGCTTCTCGCCATAGTTTTGGCACCTCTCAAACCCTCTTGTCAGCGATGGCGTCTTCTTCAGAAAAGGAGGAGTATTTCATTCGGAAGTTCGATGGCAGCAACTTCACCATGTGGAAAGAGCGCATGAAAGATGTTTTGATAAACAAAGGACTCTCAGAACCGTTGAAAGAGCGCACAGAGGATGATGATTATACACGAGCTCAATGGGAGCTTTTGGATGCAAAAGCCATGGCTACGATACGTCTACATCTAGCCGAGTTAGTCTTCTTCACTATCATCGGGAAGAAAACAGCCAAGGAACTTTGGGATAGCTTATGTTCAGCATGGGAGAGCAAAAGTGCATCAAAGAAATTTTTTCTCATGAAAAATCTTATGAAGCTCAACATGAAAGAAGGTAGCACAGTTTCCAGTCATTTAAATGAGTTCAACTCCTTGTTCAGTCAGCTGACATCTCAGGGCTTTAAGGAGTTTGACGATGAACTCAAGTCTATCTTCTTATTATGCTCTCTACCCAGTTCATGGGATATCTTTTGCACAGCCATTAGCAATTCGGCTCCGAATGGCAAGTTAGAATTCAATGCTGTCACAGATGCGTTGCTCACTGAAGAGATTCGTCGTAAATATCTCTATAATACTAGTCATGGAGATGCATATATGGCTGGCAGTTCAACAAAGCCAAGAGGTCGTGACAGGAACAAATACAAAAGCAAAAGTAGAGAGCGCAATCCTCGTAGTCCTAGCAGACACAGGAACCAAAGTAGAGACCGCAATGCCAAAAGTGTTGAGTGTTACTATTGCCACAAGAAGGGTCATTACAAAAAGGATTGTCGCAGTTTCCTAAGAGATCAGAAAAACATGCAAAAGGATAATTCTGGCAAAGGAAAAAGTACAGTTAAGATTGAGGAGCTCAACATTGTTGAGTCTCCCATGCCTACCACTGCAGTAGACGATGCTCCTCCTCCAGTGATGCTCATTATGCCCACAGAGATTCATGCCGAGGTGACAACAAATGCCTCAGATGTTCTCATTTTCACTTCAGATCTCACCCCAGATGCTTTGGTTGCACAGGATGAGGGTTATGCACAGAATTGGATCCTTGATTCTGGTGCAAGTTTTCATGTCACACCGCATAGAGAGTGGTTTTCCTCTTATGCATCCATGCATGGAATAGTCACGCTTGGTGATTCCTATGAGCTTGACATTATTGGCATTGGTGACGTGAAACTTCAGATGCATAATGGCACTACTTTTGTGCTACAGAATGTCAGACATGTGCCCAAGCTTACGAAAAGCTTGCTTTCTATAGGGCAATTGGATGATCTTGGCTACACTATAGTTTTTGGTATTCGTTCTTGGATGATCCACAAGAACAACCTTATCATGATGAAAGGCAACAAAAACGAATCCCTGTACTCTTTGTTTGTTTCGAGTGTCGACGAACACTCTATCTATGTTGCCGAGCTGCCGTCTCCTGAGTTGTGGCATAGCCGGCTAGGGCATATTAGCCAAAAGGGAATGAAAACACTTCAGTGTTTTGGCTACTTACCTGTGTTAGATTACACGGACTTTCCATTGTGTGAGAATTTTCTATATGGAAAACAAACTAGATTGACGTCTTCGCCATTGAATAAGAAACTAGGCGAACCTCTAGACTTGGTACACAGTGATTTGTGTGGTCCAATGCCACATAAAACTCTAGGGGGGGCGAACTACTTTCTCAAATTCATCGATGATTCTACCAGAAAGGTGTGGGTGTATCTCCTTAAGCGTAAGGAAGAATTTTTTTCGACATTCCAAAAATTCCTCGCCATGGTTGAGAACCAATCAGGAACAAAGCTCAAATCTTTTCGCACGAACAATGGTGGAGAATACGTCTCCACAGAGTTCAAGGATTTTTGCAATAGAAGAGGCATTCGGCGGTAGTTTACTGCTCCATACACACCTGCACAAAATGGGATAGATGAAAGAATGAATCGTACGATTCAAGAAAGAGTTGTCTCTATGATGTCTATGGCGAAGCTTACTCTAAAGTTTTGGGGGGAAGCTGTTCTGACAGCAGTGCACATCATCAACAGGTCACCTAGTTCTCCTTTGAATTTCAAAATTCCAGAGGAATTATGGGCTGGCAAAAGGCCCAGCTATGAGCATCTACGTGTATTTGGATGCGAGGCATATGCACATGTGCCCAAAGAACTTCGTCGGAAGTTAGATCCCAGATCACACAAATGCATCTTTATTGGCAATGGTGCAAACGGAGAGATGGGATATCGTCTCTGGCACCCAGAATCAAACAAAGTCATTCGTAGCTCACATGTGATTTTCAATGAATCAAAAATGCACAAGAAGCCCATCAAAGATGTTGAGTACAGACGTGTTTGTTTTGAGGATGTAGCCTCCGAACCAACTCAGTTCAGTAGTGTTGCACCTACTCCTCAAGTGCAAGATACTACTATTGGTCCGGAGAGAGCAGAGTCCAGCAGTCAGGCACTTAGACGCTCTGAGAGAGTATCACGTGCGCTCAAGCGGTTTGAGCCGGGTATACACCACATTTTGGTCACTGACAGTGGAGAGCCAACCTGCTACAAAGAAGCTATACAAATGGAGGATAGCGTTAAGTGGGAGCAGGCTATGCAATCAGAATACAATTCGATTGTGGCTAACGAGACATGGGATTTGGTTGAATTACCAAAAGGCAAAAATGCTTTACCTTGCAACTGGGTATACAAGAAGAAGTATATAGCGGAAGATCCCGAGCCTAGATACAAGGCTCGTCTAGTTGCCAAGGGTTTCAAGCAACAAAAAGGTGTGTATTTTGATGAGATTTGCTCTCCAGTAGTCAAGATGACTACACTTTGCACCGTGCTTGGCTTGGTTGCTATCCAGGACATGGAACTTGTCCAAATGGATGTGAACACAGCATTTCTTCACGGGGATCTAGATGAAGACGTCTACATGAAACAACCAGAGGGCTTCGTATGTGAAACCCAAAAACCAACGAGGACAGAATTGGTTTGTAGACTTAAAAAGGCACTCTATGGCCTCAAGCAAGGTTCAAGGCAATGGTATCAAAAATTCGACAAATTCATGCAGTCTCAGGGTTACATTAGAAGTCAAGAGGATCACTGCTTATACACAAAAAGGTTGAACGATGGTTCTTTAATCATCTTGATCTTGTATGTAGATGATATGCTTACCGCAGGCAAATCAATTGATGAAATCAATCAGTTGAAAAAGATGCTAAGCACTCAGTTTTCCATGAAGGATTTGGGAGATGCCAATCACTTTCTTGGTATGCACATCAAGAGAGACAGGCAACATGGAGCTCTTGAATTATCTCAAGAAAAGTACATTCACAAAGTCTTGCAACGTGATTTTCCCTATTCAATATAGGGAGAGAAAGAGGAAGGGTTGACCTCTCTTTCTTCTCCACTAACCTACACAGTGGCTGCCTGTGTATCTCCCCCTTCCCCATTTCTCTTCTTCCCCTCTCTTGCACACACTCCGTACACGCACACGCGCACTCATCAAGCTAAGGTTGTGCTTGAGGTGGGAACCCGGCCCAAGCATGAGGTGCTTGTCATGCCTTATGGCTGAGATGCTTGAAGTGCTTGATGATTGAGACGCTTGAGGTGCTTTCCATGCTTAAGATGCCAGGACTGTAGTTGAGGTGGGAACCAAGCTCAAGCTTGAGGGGCTTAAATTATGTGCTTGTGGTGAGAATTGGGCCCAAGGTTGAGATGCTTGAGGTCGCACAAAAGTCAAATCAAATCCCTACAAGGAGGGAGCGAGCCATGCAAGAAGGGGGAGGTGGTTGCTTGACCACTCTCTCCCCCAAAGGGCACCCCTTGCCCAAGAGGCAAGTAGGACACATGTCAAGCCCCTAGCTAGGTTACCCTCATGGTGTGCCTAAAGCCTATTGATTGGCCTTCCAAGGGGTCCAATGATAATGTAGTGGATTTAATTAATTGATTTAGCATTTATCAAGCCTGCTCTCTCATTTAGTGGATTTAATTAATTGATTTAGCATTTATCAAGCCTTCTCTCTCAAAGGGGAAAGGGGGACACTTGTCTCGAGGCTACCCTTGTTGCTTCGTATGACTCTTGCTTGGGATTGGCTAGGTCTAGAGGGGTCCAATGAGCTTCAAGCATGAGCTACAAGGGGGATTCAACCAAAGCATTCTAGGGGGTTGCTTGAGGGTATACTCTCCCACACTTACCACACACACATTCTTAGTGTATTGTGCAAAGTGCAAGAGCTCCCTCTCCTTCTCCAAGCAAGTAGAGAGGTTGAGAGCCTACACCAACACTCTTGGCTATGGAATGCAAATCCAACCAAGAGACATGCTTCAATGCTTAAGCTTTCCATCTCATTACTATGTTATTATGTATACTACCAAGAAGAGTGATGATAAGTGAGGAACTAGTTCTTTCTCCTATGGAATGTTTCTTCTTCCTCTTCCCTACCCTCATTCCCTACTAGCTCTCTCCACCTTCAAAGGTGTTTGAGGTCTTGGGGCTGAGGCTTGGGATAGTTAATGCTTTCCACAAAGTTTATGTTATGCTCGTGATGCATGAAGCTTTCCATCTTCATTGCATCACCTAGGTCACAAGGAATGGAAAGATTGTATTGTAACAAGTCTCTCTTGATGGGAGAAACTATAATACAAATGTCTACTAGAGGGGGGACCAGCTCCACATAAATCTGGTCCTCAAATGTTGTCATGTTCTATAAACTCTCTCTCTTGCAAAAGTATTGTCCATGCCAAGTTAACTAAATGCTATGTTTTGTTGCTACCATCAACTAAGTTCACCTGATATGCTCTCAAAGTAATTTCCCAAACGTACTTTCTCTAATTTCCGCTACTCTCAAAGTTAATAGGCTATTTCCATTACAAGATCTATAGTGCTAGTACCCTCTCTTTGAATATTTTCTACCACCTTCTAGTATGTGTGCACGATTCTAAAAAAAATAATCCATAGGGAGAATCTGTGCAAATTCTATGACGGACATGATGGGAGCTAGAACTTGCACAGACACACAAAGAGTGTCAATTTGCAATGTGTGGCAGTAAGAGAACAACTCTCTCGAATGCATCAACATAGGTTCTTCTAGGGGGTGGTTTGGATTGTTGGCATTCTCTCTCTCTCTCTCTGGAATGTCGGCGTTCTCTCTCTCTACTGTGTAGGCTGCTTTGGAGCATTCACAACCGACTGACTTGCCGCTCTTTCTCTTATAGGTGCTCAACATTGGCTCTCAACTCAACCTAATTTCCATCGCCACCCCTCTTGTTTATTCTTCGTCTCCCATAACCCAAATGATGTCTTTGTCTTGTTCAAGCAACAAAGCATTCTATTTATCTCTCTCTCTCTCTCTCTCTCTCTCTCTCTCTCTCTCTCTCTCTCTCTCTCTCTCTCTCTCTCTCTCTCTCTCTCTCTCTCTCTCTCTCTCTCTTGGCTTGGCTTTGGCCTTGACCATAGGCGGATAAGGCATCGGCACTTGCGTCCGGCAGAGAAAGGTGACATTGAGCATTTTCTCGGCTTCGACTTAGCGAGAGCAAGCGAGAGTGGTTAGTCTCTCCTCCGACGTAGCTTCGCCATCGGCTTCCCTCCCACGCCCATTTTGGACCAATTTTGGCTCTGACAAACATCCCTCGCTTCCCGACCTCGACACAACAAGAGATGATAGAGTGAGAGTAGCATCGAATCTCCTATAGCCCCCATCCGGAGTAGCCCAACTCCGACGTACTCTCCATGCCGTTGTGACTTCGACAATTCTCTAGTTTTTGCTACGACGGCCACACACAGTGACACATATGGCTCTGATGAACCATTTTAGAGCGGATTTTCCCTCGAGCATGCTCAACTCTTGGTAGGTGTTTTCGATCGACGAGTTTACCGACCGCCGATGAGGTAGTGTGTGCCAGCTTTCTAGCAGATTTTGTCACAGATTGCATAGTCTTTCCAGTGTGGATTATGCAGCACATGTAGTGCTCATGTACGATTGTGTGGAGCATTCTAGAGTCAGCTATTTTGCCAAGGTTTTGGCAGTGCTATGTATGCCATTTGTGGATTTTGCTATTGAGACACCGAGTGTCTATTTTCATGCATATTTTGTGAAATTTTTGAGTTTTTTCTCAGTTTTCAAGGGAAACTCTGTCAAATTTTCCATAGATTCTCGCCATGGTTTATGCGTATTCGCAGTTTACTCTCTAATGGTTTAGTGGTCGAGTTTACTTCCACTCTAGCAGTTTTCTGGCCTATGGTTTGCGTTGAGTTTTGGCTCATTTTGCAAAGGAAACTTTGTTTGTTTTTCCCTATCTTCTCGCCATAAAATTTTGCAGTGTTATGCCATCTTGTACAATGATTGATATATTCCCAGTTTGACAGTGATTGATCTCACTTTGACAGGTTTTGTCAGCTTGGACACGACTTGGTGTTCTTGTACCCACTCTCGTAGGAGTGAGGATTGCATATGCTTGTGTGGCTACAGATAGACCATCACACGTTTCACATGTTTTTGCGGTTTTTTGCAAGCATTTTCTCTTATGGGATGCATTTTGAGCTAGTTTGCTCTCTACTTGCATATATGGTTATGTGCTTTATGCTCGATTGAGCAGTTTGTCCTAGTTTGCTCTCTACTTGCATATATGGTTATGTGCTTTATGCTCGATTGAGCATTGTCCTAGTTTATGCTTGCAGATAGCAGATTGTGGAGTTGTTTTATGCATATGCAAGCATCAATTTTGGTGCAATTAGTCATGATTTTCATGATTGTGTAGTGGGCAACTAATCTCCCACTTTGTTGTCATTTTGACATTCACTTATGGCAGCATACATGTGTGACTGTGAGAGACAGCGGTTTCGTTCTTGCCAATACTTGCGTTGTTGGCATTGTGCCATGTGGTCACATAGGAGACATCAGGAGCCGTTGTTTCAGACGTATGAGGCATCAATGGAGATGTATGTGTGATGCAGATATGGCTTTGACACTTGTTAGAGTGGCAGCACAAATGACAATCTATGCTAGTGAACAGTGATAGCATGATTGCCTCGAGTGTACCTCTTGTAGATATGTCTATGGATAGCACACTTTCTCCACAATGGCTACTAGATAGCGATACTGCTTTCCACATCACACCATGTCGTGAGTGGTTCAACACATTTTCTAGTGGGAGACTTGGTTGTGTGAATTTGGCCAATGGTTCAGTGTTTGACATAGAGGGTGCAGGAGACGTTTGTCAGTGCCCAGTGGTGCATTATACACGCTACGACATGTGCGCTATGGTCCTCAATTGAGATATAGCTTGATCTCGGTGAGATAGTTAGTAGACTTTGGTTGTCAGATACTGCTTAGAGAACAGTCTTTCCAGATGCATTGCGGTTCATTAGTGATTACCAGAGGAGCCCGCAACGACTTGGTATATCCTATGCATGTGTTTGAGGTATGAAACGGCATAGTCTCAATTTTTCTATTGGCATGCTTTGAGTGAGAGACGAGACATGTCTCCTTCGTAGGTGAGCTCCACCATGCTTACGAGACAGAGCATTTAGCTGTGCAAGACATGCCATTGCACTTTGTAGAGACAGAGTGCTCTAGTGAGACACATCAAGTGTTGTCAGAGTCCGTGCAAGTAGAGGTAGAGCATGTTTGCTCCCTAGAGATATAGGCAGAGATGACAAATATGGAGTTTTTGGATATGCTCATACTAGAGGCTGATGAGGTGATATCAGGACACATGCATCGAGTCCCTAATGAGGGAGAGGTGGTCCTCTAGGAGTCAGAGTCAGCACACCCATTTATGACAACTAGTCCTGATGATGCAGAGTATGCATATAGCATAGGGGAGGCAAGTACATCCATATTTGCACAGATTTCGTCAGCATTCGGGCGTCTCATATACGACATGTTAGTGTTGAGGCCCGACCTAGCAACTGCAGTGGGATTGTCAATCGTGCAATGACTGACACTAGCATGATACATAGTGGAGTTTTGCAAACCATACAAAGTAGTCTGCAGAGTTTGGTAGACCATATAGAGTAGTCTGTAGGATTTACATGCAGGATCTAGCATGGGTACATACACTCTCCTACCACCAGAGCCCATATGACTCCATGTAGATCGATAGAGTGAGCCAGTGGGCATAGGTTGAGAGAGACTCTCACCTACTTTCTTGTACATACTAGTAGTTTAGCTAGTAGGTCTCACTTATCGGTGCATCATCTTTAAGTGTGAGTTTGTTGGGGTAAAGGCAAGCGCCTTTGCTCGAGGTCAAGCATCCGATGTCCGGCCGCCCACCCACCGTGTGTACATCCCCTTATTCTTTGTATATGAAGAATAAGGAGCTCCTCACTTATACTACTTCTTAGAGGTTGCTCCACCCACACCATCTTGTGCTTCTCCCCTTTCGCACACGGACCACACCGCACCATGCACGCATGCACACACGCATGTTGGGTAAACGCGATGCATCTTTACCCAGGGACAGACGTTCGATGTCCATCCGCCCACCCACCGCATGTGTTCCCTTATTCTTTGTATATGAAGAATAAGGAGCTCCTCAATTATACTAGTTCCTAGAGGTTGCTCCACCCACAGCGTCTTGTGCTTCTCCCCTTTTGTGCATGCATCGCATCGTGCACGCACGCATCTGCGTACACGTGCACTCACACTTATTGTGCTATGGACTGTGATTTTACTTCTACTTCCTTTTGTTGTTGAGCTAACTCTTGATTTTGGCTTCTCCTTGTAGTATGACTCAATTTTGGCTTCTCTGTGATCTCTAATTGTGCAATGTCAAGGGGTCGCAGACTGCACCACATGACACTTTGAAGGTATCCACCCTAATTGTCTACCACCTTATAATGAGCATCACATATCCCCACATAATTGAGCCATTCCATAGAGGATGTCTTTTCATTCATCCAAGCACACACATTTTCTCGATATCGTCGTCTCTTAAATCTTTTACTCCATTTTGCAAAATGTTCACAGGTAGGCATCCCACGTCCGACGGGTGCTTGGATGGTCGAGGAGGTGTGAACGCGTTGAAAAGAAAATTTTATTGGCCAATATGAATTAGGGTTGCAGGAAAACACACACAGCTTAGAGAAGATGAAGGAAGCTCAAGGCACACAATAGAGAGTGTTTTACTTAGTGTGCAATAGAAAGATAGATATCCCTAGAGTGATGGGCGTATATACAATGCACAGGGGGAAAAACCTCCTAAAGAGGTAAAAAACGCCCCAGTGGTCCTAAGTGTGTTCACACACATCACTACCACATGTATATGGTAACATATTTTGCATGCGGATAAAGATGCGGTGGATGTGTGTGAAGAACAAGGAACAGTGCAAGAAGAAATGATGGGCATAACCCAAGTGGAAGTATCCAAAGCGGATGAAGACATGTAGGTAAAGGTGGCACCTTGTGGCTATTGTGAAGTGGACCTCTTTTTGAGTTGTGGAGGAAAATGGTGACAAAGCGGGGCACGATATATGCATGCTCCTATGAAGAGGGAGATTTTGTTGATGCTATGCTCCAGGGTGATAAGATATGGGATGATTTCCTTTCTTCTTTATCTGAGGATGTGGTAATGGGGCAAGTGCTTGAAGGATAGGAAGATGAAGTCGACATGCAAGAGGTGTTGATTGACCCTGATGATCCAATCGGTAGTATGGAAGGCCTCATGATGTTGGGATTGAGGGTGATACAAGTATGGAGGCAAGCATGAAACTGATGGTGGTAGAAGAGCCTATGGTGGAAGATGGGCCAGTGCAACAGGTGGGTTCTATGGTGCATGAAGGGGAGTCCCAAGTTGTAGCCTTGTCCAAGTTATCAAAAGAGGTATGTGCCTTATGGTTGAACGGTATGCTTATGAGTGCAGTTGTGCAGTGGATTATATGTCAATCACAGGGTTCTCTTGAAGAGGACTCTACTTTACATGTTTGGGATGGAGGGTTAGATATGTATAAGGTGGATAATGGTGCACACTATGGTGAAGAGATGTTGTGTGCACTTTATATGCATGAAGCAAGACGATGTGCACTGTGTTTCTCTATTTGAAGCATGGGTGAAAATGGAGCAGTGAAAGTATGTTATGGGCATTTTGTGTGCATGGTTGGCTATGTGCTTGGGTGCACACTATGTGGAATTGTTGCAGTTGGATGGGTGCGCTCAATGCTAGGTATTTGATCCAAGTGGTTTTACTATCCAAGGGGGTTGGGCAACCCGCTTAACAAGAGGCGGCTTGAAGCAAGAATAAGAAATTGTACATATGGTTGTAGGTTTTCTCACAATGTTCTCTAGTCTTGCAATTTTCAAAGTTCAAGAAACATCCTTCTAGTTGAGCATAAATGCTCAACAACAGCATGGGCAATGATGGTGCAACCAAAAACTTTTGATGCCAAAAATCATGGAATGCAATGTCAAGGGTGCTTAAAGATGGGTGCCAGAATGTCAAAGCATGTGTGAAGACCCAATGCGAACAAAAGAGTTTGTGATGTGTATGACTTATAATGGTGGAGACTCGATGCGTCAAAGAATTTTTTTCATGTGAAGAACACAAAGTTGAACACCATTAGGCTTAGCAGCATGCAAACTTCATTCCTACACAAAACTATAAGACCATAAACCTCCCCTGAACAATTTTCAGTGTAAATACAAGATTTCTGACAGCACTCCAAAGACTTTGTATGGCGGCTACAAAATCAAGTCAGCATTGTATACAAGTCTCTCCATCAATGAACTTCTACCCAAGATCAAAGTATGGAAAAAGCTCAATATATTCTCTACTCTCAAGGAGGATGATGCATGTCTTCACAACTTCTGGAGCTTGTCGCACTCATTCCAGTATGTGTGCAAAATGCAACTTTCTAAAAGACAATGACCATGTACATACTAGATTGACTACAGCTTTTTGTTTATATCAATGAGGCAATGTCAGAGGTATGTTGGATGCGTCTTAAAGACCATAGTTACAAAGATGTGAACCGAACCCCGGCTGAGGAGTTTGATTCAACTACATTGGCAGGGTCTGAGCTTCCAGCTTGTTTAGGTAAGCCAAAGGAGCTATGAATGTGTGGAGAATCTCAATGCGGAAGTTTAAAACGAGAAGAGTGTATTTTGAAAAGGGCTTTGGACAATAAAGAATACATTCCTGAACCCTTCCCTAAAGAAATTCTAGAACCATTGAAATGGATACATATTATAGCTACCCTAGATGTGTGTGCTATTTTGGATGGTCCCACGACAAAGTTTTGCGACAAAGATGGCTACGACATGGTTCCATAATATATGGTGAGTGTGGTAAAAGGGAAAGAGGCAAAAAAAGTCTCTAAACAGCCTAGAAAAGACAAACTAGTGGAAGTAGATGAAAGGGAGTTGTTCTACAACTCACCAGAGTATCTTGAGAGAGATGAGGAAGCAAATAATGAATTTTCTAACAACCCAAGTGAATTAGAGAAAACGATAGCAGATGTTAGGTTGTATGACTTTCCAAACCAAAAACCTAGACGTTAACAATGCTCTAAGAGCAAGAGACCTAAACACAGGGTTAGAGAGAATCTGATACCTAGAATAAGGGAAAAACACAATTTTTGATGTTTGCAAAAGCTAAAGATTGTGTTAAGGACCAAGTTTCAAGGAGATTCTCTAGACCACGGGAACCAAAAACATGAGACAACATAAAAATCTGAGAAAACAAACTCGAAATTCTAAAACTAAAACAAAACCAAAGAAGAGAAAAGAACCATCACTAGCTGGGCTAGGGGAAACTAAATGGATTAAAGTTGAGAGAAAGAAGAAATAGAAAGAGCTCAAGAAAACTTTGAAGGAAGTGTTGAAAACAGAAATAGACAGTGGTAAAGAAGAGGGTGAGAAAAATGATGACAAAATGAGTGTGCCATCACACTACAAGAAATTCACTATTTAAGACAAAATGGTAAGTGATGGCACAGCCCATATGAGAGAGAAATGACAAGGAGTCTTATGATGAGCCAGAAGAGGAGAAGAAGATAGACTTGGCAAAGCTAGGAGAAGAGCCAAGGCCGGTCTACATAGCAACTGATCTATGTCCGGAAGAAGAGGAGAGGCTCATAAACCTTCTCAAGGGGTACAAGGACATGTTTGCATGGTCATACAAAGACTTAAAGGGAGTAGATTTGACAATGTGCCAACACACGATCCCGTTGAAACCTGATGTGAAGCCTAGTTGCAAGAGACTGTACATGTACAATGATACGTTTACTAAGCACATCAAGGAAGAGATTGATAAACTAAAGGAAGTTGAGTTTGTTACGAGATAGAACACACCAACTGGGTATCTCCAATTGTGGTAGTTCCCAAGAAGAATGGTAAACTTTGAGTGTGTGTCAATCTAAAGAAGATTAATGTAGCCACAATAAGGAATAAGTATCCCTTACCTATCATTGACCATGTCTTGGAACGAGTCGCAAGCAAGCGAACATATTCCTTCTTAAATGGATTCTCTGGCTACAACCAGCTTGCAATCCCTCTTGAAGATCAATATAAGACGACATTTGCAACCAAGTGGGGTATATATGCATATAGGGTAATGCCATTTGGATTGACCAATGGCCCACCAACATTCCAGAGATTAATGGCTCATGCCTTTAGGGAATACTGGAAATCTACATGGATGATCTATGTGTACACTCTCACTTGAGAGATGAACATACGGAACACCTCAGGAAAGTATTCGAGAAGTGTAGAACTTATAGGATTTGCCTTAATCTAGAAAAGTGTGTGTTTATGGTTAGACAATGTAGAATCATGGGACATGTTGTCTCAGAAAATGGCATATATATGGATTTGGACAAAATTAAAGTAATTGTAGAAATGCCTAGACCAAATAATGCAAAGCAAGTACAATGCTTTATGGGACACTGTGGTTACTACAGGATGTTTATACACATGTATGTAGTCATTTTCCAACCCTCGTATAGACTTATAGTAGTCTTTGTGTGGACGGATGAGTGTGAGGAATCATTTGAAAAGTTGAAGAAAGCACTCATCTCTACTCCAGTATTGAAAGCACTAGATTGGGAGAAGATCTTTTATGTTCATATCGATGCTTTGGCATTTGCTATTGAATGCATCTTGGCTCAACCAAGAGAAAGAAATATGGATTTCCTAGTCTACTCTGAAAGTAGGCAGCTTAATAGTGTTGAAAAGAACTACACTACCACTAAGAGGGAAGGCCTAGGGATGATATATGTTGTTAAGAAATTTTGGCATTATCTCCTTGCAAACCAGTTTGTGTTTTTCACTGATCATCAAGCCCTCTTATACCTTCTAAACAAATCATGCAATACTGGTTAAAAAGGGGGAGACCCATCTTTCAGCAGATCATCTGTCCCGATTGCCAAATGGAGAAGCACCAGAAGGCGTAGATAATGAAATCCCTGATGCATATCTTTTCAATGTTGAAATGCTACCCAAGTGGTCTCAGGAGACAGTCAGTTTACTGTGCTATGGAGCAGAATTTGATAGGAATGAACAAAAGCTTAAACGACAGACGGTTTGACAATCAAGGTATTTCCAATTAATTGGTGGATGTTTATATCATTTAGGCTTTGAAAACATTTTACAATAATGCGTAGGTCCAGATGAATACAATTGCTATCTTTTTAGAAGCACATGTTTAAGAATTAGAATTTCATTGCTCACAAACGAAAACATATCAGCACTTAAAACAATTAGGAGTTTATTGGCCAAATATATGTGCTAATGCTCATGATTGTGCTACATGCAGATCTACACCACCAATAGAACATGCAATGTTGTTTTAGGTAACAATTGCACCTAAATGGAGTCAACATATAATTGATTATCTGACAACGAGAACGTTTTCTAGAAATACCTCTAGAGCACGTCAAAGATCTATAGAGATAGAGGCTCGAGACTTCACAATGATTGAAAACAGTCTCTAGAAGAGAGGAAAAGATCATCAGCTTAGGATATGTGCAACAAAAAGCATGTATTTGCTGATCCTAGAGCAAACACATGGAGGAATATGCGGAAGCCATTTCTCAGGGGATAAGATAGCAAAAATTTTCTTAACCGCTAGAATATGGTGGCCTACATTACACATGGACTCGGATGAATACATTAAGAGATGTGATTCTTGCCAGCATATCAAGGTATTAATAAAGAGGGATGGAATGCCCTTTAAGGCCAATGATGGGAGCCATAGCATTTTCTAAGTGGGGTGATTTTGTCGGATCGATTTCACCCCTTGCTTACAGAACTCACGTCCAATATATCATTGTGGCTACACAGTATCTCACTAAATGGGCTAAAGCTAAAGCCACACAGAAAGCCGATGCAAGGACCACTGTACAATTTCTATATGAAAATATCTTTGTTAGATATAGTCTACCAATAGAACTTGTCAGTGATGTGGCACACATTTTATAAATGAAGTTATAGAAAATATTCTAGATGAATTCATGGCAATTCATAAGAAGTCGGCTCCATACCATCCAGAGACGAATGGACAGGCTGAAGCTACAAACAAAATCCTATGCACAGTATTGATAAAAATAGTATTTGATTCAAGGGCAGATTGGGATCAATAGTTTCACTCTACATTATGGGCTTACCAAATAGCCTATAAGACATCTGTTGGAACAACACCGTTTAATATGGTGTTTGGTTTTAACTCTATCTTGCCTTTGGAGCTTTTAATCCCAACGCTAAGAGTAGCCAAACAGCTAGAATGGACATGCTGAGCTTTGCTTGAAAGCTGTAGCTTCAATCTACGCTCAGAAGAGAAGGCAAAAATAATTTTTTGATAAGCATGTGTGCTCCAAAGAATTTAAAATTAGTGATTATGTCCTGGTTCATACATTAAAACAACATGCTCAAAAACTTACAAATCGAGGGAAGGGACCCTTTGTGATCAAAGATCTATCACCTAGTGGGACCGTCAAGCTTGCCACGTTGACTGGTGAAGAAATGCCAAACTGGATTAGTGGATATAGGCTTAACAAGTGTCAATTACCACTAACCCAGAACATGATTCAACAAATCCATGCGGAAAAGAAAAGGTCTCAAGAAAAACAACGAATAGTCAAAGAAGCTCAAGACAAAGCAAAGGAGTGCATGGCAAAAAGAAAGCTTCTATGACAACAACAGCAACATGGACAATCACTACGAATCAATGTAATCAAAGTGAAAGAGTTTGAAGAGGAGCATACGATCGATCCAATAATCAAAGTCGAGGTCGAAAGTAATCAAGTAGAAGTAAATGCGCTTCTAGATTCAAGAGCTCAAGGAAATCTTCTTTCCTACATCTTATATGAGTAGCTTGCACCTATGGAACAACTCCAGCCCACGCAACATGACGTTCAAAGCTATTCGGACCATTCAATCAAGGCAATGGGATAAACAGTAATAATGATGCATATTAATCAATATGTCTTTCCGCATAAATTTTATGTGGTAGAAGATAATTCAGTGTAGCACCCTTTATGCTCAGTCAACCATGGCAGAGACAGTACAATGTACAAATTGATTGGAGCTCTGATAAAGTCCACATTCAACATACTAATGACAACCAAGTGGTTCCATTTGCTGCAGACAAAGATGCCAAACCAAAGGTAATGGACTCAAGAGCTAAGGGCAAACAACCCTTCCTTACAATGCATGGATACCAAAGAGAACCTCAACACAAAGCACTGTTGCATTGGTTCCACCCAAGGGAGTTACGACCAACAAAAAAAAAAAATCAATGAATATGTCAAGCAAAACCGCAAAAAAGAAGGAAATTATCACACCCGTAATAGAACCTAAGTAGGTCTAGATAAAGAAGGATGAAGTTGCAAAATTTCGACAGAACATGCTCAAGGGTACCTCTCAAACGACACATGTTAAACACAAGAAAACAACTCCACAAAATATCACAAAAGCGTGGGTCCCAAAGAAGTTACTTGTGGCCCAAGGTAATCAAGAACAGCTCTGGATTCCAAAGCGACAAAACAGGAAACTCCCTTCATTACAAACACCAAAGATCCAACCAAAATCAAAGCCACGCTAGCCACAACAAGTTGTTGAACGGATTTGGGTACCCAAGAGCTTATGAAAACCTCAATGGAGTCAACATCAAATTTGGATTCCCAAACAACCAACCAAACCCACGACAGATTCGGTCTTTGGAGTCAAACAAATGTATAAAAACATGAGGCAATACAAATTAAGAATTCAAGAACATCCATTGTCAATTAAACAAAGAGCGGCACATTTAGAAAGCTTATTGTTTCACCGCTCTAAAAAAGGTTATGCCACAATAGGAAACCTCAACATCAAATGCCAATAAGCATCTTTCTTATACTCTCTTCTTGCCCAACATTAATTTTTCCATGCATTGATCGAGTATGCATATAGGACCACATTACATGGCCTGCATTAGCACACAATTATGACCTATGCACAACACATACCCAAGGGAGATACATCGTCATCTAGGAGGACTCCAATTATGAGGGGGGGAGGCATTCTCAATGCGAACCTGGCAAACTTAAACAATACTAAAAGGGTACTGTTTTTTATGTTTGTGAGTCTTGTTGCATTTGATTGCAAAAGAATTTAGTAAACTCAAGTATATATGCCCTTATCTAGCATGATTCTACATAGATATGAGGGCAAACGACAAAGATGAGCATTTAGGTGTGTGTATATATGTAAAAATAACAATTATTATACAAAAAATGAGAAAAAAGGATCAATCCAACCAAAAATATTACAAATGAGTGAACATAGCGTCTTATCATGTTATTTTTTGATTATTTCGATTTATTGGTATTTTTAGATTAATTTAATTATTTTTATTTTTTATTTTTTGCAAAATATCAAAGAAAAAAAGAAAAAGCAAGTGAGATGGTGACATATTGACAAAAGAAAAATACAAGAGTGATCAACAAATCAAGGGCAACATATGATGAAGTCGACAATTATGAAAATGTTGCAAAAATCTTGATCCGACCAGTTTTTGGACGAAATGACAAATTTTCAAAAAAAAGGGCAAACAGAGTCCAAACCAATAAAATTTTTCTCTCTTTCTTGTTTTAGCCTCAAGCTCGGCCTTCAGTTGCCCTCTCTTTCTCTCCCCCAAAGAAAGAGAGAGTGCAACTAAAGGCCGAGCCTGAAGCTAAAACGAGAGAGAGAGAGAGAGAGAGAGAGAGAGAGAGAGAGATTCGCTCTCTTTCTTGACTCAACCAGTGTATAAAGTGGGAGGTGACGAGAGTGCAAAGAGAAAGAGAGAGAAAGAGAGAGAGAGAGAGAGAGAGAGAAAAGACGTTGAGGTTCCATTTGCAAAATGTGCTTCTTTCTCTCGATTTTCTTGATGGTGAAACGCTAAGCCAAAAAGGAGCACATTCATAGTGTACCAGAAACCATCTGACACTAGATCAAAAGGGAGGCAGCCATGGCACTACCAAAAGGCGAGGAGTAGCTTGCTCAGCTTCAGCTCCTTCTTCCCCATCCAGAGTGTAAAGAGAGAGAGAGAGAGAGAGAGAGAGAGAAGATGTTGAGGTTCCACTTGCAAAGAGTGGGCACCTTTGTCTGCTTGATGGTGAGTTGAGCCAAAACGGAGCGCCTTCACAGTCTACTAGAAACCATCTGATACGAGATCAAAAGGGAGGTACCCATGGCGCTGCCAGAAGGCGAGGAGCAGCTTTCTCAACTTCAGCTCGTTCTTCCCCACCCTCATTTGCATGCATGCTCTCTTCTTACTTGGAGTGGGCCCACTCCCAAAACAGCCCGAGATCTGTTAGTCATTTGTTTGTGTGTGTGTGTGTGTGTGTGTGTGTGAGTGAGAGAGAGAGAGAGAGAGAGAGAGCTCTAATTGCAAGCACGCAAGGCAATTCAGGCAGTCGTACATTATCCCATTTGAAAGGTACTTCAAATTGAACGTGATTGAAGTTCCCCTTGGTCGCCACCTCCTCTCCTCTCGACAGGTTGAAGTTGCTGTCCTAGCCCCTGGCCTGCTCGTGCTCCTATGCTTGCCCTTGGCTGCATAAACTATTATCATCCCTCTATTGAGCATCTAGGGTAGTATGTTGAGCCGACTGAGTCGTGTTGTAAGTTGAGTAGCAAGAGGATGGCCCTCGCCTACCTTGCAGCCAACCTATCCACTGAGCCTTGCATCCAAAGTGGCAAGCATTACCCGAGCCTTGAATTGTGGGTGTGAGAGTAGTGGATAGTCAAGACGAGAGGAAAGCTTCCCAGGTGGCACCCCCTCCACCTCACCACCCTGATGGTTCCTATTGTCATTCCCTGACCTTAAGTTGTGGGCTCGTACACTTTGAGTTTTTGGGCAATTGGGGCTTCAATGTTGCATGCACCTACTGCCATATTCCCCACCCTTGATTTGTGGGCCACCTTGACCTATGCCTATATTCCCTATGATCTAGGAGCTCATGCTGGCCCTAACTACTTAAAACAACCCCACTCAAACTGTTTTTTAAGTCCTCTCTCATTGCTCTCACTACAACACTAAATAAAGATATCGACGCGTCTATATCGACGGTCATGCTTTTTCACACGTATATCGACGACATTAGCAGGCGTCGCTATACGCGTTGCAATGTGCGTCGATATACGCGTGGAAAGGCTTTATTTGTCACGCGTATATCGACGCCAAAAAAATTGGAAAAAAAAAGCGAAACTCGCGCGCAGGGGCCATTTTCGTCTGCTCGGATCTTGACCGAAACCTGCTGCGTAGGTATTATGTCCATCTCCACCCTCTCCAACCTCTCTCTTTCTCTCTCTCTCTCTCTCTTTCCTACACACACACACACACGATGTAGAAGTTCTCTCTCTCTCTCTCTCTCTCTCTCTCTCTCTCTCTCTTTCCTACACACACACACACGATGTAGAAGTAGAGAGAGAGAGAGAGAGAGAGAGAGAGAGAGAGAGAGAACGGTGTGTGTGTGTGTGTGTAGAAGAGAGAGAGAGAGAGAGAGAGAGAGAGAGAGAACGGTGTGTGTGTGTGTGTAGAAAAGAGAGAGAGAGAGAGAGAGAGAGAGCGGTGTGTGTGTGTAGGAAAGAGAGAGAGAGAGAGAGAGAGAGAGAGAGAGAGAGAGAGGTGTGTGTAGGAAAGAGAGAGAGAGAGAGAGAGAGAGAGAGAGAGAGAGCGGGGTGTGTGTAGGAAAGAGAGAGAGAGAGAGAGGTGTGTGTGTGTAAGAGAGAGAGAGAGAGAGAGAGAATTAAAGTATGCTTAGGAAATTAAAACTAAAGAAAATAAATTAAAAAGAGAAATGAAATGAAATGTTATATTAACGTCTTCGAAAGGCCAAAGTGACTTATGAGACATGAGACAAGAAAGTTACAATGTGATGGATCTGATACAAAGTCAGAGTAAGAAGATGACAAAATAAAATATTATGGAATCCTAAACTGTTGGGTGTGGACTAAACGGCTAAATGAACTAGTTGGGATAGGTAGATCTCCTCCATAGTCAGTACTCTGACCAGACGTTGTGCATGTCGAGCCAAAGTGACCTAGCTAGATCCTCTAATGCAGCCTCTGTCGATGTTGTGTAGTCCTCCGTAGTCGTGGGCGTCTAGATCTCCCTAGATCAGTCGCTCGTTCGATCATTAGAGAGATAGGGAAGTAGAGAGCGAGAGAGAGAGGTAAGTAGAGAGAGAGAGAGAGAGATAGGAAATAGAGAGATAGAGAAAGAGAGTTTTATTTATATATATATATATATATATATATATATATATATATATATATATATATATATATATATAGAGAGAGAGAGAGAGAGAGAGAGAGATAGGGAAGTGGAGCTCCAGGAGTTATGGCAGAGAAATAGAAAAATAGAGAAATAGAGAGAGATAGGAAAATAGAGAAAGAGAGATAGCGAGAGCGAGACCAAGAGAGAAAGAACGAGAGATAGGGTACGTAGACAGAGAAGAAACTATGGAACTAAAAGAGGCAAAGGGGTTTTGCCTGCTACATGCATTGCCATGTACACCTGGGAGTGCACGTATGTGTCTACCCATATAGGATTTGACCAATAAAGACGAGATTTTGACCCGGTGGTCCTGATCTCCGTACACCTCTGGACCGAGGTGTACGGAGATTGGGCAGGACTAGAGAATGCGAGGTAGTTTACATTGTGAGGAGTATATATATATATATATATATATATATATATTAAAACAACATTCATAATCATTGTAGATGGCAACGTCATCAACTAACATGGAGGAAAAGATTGCATGCTTGTGCACGCTCTGCAAGTATCAAATCCTGCACAAGCGTAGGATAAGTAATGAGCATGTGCACAAGTACGGAGACTTTGCTAGAGAAACCGTACAGAATCTGCGATACGACTCCTACGGAATGGGCATTGATTTCCGTGACATAGCACCTACATCTGAGAGAGAGAGAGAGAGAAAAAATATTATGCGTGAAGGTCCGACCAATATAGAGCCACGGATGGAAGCAGAAAAGGGCTTACAGATAGAAGACGACGGCATGGAGGAGATGCTGGATGCCTTCTTCCAGACAAGCGAGGAGAACGTGAACGAAGCAGCACCAGAAGCCGTGCGCCTATCTCCTGAAGACATGTTGAGAAAGTTGGCACGTCAACCAATCTATGAAGGCGCCAAAATATCTGTGCTTCGTACTTGTCTGGCATTTTTGAATCTTCAGTCAGTGTACGGGTGGTCAGATGCAAGCGTCACTGCTTTGTTTAGGTACGTAATTTACAAAAGATATTTTTTGATTGCAACGGTGATGTGCTCGGAGAGCTTTAATTTTAATTTAATGTGGCTTAAACAGGTTATTGCGGGAGCAACTTCTCCCGGCTGGCAGTGAAATGCCCCCCTCCAGGCCAGACGCAAAGCAACTTCTGACCTCAGTTGGCTTGGACTACAACAAGATTCATGCATGTCCAAATGATTGCATTCTTTTTTGCAATGAATTCGCAGATTGTCTGTCGTGTCCTAAGTGCGGAGCAATGCGCTACAAACAAGATGCAGTTGGCGAGACAATGCCAGCTAAAGTGTTGCGGCATTTCCCTATTATTCCTAGAATAAAAAGCATGTTTCGTTGTGGTTCCATTGCAAAGTTGATGCGGTGGCATTCTACGAATAGATCCACTGACGCAACATTTAGGGTGCCCGTTGATTCGAAGGCTTGGAGGCACATTGAAGATACCTAGCCACATTTTAAGAGTGAACCACGCAATTTGCGTTTGGGCATGGCAATGGATGGAGTCAATCTATTTGGCTTGAGAAGCTCGTCATGGAGCACTTGGCCTGTGTGCCTTATCAATTACAACCTCCCGTCGTGGCTTGCTATCAAGAAGGGTCATTTGATTTTAAGCTTGATTGTACCTGGTAAGTTCAAAGCAAAAAACATGGATGTTTATCTAGCTCCACTAGTTGACGAGCTCTAGGAGTTATGGCATGGGATCGACATAGCAGATGCGGTTGAACCAGTAGGACAACAGCATGCAAGGATCCATGGACTTCTTATGTGGACTATGCATGATTGGCCAGGATACGGAGAAGCTTCTGGTAATGGTTATTGATTTACAAAATTCTCGCTATTCGCAAGCCCTTTGCCTTGGCCTGATTCATGCTTTGATATATGCACAACTAACAACTTCGGGATACAATGCATGTTCAATTTGCGGGCAGTCTTTGGATGTGCGCTATTCAAGAATGTGGGAGAGCTCCTCTGGAAGACAATCATGGGAATGAAAGACAATCGAGCTTCACGAGATGATTTGCAGTCGATTGGAAAGATGCCAGAGCTGTGGCCTTTCACCAATGCAGCTGGTCAAACAAAACTTCCAAGAGCGCCATGGGTATTGCTAAAAAACGAAGAGCGACAAGTGAAAAGGGTGATTTCAGAGTTCAGGACGCCAACAGGATATATGCGATGTCTCAAGACAGCATTCACCCGTGACGATCAACTGTCAGGGTGGAAATCGCACGACTGGCATAAGTTCTTGCAATTCATTCTTCCAATTGCGATCAAGGGGTGTTTAACGGAGGAAGTACGGACCTGCATTTACAAGATTTCAGAGCTAGTGCGGTGGATCTCTTCCAAGGAGATACGGGAGGAATCTATTACAGTCGCAAGGGCTAACTCCATTGAGGCAGTTTGCATGATTGAGAAGTATCTACCCACGAGCTACCTAACTATCCAAATGCACTTGCTCGTCCATGTAGTAGATGAGGTTGCAGTGGCAGGTACAGTCCACAGCCGTTGGATGTTCTTTCTAGAGCGGTTCATAAAAACACTTAAGGGTTTTGTTCGCCAAAAAGTGCGTCCAAAGGGGAGCATGGCAGAAGGATGGCTGGTGCAAGAGTCTCTTGTATTGACGACCGAATTTCTATCCGTTTCTGACCCAGAAATGCCTCAACTGTGGAGCGATGAGGAGGATGCAAGACTGGTGGGAGAGGAGCCGCAAGGGCAAGGGGTGCCGAAGAAAATGAACCTGGCCATGCGAGAAAAGATCATGAAGTTCTGTATACTAAATTCAGCGCCGATGCAAAAATGGCTTGAAAGGTACGAAGAAGAGAAAGAGAGATGTAATCTAGAGCGACAGGATTTCAGGCGAAGTCGAACGACTAGAGGCTTACCCTTGCCAGACTATCTCGCTCCTCTACCTGAATTCCCTACAATGGCATGGTTGGACAAGACAGTGAGAGCAGCTCGACAGATCGGAGAACCCATATCTCTAGAAGAGGAAGAGCTGGCTATTGGATGTGACTGGAAGTATCATACATACATGGCACTGTGGTCGCATGGAAAGCATTTCACAACAAAACAAATTGACAGCAGAAGAAACATGTTTGACAGTGGGGTAATGGTTAGTTTCATGCAAAAGAGCAGGACCATTGCTAGAGACACGAATGAGAGCACTAGCAACCTGGATTACTATGGTCTGGTGTCAGATATCCTGAAAGTAAGCTTCAGGCGGTTTGAGATGTTTTTGTTGGATGTGAAGTGGTTCAAGGTGATTACTTCTAGTCGCAATGCAACGGTACGCATAGATGGAAACAAACTTGTGCAAATAGATTCTACAAAGACTTGGACAGATGCGAGCGACACATTTGCTCTCCCCGAACATTGCGAGCAAGTGGTCTTTGTACCGGACCCTCGAGAGCAACAATGGTGGTTTGTGGTTCAGGTTGCTCCAAGAAATAAACAAGTATTTGAAGAGCAAGATCTCCTGGGGGAAAGTCAGTAAGACGACGTCCATACTACTGTGACATTAGATGGGATGGACGAAGGTATGGCAGAGGAAGCTGACAGATATACGAGGGATGACGCAGACGAGCCAGAATTGACACTTGTAGATGAAGATGCAATGGATGAAGACAATCTGCCAGAACGAGTTGGGAAAGAGTTATGTTTGCAATTAGAGATAGACAATGATACGGTGCAAGATCTTATCGATGATGCCTCACTCGTCGAGGCCTAGGCCTGTAAGTGTTTGTGTGAAGACTTTGATTTAAAATTAAGCTTAAAGTTAATTTAAACAACTGTGTTCTGACGCTTTATTTTACTTTCTTTGTGCAGGACTTTAGTATGGCAGACGAGATTCCAGATCCCGCTTCCATGAGTGCATATGCATTCATGGGCTTCATTACACGGATGACGCCTGCTCATATGGCAGAGGCTTCTCAGTACTGGGTAGCCAGAGGCACGGGTACTACGCCTCCGGGCTTCACACCCGAGGGTCCGACGCCTAGGGGGGGGACGCCTACGGGGTTCAGGACGCCTATGGGTACAACACATTCTTCTCCCCTCACGACCGCTTCGACACCTAGGGGTGGAGCAGAGGCGGGTACGTCCTCATCTCCGCAGCACAAGCGCACTCGCCGATCTCGGCGATCGTCAGGTGGAGGTGGTGGTTGCTGTGGAGGAGGGTCCACAGATGCTTCGACCCCTCCTCGCTCACGACCCCCGTCTTACCCAGGCACACCTCTCGACACACCTCGGACACCTTGGGGGGCACACGATCCTAGTGCCTCCAAGCTCTATACTGTACGGGGAGATGGTTCTGTTGACATGGATAGAGTCGGGATGGAGATGCGACAGCGGATTCGCCAGTTCGTGGAGCTGCAGTTTTCGACCAGCATTCTGACGTCTTGGGATTAGCAAGAAAAGAAAAAAGTCACTTACATAGTGGAGACCATCCTGAGAGAGTACCAACCTACTCCGGGTTCTTCCGTTGTTTCGATGCGGTGGATCAAGGGTGTTGCACGGGACACCATTAAACATCAACGAGATGCAGCTCGGAAGGCTTTCAGGACCGGCTCGCTAAAGCCTTCGGGCATCCCACACGAGACGTGGCTAGAGATCAAGGAGGATGAGCGGACAGCGGCCACGCGGTTCAGACAACAGCGTGAGGCTGCGCAGGTACGACAGATGACTAGGGGGACATCTCATCTTGGCAGCGGAGGCTTCGACACCTTTCGCTATGAGTTTGTGAGTTTCTAATCCAATCTTAACTATGGCATTTTTTAAAACGCGATGAATCATGTATTCTTATTACTTTGATTTTTGTATAAACGCAGAATCTTGCGATGCATCGAGCTCCATCACGCGAGGAGGAGTCAGATGGATATCGCAGAGGTATCTATGAAGTACTGAATGATCTTGAAGCTTCAGGAGAGCCTGTAGACTGGGAGGCCTTACAGTCTCGCTGATCGCTTGAGGTGAGACGTTAATATGTGTGAGTTGATTTAATTAAGTCAGTATATGTGAAGTAATATCAATACTAATCTTGTGAGTTGTCCTATGTGCAGGTTGCGACGCCTAGTCATTAGTGGACCAGATTTCATCTATATGCTTTGTGAAACACAGACACGCTTCTGTCTCTTTTTTGTACAAACAGTTAGTGTTCAAACAGTTATTGTTTCCCTTATGGTTATGATTATTGTCATTGTCATTGTATAGACAGTTATTGTTTCTCTTTCTGGTTATGCTTATGGTTATTGTTAATTTTGTTTATGGTTATGGTTATCTGCATTATGGTTTTGATTAAAGTGGTTATAGCCGGTTATGGTTTTAAGTTATGGTTATGGTTCGTTATGGTTATGCTTTTAAGTTATGGTTATGCTTTTAAGTTATGGCTATGCTTTTCAGTTGGTACGGTTGTCTTTCATTGGCCTTAAATCTCATGTGAGATCCTACATGGATAGCATGTAGGAGGCGTATACATGATATGGTTTTTTTTTAAAAGTTTATGTAAAAACAAAGGGAACTCTGCCAAAATTTCTGCGCGCAGGAGCATGGTTGATATTTTGGTGCTGCTCGCTTTCTTGGGCAGAGGGCAGGAAGTCTGGCTGTGGCTGTGTCCATCTTTTAACTGGGCACAGGCCAGGCTACCTGCCCTCTGCCCAAGAAAATTTTTTTATGCTATGGTCGTCGCTATGTGCGTCGCTATGCGCGTCGCTAATAGCGACTGGTTTCACAGCGACGTGCATAGCGACGGGCCGTGTCGATATCTTTGTCGATAACACGTTTTTTTGTTGTAGTGCCTATTTTGGCTACAACCCTATGGCCTTGCTCTAGGCCCACACTCTTGCTTTTGCCCTCGCTCCAGCCCTCTTGCTCACACACCACATCTACTCCTTCTTATTCCATGGTGCTTCTCCTGCTCTCAGACTACTCTCGACTCTCAAATCGATTGTTGCATTGGAAGAGGCAAGTGGAGGTGTCAAGGGTGCTAACCAACATTAATCAGGACAACGATAGGGTCCTTACTTGGTCTTGGAGCCACCATGCACCTACCAATGCAATAGCTCGGTGTGGAATACTTGGGCTCGCACAGTAGCAAAACAAATTCAAAATAGCACCACAACTATTGGTAGGTGAATATGATGAGTATAGAGGGAACAGTTCAAGGCTCTCATCCCACCATTTACTAAAGCTTCCTTGCCTACCCACCAACATCCATGCTTCGATGGTATGTGCTCACTATCCCCTCAAGCTCCCAATGGAGCGATCTGGCTACTGATATGCTGTCAACAATCTAGGTCATGTATGTTAAGTCAAGGTTTCTAATAGATAAAACATTTCAACCTCCATCTCATGTAGCCCAAAGTTTGGTATACAATTGTAGTCTATTCTCTCTTCTACTCTATTATGAAGAAGCCTTTTCAGGCATTCCACGTGGCAACAACTGGGGAGTGAGGTGGTGAGTAGCCAGGAGGTCGACCGACATGACGAGGTGATGGCTGGGGAGTTGAAGAGGACCTAGGCCTAGTAGGTGAAGGAGTAGCCACGATGTGTGTGTGTGTGTGTGTGTGTGTGTGAGAGAGAGAGAGAGAGAGAGAGAGAGAGAGAAGAGAGAGAGAGAGAGAGAGAGAGAGAGAGAGATAGATAGATAGATAGTTCTATTATCGGCCTCAAAGGTCAACTATGACCTATGTGGTACTCACTCTCTCGCACTTGACGAGGGTATAAGGTGCAAAGTCGATGAGACTCCTCGCCAGTGCCCCAATGTCCTGTCTCGCAGCATAGAGAATGGGAGCGAAGACGAATGGAGGCAATGGTGCGGATCGCACTCAACGAGATGGGCTCAAGGATGTAGGGATGGGTTCGATTACCTCGTTTGGAGAAGAAGATTGGGGTAATGTGTGTGGTGTAATGGCTAAAGCGAGAACCTTCGAATTTCTCCCAAGCCATGATACATTGGTGTTGCAAGAAGGCCTCATTAACTTGGGAGTCGATCGACGCATCCTTGACCAAGTGACATGCATCCCATCTTCCAAACCATTTCTTGATGTCAAGCATCCACCCCGAACTTAGTATTTTCCTCTTGCATGTCTTTTGGACCTTTTGACTTGCTTCATATGCGATTCTAGGAAGTCGATACAAAGGGCTACGTTGTGTCTTAAGCATGTACTCCACAACCCTTTGCATGCCCAAGACCTCAATGGGAAGTGATCCGGACTCAAGAAGTAAGAGCATATAGGGTGTTTGTGTCTTGACTTGGAGAAAGTGGGTGAGAAAACGCTTTTGGACATTCTCAAACTCTTTCCAAGTAGACTTCCCGATGCTACCACCCCACACCTCCACTCCATAAAGAAGCACCGGTGTCACCAATGTGTCAAAGAGGTACTTTTTGAGAGCCCAACACTTGATCTCTCCAGCATTGCACATGTTCTCAAATGCATAATAAGCCCTCTTCCGGCTTCCAAGCGACGCATTGCGTAATCCTTCCATTTATGATTGGATGGAACCTCAAGGCCAAGGTACTTGAAGCTATCTACCACTCCAAGTTGCTCATTGTTGTATACAATGCATGGATTTTTGTCATTGAGGGTCTTTACAAGCATAACCTTGGTTTTGGATCCATTCACAATCAGCCCGCTATGTAGGCAAAAGCGTTCCAAGACACCCATAAGCTTTTGTGCATCTTCTAAGGTATGTGCCAAGAGCACTACATCATCGGCATAAAGCAAAAGCATGATCACTGCATTTCTGATCTTAACCTCTTCTATGCCTTCTTGTTGCATAAAATCAAGAACCATGCATTCCAATTCATCAATGAGTAGCCCAAAGAGGGTTGGGGAAAGTGGGCATCGTTGTTTGACACCAATGGTGCTTGCAAAAAAATTTGAAATTCCAACTCCTATACGTAGTCGACATATCACTTTTTGGTAGATGTGAAAGTGACTGCATGCATAAATTCTCTCGGCATTTGAAGGCTTTGCACATGTCTCCAAAGATTTCCTCGCGATACCATGTCAAAAGCTTTCTTGAAATCCACAAAGCAACAATACAACTTTTTCCCTTTCAATCGAAACGCTTCCATAAGAACTCAAAGAGCGACAAGGTGATCGTAGTGCTATGATGCTTTCGAAAACCTGCTTGGCCAAGTGCACGTTTGCCGTTATTTTCAGCCCATTCACTTATCTTCATCTCCATAATACATCCAAATAACTTTGCCATCAAAGAACCAACCATTATAGTACGATAGTTGTTTACATTGTTTACATCTCCTCCTTTGTGCAAAGGTTTGATTCAATTTGCACTCCAATCATGAGGCCTGACATGCTGAAGTGCAAGGTTAAACATATTGCGTATCCAATATCATGTTTTCTTGCTTGTCCATTTAATCATTTCAGCCTTGACACCTTGAAGGTCCCCTGCCTTGCGAGTAGCAAGTTTCTCAAGCGCGTGGCATATATCTTCAATGGTAAAGAAGGGAGGCATAAACGGAAGGGAGCTACAACACTCCATCTTATCAACATTGGGTTGTTCATAGAAGTTCTTGCAATGCGTATACATATCTTCAAGAGTCAAGTCACCAAAGCTCTCAACACGCTTGCCTTTTAGATTTTGCCAAAACTTGCCACATGCATGTGCTTTCTCTTGTGCTAAAAGAAGTTGTTTTTTGAATTCCCACCTTCTCCTCTTTTTTTGAACAAGTGCTTTGTATGTGCGTAAACATTCCAAGTAAACTTCCTTATCTTTGTTTCCATTCAACCTTAGCAAATGTTTCGGGCTTGACTACATTCCATGTCAAACCATTTCTTCTTGGTGCTACCCTTCTTAGACCTTTTGCAAGACATGTGTTTCACTGAAAAGCATTCCTTCGCACATGAGCAAATTACTTCTTTGAAAACTTTCCATTTGCATTCTGATGTTGGTCTCTCTTAATGATCTGTCATGCTTAACATTTGGTCCACCATATCAACATATACGTAGGTACAAATGATTCACATCATGATTGGAGGCTACATGCTCGGGTCTTTTACCACACTTGAGGTCAATACATAACATCCTATGATCCGATTCTGGATTCCATTCACCAAGTGTAAAGCTTTGTATGCATTCTAGAGTGGCTTCCAAAAACAACATATAGTCAATCATGCTATCACCATTGTACTTTCTACATGTAAAGTCATTAGTGCCTTGCCATAGAAATACACCATTTGCAATGAGCATTCCGATACTATTGCACATATGTAGAAGTGACTTTCTATAGTGATCTAGTTCTTTTGCATCATTAGAACTTCGATTATACATGTATGAGTCGTCCATTCTTCTTGAGACATGTGGCATGTCGACTTGTTGTGTGTCATGTTGTAATGTATTTGTGTGAGCATTCATGTCTCCAAAGACAATGACTTCACCCTGAAACCTTGTAATGAGCAATGTCTTCTTCTAGTTCAACAAAGGGCTGATCTCTATCCATATCCAAGCGAGCATAAAAGTTGAAGTCATAATGAGGAATGTAGCAACCAGCCACAAACATGACTTGACCATTTGGTGGACTGATTTTCAGCCACCATAAGTAGCATTTGTACTTATCGTCTTTGACAGTGGAAACATCTTTCAAACATTTTTGGTCATACATGCTACGCCTCCTTGTCCTCTATGTTGCTTTGTATTTTTGGCCCACATCAAAGAATGCACATCGTATTTGTCCAATCCAAGAATTCGTTGCACATCATGCCCCCATGTTTTGACAAGAAGTATCACATCAGAGTCATTGGTAAGCTTATCAATGCCAATTCTTGCATTCCATGGATACCCATTACAATTCCAAAAGCTTATTCGCAAGCGTGAGTTGGTCTCATATATCATTTGTCCCTATTTGTTGGGTGGACTTGCAATGACTTTTCTTCTTGAGATGACACCTTAACCTTCTTGCTTCTTTCTTCATATGCTTTGCGACGTATATTTTGTTGCATAAGAGTGCGATTTTCATATACGTTACAACCCGTTCCTTTGAGGTAGATCCAACTATTTTCAATGATGATCTTTCTCTTTACCTCATCAGCCATGGTACATACAATAGGTCTTTCTCCCGAGCAAGGGACTCCTTGTTTTCCAACTCGATGTGCACCATAAGCCATGATTCCAGACATGCCAAAGTATGTAGCAAAAAACTCTTCAATAGCATGTTGACCGTTGGGTCAACAACACAACATAACTCAAGTTTTGTACCAAAGTATTATCTTTTGCGAGTTATGAAATGCTGCGGATTATGGATATAAACGTCATTTGTAATGAGTAGTTATTCTAGTTTCAGAAGCCGGGGTGCAATGGCACTTCCAGATTGTAAATACAAAGCCATTGGACCCTTTCAACCCCATTTTTGGTTAAACCTAAGGTAGCCGTAGTATATAAGGTACCTAGGTCATTTTGTAAAGAAGACTTTTAATCATAATCAAAACTTAGCGCTGTCGTCTACTGTGTGTGAGAGAGAAAGAGAGTGAGTGTGAGCTTCATCCTCTTGCTACGCCCTGCTCGCTCAACACATTGGAGATCCGACTGCACCATTGCTGTAGGCTCGAGGAGAGCTATGCGACAACGCCAAGCATTCCACGCGAGACGAAGCGCACACGCCGACGCATCTACGAGCTATTTGTGGCCGTAAGTGTATCAAACGATGTCTGTTTTCTGCGTGCTAGTAGTCTATAGAATCGTGGCGACATAAGCTACGCATAGGTATTCATAAATTTCAGTTTCGGACACTTTCAAAATTCTGTTCTGTCATCCTACGCGTTTTCCGCAGATGGGTTTAGAGTGAGGGTTTTGAGTGTAAAAGCTTAGGAACAGGTGTATCCTAGTGAGGGGACGGTGTTCCTTAATTTTCGTACGAATCTGGCATGATTAGGTTAGTTACCTTTCGTATGTGTGTATGTGGCTAGGTGGTGTAGTTGAGAGCAGTGAGGTTCTTGATTGTGGTTTAGTTGGCCTTCCAGAGTGTTGTATGTGTAGGATGGTCTCAGCTTGACAAGCTTAAGAGATTTCCTCCGTGTGCCTATCGTGTCATCTGTGTCCTCGATTGACATTATGTTGATCTAGGTAGTGTTTGCATGCACCTCATGGGTGTGTGAGTAGCTTCCCGTCCAACATTGGCGCCGCTGCCGGGGACACAAGGACCTAAGTAGGTTTCCTACTAACACTCGTGTGATGGTTGCTTGATTTAGTTTGGGCTAAAAAAAGCATTTTTCTTAAGTGGATCCGGAAGAGGATATTTCGTGATCAAGTGGATAGCCAGGAAGCGTGTGCCTTGCCGAGGGTCTGCGACTAGATAGGTTTAGTTAGGATCTGTGGATTATAGTAGTTGTTGGTGGTCGAGTGATTTGTGAGGTGATAAAAGTGTTTACTAGTCCGTGTGTGGCAGTGAAGCGTTTTTCTACTCATAGATGCAAAACCCCATATGGTTTGTAGGAGTAGCTTTAGGTAAGTGATTCGATTCTGATCTAGAGCTATTCATCATTGAATTATTTGCTAAAGTGCTTGATTGCATTTGAAATCACGGAAAAGTGTGCTTTTGAGGGTAAAAATGCATTAAACAAGCTTTTGTGGATATTTTTGTATGATTGACTGATGTTGTGCATATAAAAGAGCATTTGCAAGGGTTCTGTGAAGAAAACCTGCAATTCTGTAAACATAGACATCCTACGCGTAGGATGTCTCAAGGGGGTTCTGGAGACCAAATTTGAAAATTCTGACTGCACCAGTGGGTTCAGAGGGTAGGTTTTACCCTAGTAACATATTGACTTGGGTGTTTTTCCCTACTTTTGTTGATCAATAGCCAAAAGGCGGAGTCAGAAAACGCAAGATTTTAGCAAAGGCTTAATTGAGTGATTTTTGCATGTTTTTGCAATTGTGAAGCATACTTGCACTTGCTGAGAGCATAAGGAAGCATCAGGGACACTTCAGTCTGAAAAAATCAGCAGTAGACATCCTACGCGTAGGATGTCTACATGGTGATCTAGTGGAAATTTTGAAAATCTGAGTTTACCAGTGTGTTTAGAAGGTAGATTTTACCCTATTTTCACCTGGAAAGTGGAAATTTGACCAAATTTTGACAGATCAAAGCCAAAAGACGAGAATTGCCAGACATCCTACCCAAATTGTGCCCAAGGCATAATTTTTGAGACCAAACCATAGGATGACTTCATGTGCATGTTATACATGATGTTTTGAGTGCATGTGAGAGTTTTCATCTCATTTGGGTCAGTGAAAGGGAAGATTGAGCGGACTTTAGCATTTTGACTGAAAAAGGCAAGAACAACTAATTTGGGTCTTTTGAGATCCAAACTCAAATCTAAGCATACCACTGGGTTACTGACATCAAGGGGAAGCTGTGGGACAAGTCTGGGGTCAAACAGGCCAAAAAGACATACTACGCGTAGGATGTCATATGTGTGATTTTGCACTTTAAACTTAATTTTGAGCATACCACTGTGATCAGCACCTTAAGGAGAGTCTGTGGTTCAAATTTGGGGTAATTCTGAGGAGTTAGACATACTACGTGTAGGATGTCTAAGGCATAATTCTGAAACCAAAAGTTTACTGTGACCATACCATGCTGTCATATAGCCTTAGGCAAGCCTCTTAGTCAATTTTGGTCCAAATTGGAGTTGATTTGACTTAGGAATTCATCAGAACAGACATCAGGCTTTTGGAACAGATTCTTGATCATTTGACCAACCTATAAGTGTCAGAATCAAAAAGTAAAAATAGATGTGAGTTAAGCACATCAAGGGGAAGCTACAGTGCAAGTTTGAGCTGAAACAGAGCAAAAAGACATCCTATGCGTAGGATGTCTCCAGCTTGATTTAGGACTCCAGACCAACCTATGAGCACACCACTGTGATCAGCACATCAAGGAGAAGCTGGGGTGAAAATTTCAAGTCATTCCGAGCAAAAAGACATCCTACGCGTAGGATGTCTCAAGGCCATTTTTAGGACCAACTGAAAATCTAAGCATACCATTGTGTTGTTGGACTCAAGGGGAGTCTCTGGACCAAATTTTGTTAAATTCTGAGCATATAGACATACTACGCGTAGGATGTCTCTAGGCCAGGTTTAGGGTCCAACTGTGCTTTTAACCACACAGAAGTGTTCACAGTGTCACAGAGATCCCAAATCTTCTTCCATTCTAAAACTGCATTTCACTATTTTGGCCATAACTTTCACAAACGGTATCGGATCGGAAAAGTTTTTATATCAAAACGTAGCCTGAGAGCGGCCCTACAGATTTCAGAGCAAAACCTGAACTAAATGTATGCCAACGGCAACCATTTCGTTCAACTTTGAAAAAAACATCGTTTGAGGCCTCAAAATTCATCCGGAAGTCAGGGGTGTCTAAAAGCGACAATTTGCGAGAAGTGTGACGAAACGGTTGTGGTTTTGGACATAGTTTCGACTTTTCCCTAACCAAAGCACTTGAACACAGTGGACTAAGTCTACTTGAACCAAGCAAAAACTCTTAAGCCCAGAAATCATGTCTACCCTAGATTCAAACGCAGCTTACACAAGCTTGGAGATCCCGACGATAGAGGAATATCCTCCCACAATGGATCTTCTAAACTTGCAATTGATAAAGACCCATCTTGTTGAGAGAGTCTGGATGATTGGTCAGGAGAGTGAAGGACTATATAGATACATTGACGACAATGAGGTCAATCTTTATTGGTGTTCAGATCCATACCTAGAAGAGATAACGGATTACAAGCTCTTATATGTCTACACATACGGAGTCGAGTGTCAATGGAGATCTATAGTTGTCAACAAGTATGGACGAGAATACAGAGTTGTAGAAAGCACAAATCCACAGACTGTACTAGAAAGAGGTGGATATTTGGTCAATGAAGGACCACAAATGCCTCCACTAAACACGAGAATTCCTATAGGAATTCCAAGAAGAGAGCCACCAGGATTCCCTTCAAGAGCGACACGAGAGAAGGATTGGGAGAGTCTCTAGTTAGACTTGTAGACAATCCACGAGTTAGACCATCCCAAGTCCAGAAATGGGTAAACAGAAAATACTCCGGAGATGAAGATCCGAGAGATCACGTAGCGGCTTTTAGAAGAGTGATTAGAGCAGAGGAAGTTTCAGATTTTGCGACACAGTTTGCGGGATTTGGATTGACTCTAGAAGATGATGCAACTACATGGTTCGACTCGGTGGAAAAATGGGATTTTGAGACCCTAGATGAGCTATTTGAGGAGTTTATTGAAGAATTCTCGCCAAAAGGCATTGCTCACAACACGGTCTCGCAAATCCATAGATTCAAACAGAAAGAGGATGAATCAGTACGCAAAGCATCATTACGACTCAAGAGATATATTAAGCTCTGTCCGAGAGCGGAATTACCTACGCAAGCATGACTGATGCTGATCTTTATCCAGGGAATGAGACATGCGGGCCTTCAGAAGGATCTGCATATGATAAGGAGGATGACGCTAAACGAGTTGATCAAAGAAGCTCTTTATCTAGTGGATAACTGTGAGGCATACAAAGAAAAGGACTTAGAGAGTCAAGGAGATGACACATCCTCTCAGCACAGTGTTTCACAGATAAGTGAGTCCATTGCCAAGCCAACAGCACCTATTGATCAAGAAAAGCTTATCGACGACTTGGTCAAGAGGTTGATTCCTCTTGTAAGGTCTGATTCGGGAGAGCCGAAGTGGTGTAAAATTGAGAGAAAATGGACGAACCATACGGGGGAAGAGTGCTATTATAGCATGGAAAATGCTAGGGAGAGGTATGTACAACCTGTTCCAGAAGCACCTACTCCACCTAGATACATTACGGGGAATGCGCCAGGACCAATAGGAGTTTTAAGGCCACAGCTTGTCTTAGGACAACAACCTCCGCTGCCAGGTGCTAGAATGCAGGTAGACATGAGATACATGCCAATGATGAAAGCATCAAATAAACCAACGCCAGTACCAGCTACAATGTGGTATAGCAACCAAAGTGAGTACTACCCTTCGGAGCAACAAAATGTGAGAGAAACACATGGAGTGGTGAGGCCGGTACAACCTCCACCTCCTGGGTTTCAGTTGAAAGAAAGAAGGTATGAAATGGACTAAAGGACATTGCGATTCATTGCAAATAGCAACTTATCTAGGTCAAAGCTTACTTATAGCCAAGAGGAAATGCTAAAAGAATCTCCTCAACCACAAACAGATTGTCACAAAAGTCGTGACAACCACTTGGTCAAACAATGTCCTCATACGGAGATCACTAAAGTAAATGCCTATTGTCTTGAGTGTGGCATCACTCACTTGATCCTCGATTGCCCGAAAAAACCAAACCAAATCAGGAAAAGCACGACAAATGTATTAGGGATTGTTCAGCTACCTAGTAGCTCAAAAAAATGAAAATGTCGTACCAGTTCAAGTAGTTACGAGAGCACAAGCTCAAAAGAAAGCTGATGAGAATCCAGAGACAAAGAACACGGAAAGTGACACGAGTCCAAAGACAGATGAGGGACCAAAGACAGACGCACCTAGTCAGAAAACCAAGAGCAAACGAAATAGTTGGAAATCTAGAAAGACTAGGATGAAAGCTCGCAGGGAACGAGAGAAAAAATCCCTAGCTGAGAAGCTTACCGAAGCTGAGGAGAAGATAAAACAACATGAGGAAAAGGAGGCACCTTCTCTTACAAAGATAGTTAAACCTCTAGAAGAACCATCCACGGATGAGAAACGAAGTGCTAGTTCAGGAGGATCTGTGTTGGTAGATAAGGTTAATGAGACATTAGATGCCCTCTTGAAAGCCTATGATGCGAGGCTCAAAAACAACCAAACCCAAGAGCAAAGGTGGATGACATATCCCTATACGGAACTAGAAAATCAAAGGTTTGAAATGTGCCATAAAATGATTCAAACAGCCCAAGCTTTACTAGAACCACCAGGTGCAAAACCTGAGGATGTGATCCGTGTCCTGCCTACACAAGTAATCCCACCAAACCAGGAACTAAAAGAGCCAGATTCTAGTCATGAGCACAGACCAAACCTCAAAGACCCAGCATTAGAACCAAGGATAGTACTGAATACCATGGATAACTCTTCCGAGGGATTTCCCCAAGCTATACCTAAGGATTGTAAAGAGATAGATGGTCTTGACGAATTGTGGAAACAAGTCAGAGAGGCCAATGAAGCCAATGACCTAAGAAGACGAGTAGACAAGACTGGTGATGAACGAGGAGTGTTTCTACCACCAATAGAGGAATTTGAGACTGGATCTCAAATGAATCTAGACGTGCGATCGTGTTGGGGCGACAAAGGATCTGTACAATCTATGGATAGTCAGCCCCATTCGCCAAGAACACTACCGTCCTACATGGGAGAGTACGAGACCAAGTCAAATGTGGTTGCAGTCCCATCACAGAGACTGTCTCCCAGCAAGGCCATCGATTCAAAGGGGCTAGTAGATATTCTATCTACCCCAGTCACCTGTACAATAATGTTAGCCGAGTTGCTCAGAATAAGACCAAACATGTGGGCTAAAAATTTCTAGAGAAATTTGGTGTAAAAACCCCAATGACTCAAATCGAGTGTTGAGCCAGCAGAGGATCACACCCACATTTTTGCTCACACTCATCATTTTTGTAACCATTGATTGTAATAAATGTCTTTCCGACATTGATTTTGATTGGAGCCATTCATTAAGTAACGGGACTCAATTGAGTTTCCAGCTTGTAATTCCGAAGTAATTTCACTTGCTGATGTAATTAGTTAGAGATGTTCTCACCTCCAAGGCTGAGGTATATAAGCCAAAGTTTTTGTAACCTAAGGGGATTCAGATTATTAATCAAAGTGAGTTTTTGAGCGCCGTGACTGTGTCTGAGAGAGAGAGAGAGAGAGAGAGAGAGAGAGAGAGAGAGAGAGAGAGAGAGAGAGAGAGAGAGAGAGAGAGAGAGAGAAAGTCTTATCTACTTGCTACGCGAGCTACGGAGCCGCCATTGGAGAAGCGACACCGCCATTGTGTTAGCAACGGCGAGAGCTACGCACAGATACCAAGAGTGCGCGCTATCGGCTTCTATGTGTGGTAAGTTCCTACGAGCTTCGGTGTGAGTTTTCTTCCAACTCGTGTGTCGGAATAGAGCGTGCAGCATATCTATAGAACCACAACGAGTAGAGCTGCACATTAGTACCATCAAGGTCAAGTTTTGGTCACCTGTATTTTTCGGCCTGTCTTCATACGCGTTTACCGCACGGAGTGATTATAGGTTGATTTTGCAGTTCAAGTCTTTAGGGTGTTGTTCTTACCTAATGTATAGACTTCCTCTTGAGTTTGAGATCGATTCAATGATTCTAGATCCTGTTTCGTATAGCATTCGTTCGTAGTACGGATTTCAGTCACTTGCGTATTTTAGAACTTAGATTTGATTTCCTTAGTAGTGATTGTCATTAGAAGGTCGAGTAGGTGATTTGACACCCACCTAGTTGTTTCCATGCGCCTGCGGGTCAAGCTTCGTCCTCGTCTGACAAATTCTGTTGTTGGTTGAGTTCTCGCTATTTAGCTTCCGCTAGCGGCGTAACCGCCTTAACATTTGGCGCCGCTGCCGGGGACGAGAGCCCTAAGTAGGTGACCTTAGACTAATCCTACGAGGTGAGTCGTATAAACTACTTTGTATACTTTAGTTAGAAAAGATCTAGGAGTGGTGGACTCCGAAGATCTCGAGAGATACTAGGAAGTGGGGTATTCCTGGGTCTTCCGTGTTGACAGTATTTTTAGTTTAGCTTAGATTTGTTTGTTGTTTTGTTGGTGTTGAGTAGTTGTTGATAGAAGAAGAATTTGCTAGTCCGTGAGTGGCAGTGGATCTCTTTAAGATCACAATTACCAAACCCATTTTATGATTAGGAATAGCTTAGGTAGGACTTCATTTGATCCTGATCTAGAGCTAGTAATCATTGGAGTATTTGCTTGATATGGTTGATTGCATGTTAGATCACTAAATCGTCGAGTTAGTAGTGAAACTTGCAATAAACAAAAGTCAGAGAAATTTTCTGTGTATCTGGGAGTTGCTGAGCACTAGAGAAAGCTTTAGGAAGGATTCTGTGCCAAAAAACTGGAAATCTGCAACTTTAGACATCATACGCGTATGATGTCTAAATGACCAAACAGAGACCAAAACAGAAATTTTGACTTTACCAGAGTGTTCAAAAGGGGGGTTATACCCTAATTTCAACTTAAAACAAGAGCATTAACACTCAAAGAAACCCAAAAAGACAAGTCGGAGTCCAAGAAACGCAAAGAAGAGGAAATGTTGGATTCAGATCTTGTTTTTACATTCAAACCTGACAACAACACTTGAAACTCAATTATAAACATTGGAGAAGACTTAAAACCAAAAATAGTCAAAATCTGGGACAAAAGACATCATACGCGTATAATGTCTTTTGGCACATCCACTGCTTATTTTTTATATCTGACCTGACAAGATTGTTACAAGCACTGTTGGAAGCATAAATATCAAGTTTTGACCCAAATTGATGAAAAAGACATCATACGCGTATGATGTCTTTGACCTAATTTTGGACATATTTTGATACTTTGCTAACACAGATCCATTGTAATAGCTATCTAGAGGTTATATTTCAAGTTTCATCCCATTTGGATCACAATTGACCCAAAAAACAAGTCAAAAGCGGAAAATTGCCAAGAAAAGCCTAAATTAGCCATAACTTGCTCAAACAGAGTTCAAACTAAATTTTGTGAGTGGACAGAGCATAAGGGGGCTACTGAGAGTGAGCATAACCAAAATAGTCTAAATCTGTGAAAAAAGACATCATACGCGTATAATGTCTTTTTCAGCATAACAGCAACAAAATTCTCACTTGATGAAACAGAAGTTGTCCAACTGACAAGATTAAACAATTGACCAAGTATCAATCAGTTTGGATCAATTCTGACCACAACAACTTGGGAAAACAAATTGCCGAGACGGAGAAGTTAAAGTCCTTTAGGGGAATTGATGAATTTGAGATCGGGCAGGAATCTCCAGAATAACCAACCAAAACAAGGGGAACAAGCAAGTGTCATATCAACCGAGGAAAGTGTAAACCAAAGTTGGGTGCAACCATTAGAGCCGATCTTTGAAGGAAGTGTTTCTGATACTTCTTCGGAGAGATCTTACGAGATTTTCACCGAACACTTGGAACACTTGAACCTGAACAACAGAGAAAATATGGCAGCAGGATCATCAAACCCTTCCGCCACAATGAAGCTATTGTTCATAAAATACCAGTACGACAATGAGCAAGGTGCCAAGATCTACAAAGATGGAATGGACCGCTATTGTGTAAAGATAGAAGAGAGACCTAGTGAGTTTAAGAACTTAGTGCCTGTGAGCTATAGCGGAGATAGATATCTAGATGACGAGGGTACCATGTACTTGGTAGTCCTAAACCCTAGCATTATGGACAAGTGGGGATTGATGGGCACCAAAGCCAAAGTAGATGAAGAACTTGAGGAGAAAGCACCAATAATGAACTTCCCTGATGCGAGGTTAAGAAGAGAGAATGAAACTACAAGGATCAACACTGATAACATCTATGTGGGGCTATACAAATATAATAATGGGGAGCAGGATCTCTATTATAGATGTGAAGAACCCTACACTGGAGAGTTGACAGACCGAAAAAGACTTTATGTCTTTACCTACACAGAGGGATCGGAAGTGAAAATTGCCGCTTACGACAAGTATGGGAGGCAATACTCAACAATGGGCAAGAAAGAATTAGAAGGATATACATACTTTGGGGGACCACTACATCAGTATTATGTTACTTCTAGCTCACAAAGACCAGCACCAACAAATGGAGGGCAAAACCCAATGACGACAGGAGGACAAAGAACTCAAGCTGCTGACTCTTTCAGTCAACCTCAGTACTCGAAGCCCGGACCAATGGGATCATTACATTCCAGAGAGTCAATGGATACGAATCGAGGTAGTGCAGTTCCAATCCACACATATACCACTCCAGGTCCAAGGTTCGAAGCGGAACCATCACATTTACCTCCTAGTAGTAGATTCAGGGCAGGGGAATCGACAAGGGTAACCTATGAAGTCCATGATGCTAGAGAAGGCTTTAGCCGGGACACAGGAGCAATGAGATTGGTAGCCGACCATAGACGCATGAGACCATCTCAAGTAGCCAAGTGTATGCCAAAGAAGTATGGTGGTTCAGGAGATCCGTATGCACATGTGTCACTCTTTAAGCAAGTCTTAAGAGCTGAGCAGATAACAGATTTCCATACACAATACGAGGGATTTGGTCTTACTCTAGAAGGTACGGCATTGACATGGTTTCAACCACTGAACATAGGGGGATTCCATGACATTGACCATTTGCTAAGAGAGTTTGCTGAGGAATTCTCAAAACGAGGGATTAAGCACAATACGGTCTCACAAATATATGCTTTTAAACAGAGAGAACACGAAAAAGTGAAGGAAGCTTCACTTCGCTTCAAACAATACATTGAGAGATGTCCAGTACGTGAACGACCACAAGATGACAGACTATCTGTTCTCTTTATTGAGGGACTGAGAAACGACACTCTCAAGAAGGACTTGCACTTGAAAGCTTGTACAAGTTTCGAGCAAGTGACGAGAGAGGCATTGTACTTAGTGGATAACTGTACGGTTTATGGAGAGGTGTCAGCGGATACAGATTTTGCATCCAGTAGCTCCTCCTCCGTAGCGAGCGAGACTACCACTAAAAAGAATGTTCAAACAACAACCATGCCAAATGTAGAGCAAATGATAGAAGATGCTCTAAAAAGGATGGCACCATACCAAAAACCATTGCCAAAAACACTGAAATGGTGTGCTATTGAACAAAAATGGACAAACCATCCAACAGAGGAGTGCTATTACAACAAAGGGTATGTAAGGGAGCATCAGTATGCACCTCCTGCTCAATTAGCACCACCTCAGGTACATCCAGTACCTCGATACCCAACGGGAAATGTACCAGGACCTATGGGGATAGAAAGACCGCAACCGGTATTGGGACAACAACCGCCTTTACCAGGAGCAAGACCAGTGGGCATTAGATATACACCAACCTTAGAGAATCAGGAAGAACAAGCCTTAGTGCCTGTTCAAGCCTATTATGAAGAATCTGGTGCACACATGTCTCCAACTGTGTATTACCCACCCGAAGAACCCAAACAACCAGAACCATGGGGCATGATTGGGAATGTTGGAATACCAACAGTTACAAGTGCTTCTGATGAAGAGAGGTACAATTTGGACGCAAGAACATTGATGTTCATAGCTCATGGAGGGTTAACAGGACAAAGACCATCCTATCCACAAAGGACGAATCAAATGGGACCAAGACCAGCATTAGGACCCTGTTACAAGTGTGGAGGTGACCATCTGATGAATGTTTGTCCACATACGGAAATCATTAGAATTAACGCTTATTGCACTGAGTGTGGGGTTACTCACTTCATTGAGGATTGTTCAAAGAATCCAAACAAAGTGCAAAAGACGACATTGAATATGCTAGAAACTATTCCTACCAGCAGTGGGTCTGAAAATGAAACTCTGATACCAACGCAAGTTGTTACTAGAGCTCAAGCTAAGAAAACCACTAGAGAACCTGAGAATGGAAAGTTAGCGACTGAAATGGTTAGTCAAGGACCGCGGAGTCAGAAAAACACATGGAAAGCTAGAAAAGCACGCATGAAGTTGAGAAAAGAACGTGAAGACGCTATTCTAGCTGAGGAACTAAAGAGAACTAAAGATAGATTAGAAAAACTTGAGAGTCAAAACGGGAAACGAGAGATGAGCCCGGAAAGAACGAAACAAAAGAGTATCAAAGAAACAACGAGCTTAAGCTCAGGGGGATCAGTGCTAGTTGACAAAGTACACGAACCATTGGACGCACTGATGAGAGCTTACGAAGCTAGGTTAAAGAACAACCAAACACAAGAACAGAGGTGGATGACATACCCAAACGCGGAATTGGAAAAGCAGAGACTTGAAATGTGCCAGAGAATGATCGAGACTGCACAAGCCTTAATAAAACCACCAAAAGAAACAATGAATTGTGGAACGGAAAACCCAATTCAGGAAGAGACTATCGTTTCACGGGTAGCTGAAAGGACTCCCAGTGCACAAAAGCCTGAAAATACACACAAGGATGACCGCATAGGAAATTCACTATAGAGGATAGGAAGGTGGTATTAACCCCACCTATTCGAGAGAGGAAGGAGAACGAATCTTATGACGAACCGGAGGATGCAAAAAAAGTTGATTTAGCAGCTCCATGGGAGACACCTAGACCGGTGTACATAGCCACGGATTTGTATCCAGGCGAGGAAGAGAAACTTTTGAGTCTTCTCAGAGAGTATAGGGATGTGTTTGCATGGTCTTATAAGGACTTAAAGGGAGTTGACCCATCGATATGCCAACACACAATCCCACTGAAACAAGACGCAAAACCTAGCAGACAGAGACCATACACATATAATGATACGTTTGCTAAGCGAATCAAAGAAGAGATAGATAAGCTAATGGAAGCTGAATTCATATACGAGATTGAACACACCGATTGGGTATCTCCAATTGTGGTGGTACCCAAGAAGAACGGAAAACTCCGAGTGTGTGTCAACTTAAAGAAAGCTGCAACAATCAGGGACAATTATCCCCTGCCGATAACTGATCATGTTCTAGAGCGTGTATCAGGGAAAACAGCATACTCCTTTCTTGATGGTTTTTCAGGATATAACCAGCTAGCCATAGCACTGGAAGATCAACATAAAACAGCTTTTGCAACTGAGTGGGGAATCTATGCTTATAGGGTTATGCCTTTTGGTCTAACCAATGCTCCCGCAACCTTTCAGAGGCTGATGACGCATGCTTTCAAAGAATACTTAAGGTTGTTTCTAGAAATATACATGGATGACTTATGTGTACATTCTCTTCTGAGAGATGAGCATCTAGAACACCTAAGAAAAGTATTTGAGAAATGTAGGACATATCGCATTTGTCTCAATCCTGAGAAATGTGTGTTTATGGTCCGACAGGGCAGAATTCTGGGACATATTGTCTCACAAAACGGAATATCCACGGATTTAGAGAAGATAAAAGTTATAGTGGATATGCCTAGACCAACCAATGCGAAACAAGTACAGAGCTTTATGGGACATTGCGGATATTATAGACGATTCATTTACATGTACGCTATAATAGGCCAACCACTTTACAGGCTAATAGTGAACTTTGAATGGACAGAAGAGTGTGAGGAATCGTTCAAGAAATTGAAAGAGGCACTCATTACTGCTCCAGTCTTGAAATCACCAGATTGGGAGAAGATATTCCATGTGCACATAGATGCTTCGGCATATGCAATAGGATGCATTCTGGCTCAGCCAGAAGAAGGAAACATGGATTTTCCTATCTGTTATGCCAGTCGACAGCTCAACAATGCAGAGAAGAATTACACCACAACAGAGCGAGAGGGATTAGGAATGATATATGCTGTGAAGAAATTTCGGCATTATCTTCTAGCCAACAAGTTTGTGTTTTTTACGGATCACCAAGCCTTGCTCTACCTAGTGAATAAACCATGCAATACCGGGAGAATAGTGAGATGGTTCATTATCTTACTGGAATTCGACTTCACGGTAGTAGTAAAGAAAGGAAAAACACATCTTAGAGCTGATCATCTTTCGCGATTGACGAATGGAGAAGACCCTATAGGAGTAGATGACGACATGCCAGACGCGTACTTGTTCAACATAGAAATGATACCGAAGTGGTCTCAAAATGTCGTTAACCTATTAACCTATGGAGGAGAGTTCGATAGAAGAGAATACAACCAGAAACATATTGCTATTCAGCAATCCAAGAATCTTCAATTGGTTGCAGGAAGGTTGTATCAATTGGGAAATGATCATGTTTTACGACTATGCATCAATCCTGAGGAATATAATATATATATATGCGAAGCACATGTTCAGGAATGTGCATTTCATTGTTCAAGAAGGAACACATATAGAAATTTGTTACAATTGGGAGTCTATTGGCCAAGAATGAAAGAAAGCGTACATGAATATGTCACTGTATGTATTGTATGTTCATCAAAACCGCCAGCAGAGTATTCGACATTATATCAGATAACGATCGCTCCAGAATGGAGTCAGTATATTGTTGAATATCTCACAAATAGAACTTTCCCAGAAGGAACGTCAAAAGCTCGTCAGAAATTTGTAGAGATAGAAGCTAGAGATTACGCTTTAATAGGAGATCAACTCTATAAGAGATGTAAAGACAACCAGCTTAGGATTTGCGCATCAGAGTCTGAGTATGTGATAATCCTAGAGCAAGCTCATGGAGGAGTAGGTGGAGGCCATTTCTCAGGTGATAAGACATCAAAACTTGTCTTAGCCGCAGGAATATGGTGGCCAACATTACATATGGATGCTGAGGAATACGTTAAACGGTGCGATGAATGTCAGCGGACCAAAGCACCACTTAAAAGAGATGATATGCCGCTTAGACCAATGATGGGGGCAAGAGATTTTGCAAAATGGGGGATTGATTATGTCGGACCCATTTCACCTCCTGCATATAAGACTCATGCACAATACATCATTGTGGCTACAGACTATCTAACAAAGTGGGTCGAAGCAAAGGCAACTCAAAAAGTAGATGCCAGGACCACGGCACAATTTCTGTATGAATACGTCTTTGTACGATATGGATTGCCAATAGAAATTGTGAGTGATCGAGGCACACATTTTATAAATGAAGTGATAAAGATCCTTCTAGATGAATTCATGTTAATCCATAGGAAATCAGCCCCGTATCATCCACAAGCAAACGGACAAGCTGAAGCAACAAACAAAACCATATGCACGGTCCTTACGAAGATTGTATCTGAGTCGAGAACTGACTGGGACCAGAAGTTGCATTCAACGTTATGGGCATATAGGGTAGCATATAAAACATCAATAGGAACGACCCCATATAACATGGTTTTTGGGCTAAATGCTATCTTACCAATAGAATTCTTGATTTCAACCTTAAGGGTGGCTAAGGATCTAGAGTGGACAGGGCACGAGCTTTCTGATAGAATAGATGACCTGGAAAAGCTAGACGAGCTTCGCCTAAAAGCAGTAGCTTCTATCTACACTCAAAAAAGGCGACAAAAGGAATTTTTTGATAAGCATGTGCGGACTAAAGAGTTTAAGGTTGGGGACTATGTCCTAGTTTACACTCTGAAACAACATGCTAAGAAGCTTAAAAAGCGAGGGATGGGACCTCTGGTGATTAAAGATCTATCACCAAGTGGAGCCGTCAAGCTTGCTACATTAGACGGAGAAGAAATGCCCAATTGGATTAGTGGATGCAGAGTGAAAAAGTATCTTTTGCCGCTAACCCAAGACATGCTTCTCAAAATACATCAAGAAAAGTTGTGTGTCCAGAAAAAGAAAATGATTTTGGAGGAAGCGCAAGCCGAAGCGAAGGAAAGAATGGAGAAAAGAAGACTACTACGTCAGAAACAACGCAATGAAGGAGCAATACGAATAAACGCAGTCAATATAACAGAAATGGATAATGACAAAGAAGAACCCATCATTGAATGCAAAGTAGGAACCAACCAAATCAAAGCCAGAGCACTATTGGATTCAGGAGCTCAAGCTAACCTACTTTCACTCAGTTTGTATAGACAATTGACAAATGACACTAAACTACAAACTGCCAAGCAAGAGTTAAAGAGTTACTCTGAGAATTCAATCAAAACTGTCGGATGCACAGTTTTACATATACAAATTAACCAATATGTGTATCCTCATATGTTTTACGTGGTTGAAGACCAAGCTACACAACAACCATTATTGCTAGGACAACCATGGCAGAAACAATACAATGCAATGATTGACTGGAGTTCTAAATCAGTGCTTATCAAATACGAAGGTGAAAGTCAATCAGTTAAGTTCACCAAAGGAGCAGAGCCAACTCCAAAGGACGAATCCAAAGACAAAGGTAAACAACAACCAGAGAAAAAGAAGAAGCAATGGCAACCAAAAGTTTCTTTACAACCGGATTACTCTTCGACGAGGAATTCTCAACAGTGGATAAGGAAGACAAGCAATAATATAACAGCTCAACCTTGGAAAAAAACGGAGTCAAAGTTGGTATGGAGACCAAAAAAGGTTGTGCCAGAGAACACAAAGGTGGAAAACAGAGTCTTCAATACCAGACAATAGAGTGATTCCAGACAATCAAGGACAGTGAAACAGATCTGGATTCCAAAGAAGTTCATGACGCACAAAGCTATAGCAAGCAAATTTGGATCCCAAAGATTTGTAAACAGGAACTCACTTTCGTACAATCAACGGAAACTCCTAGGTATTTCAAGGCGAGGAAATCAACACAAAGGACAAAGCAGGTTTGGGTCGCAAAGAGTTTGTGGCAAGCACAAGCGAAGCGGAAGCAGATTTGGATAGTGCAAAAGAACAACAGGGTAAAGATGAATCCATCTACTGATTCTACTACCGAAGTATCACCAACCCAAAACCCGACCACCAATCCTTCAATCAAACAAAGAGCAGCTTTATTGAAAAGACTGTTGTATCATCGCTCTGCAATTGCATTGGGAATTTATGACCAAAACAACTACAATGCTTCGCCCACAGACACTTCATAGTCGTCCGGGAGGACTCAGACTAGGAGGGGGGGAGGTATACAGGTATACAGGTATACAGGAGTTACAAAGCAGCTACAAGCGCCAAAAACAAAGAAAAACAAAAATTATATTACAAGGGCAGTGTCTTACATGATTTTGCAATTTTTATGTTTGATTGCGGATATTGATAATATTTATGCCCTTATATACCTTGTTTTGCAACAAGAAGAGATCAAATGATGAATTTGGGTCTCTAGACGTGTAAATATCACTAAATAAGAGTGTTTTTGGAGCTAAAAAGTGGTAATCCAAGTCCAAAAATCACAAATAAGTGTATATTCATATACACAAGGTTACCAGCTATTTATCGTGTATGTTTGGAATTTTTTGGCTTCAATTTGCTATTTTCCTTTATTTTTTATGATTTTCTTAATAAAAGTAAAAGAAAAATAAAAAAGCAGGTGAAATGAGATCGGAAAAAAGAAAAGAATAGACGGTGATGGTCCTAATGACAAGGGCAACCCATGGTAAAAATTGGGTACAATTCTGAAAAAGTTACGGAAAGCCCGAAATGACAGAATTTTGGCAAAGTGGACAGATTTCTCAGAAATAGGTCAAACGGAGTCCAAATTGAGAAATTTCAAATCCTAAAGTGCATTTCACGACGAGATAGGAGCACATGTCAAAATTGGTAACAAGTGATCCGGGAAGCCCAAAGTTAAGTATTTTTCACTTCACTTTCAAGCTCATTTCCACTATTACCTTCTTGGAGAGAGCAAAGAGCACATAGGAGCATCCGACCTTCTACCGCCTTCTACAACTGCTACGAGAGCTCAGAGGACACCAGACATGAGAGGTAGACTCGTTGCCATAAGCTTTTGATGCTTATCGTTAACTTTTGTCGCGAAAACTGACCAAAACCAAGAAACAAGAGCAGACGGGGAATAGGGAAGAATGCTAGGTAGGGGCACAAACGCCTAACCAAACCTTGCAAGAACCTATAGGTGGGTTACCCTAGTATAGAAGATGGGTTTCTAACACTCAAAGGTCGAGAAAGAACGACTGGAAAAACCCTAGGTCAACAGAGCCTGCAAGAGGCAAACAGGAAAAAGTTGTTGAAACGACACAAAACTTCTCAGGAAGCTTAACACAATCGAGGGCAATGCAACCATGGAGTATCTCCGGGTTTGGATCACCGAAAGTAGGTCGGAACAACCGATTCGGCTGCGGACACACAAAGCGTCATTTTGGCATAACGGCTAAAATTGACGACCAAATGACATGAAACTTCACAAGCAGCTTCAAATATACATGGATGACTTATGTTGCAAGCAAAACCCAAAAGAAAGCTGATTCACTTACCAATGGTGAAAAAGACGCTTTCGGGCAACCGAATGGAGAAAGATGGAGAACGGGGAGCCAAAGTCAAGTTCAACCAAATAGGTGGCTTCACAACATATCCAATGAGCTGGAAATGCAACTCTCGAGAAGAAAAGTTGAAGAAATTCAACTCCAAGGCAAAAAGACGACTTCGGAGACTGAAATGCCTATAAGGGGGCTTTTTAGCTAAACTGATGACTTTTTAAGTTGAAAACTAGTTAGCAGGGCTTAGGGCACTAGCACAAAGCATTCTTTGCACAAAAAGACCAACATTTCAAGAAAAGACATCATACGCGTATGATGTCTCACAGCATGATTTTCACATCCATTTCAACATTTGAGTGCATAGCCTCATTCCACATGTTAATCACATCCTATGAACCAAGTATCATGAGAATTGGAGTTAGAAAACCCAAGGAAAACCAAAAAGACGCAAATTAGGCCATAAAATTGATTTTTGGTCCTAATTTTGTCAAAATAACTCCAAACTCATTGAAACTTTGTAGGATTGTTGATTAACATATCTATAAGCTATCTGGAACCAAAAAGCACCATTTTGACACAAAAGACATCATACGCGTATGATGTCTATTTGCACTTACAGAGCCAAAACTGCTCATTTGACATCATACATCCATTGTATATATTTAATACATGCTACATATGAAATTTGGAACCATTTGGTCAAGTGGATCACCCCATTAGCCCAATTGAGAGAAAATCCTTCATCCAAAGCCTATTTTTGGCCCAAATCCAACATACTCAAGTCCAAACCAAGATTTGAGTAGACATAGTCCTTCACTAGTACATGGGGAGTCCACAGAATCAATCCCATGAAAAATTGATGAAAAAGACATCATACGCGTATAATGTCTCCAGAGCCATTTTTAGCCCAAAATCTATCCAAAATTCATAAATCCACTGAATAAGCCTATCTAAAGCCATATCCAAGCTTATAGAGAAATTTGGTCCAAAAATACACTAAAAGACATCATACGCGTATGATGTCTCACTATGTGATTTTGGCACCTCAGGGCTTCAACCACCAAACAGAAGTGATCTACATGCCATTTGAAAGTGAACCACCAAGTTTTATCCAATTTGGATCATAAAATCCAATTCCCTTTCAAAATTTTGCCAAGAGCCTGATCTGGACTAAACTGGCCAAAACTTGACCAAATGGTATCCAAACTCAAATCCAAGCATATGATACTCATGTATACACTATCAGCTACAAGCACAACCAATATAAAGTCATTTTGACACAAAAGACATCATACGCGTATGATGTCTCCAGCATGATTCTGAGCCCAGTTTGCATATTTTTTCACCTACCCTGCATCCTTAGGCCCTGAATAGCTCATGTTTCAATTTTCAAGTCATTTGAATAGTTAAAAGCTTCATTTCGGCTTTCAGTACTAAAAAGACGCTAACTTCTGAAATTGGAGTTACAGGATCCATGGATTCCGCCAAGTTATCAGCAACAAAGAGAAAAAGACCGACAATCAAAGATGCTCTTGCAGAAGCAGAACCCTTTGACATTCCAGCAGAAACCCTCAAACCAACCAAAACTTGGGTGGAGGAAGTAGTACTGGAACAAGAGGGAATAAAGATCTACCAGGGGACTTTCAGAGATCCTCAAGGGCAAGCGGTGGATATACCAATGATCCCACAAGAATTGGTGGATTATAGCAGGTCAGAGAACATCAGCAGGTACCTGGAAAGGGCAGACTTGCACAGTTTCTTCACCTCGAGACCATCAGGTGTGGATACAAGAAGAGTGTACGAGTTGGCAACATCCATTCAGAAGGATGGGAAAGCCACATTGACAGCCATGGATGGAGAGAAAGTAGAAGTACAGATCACTCCACAGCTCATTGCAGACGCATTGAAGCTGCACAACAAAGGGAGCTCTGTCAGGGAAAGAAGGGAGGCTATAGAGGTTTATGGGTCCAAGAAACAGAATGCAACTTATGGAGATATGGCAGACCAAAGAGCGGCAACCCTTTGCCGACTGTACAACCAATTTCTCCATATTTGCAGTAAAAGACCGCAAAAGTATACGACACCGCCCCATGCCATTGCAACTACCATCACATGGGCATTGAAGAGCAATATGCCAAAAGAGGTGAATTACGCTCAACACATCCACGAGCAAGTAATTGCCATGCACAACGAGAAGCCAAAGTACATAGGAGGAGCGGAAATTCTGACAAGAATAGCTTATGAAGCTATTGGAGCCAGAGATCAATGGCCAAAGGTTCCCTCCCAGAATGAGTGGCTTAGAGAAGCCGATGAGGAGGAAGAACAGCTTGAAGTATCCAAGAGGGTGTCCACAAGAGCACGCAGGAAACTAGAAATAGTTTCAGAACCTGAAGAGGATGTGGATGAGCCGCTTATGAAGAAAGCAAAGAAGAAGGTTGCTCCCAAGCAAACCAAAAGTCAGAAAGCGGCAAGAATGGAAAGACTGGTGGAGCAGTTTAGAGCGGAAAGAGCTCTAAAGGGGGACTTTGAAGAAAAGTGGGTGCCAGACCCCACTAAGGTCGGAACTAGCTCAGCCAGGCCACATGTTGATCAATATGATCAATATATTAGAGCTTATGAGGAGTCAGAGGCTATACTGGAGTAGCAACCTGTCGAGCCATACACTGAAGAGGAAGTACAGCTTTTAAAAGCTGAGCTGAAAAAGGACGACAAGGGGAAGAAGAAAGTAGATGAGTCTACTGAACCTCAAGAGAAAGACGGGCAAGCAAACAAAGGGAAAGCCAAGATGACTGAGGACAATCAGCCCTCCTTTACTGATGTACCCAGCCCGAAGAAGACGGAAATCATTGTGGAAGAGACCACAGTAGAGATGGACACGACTGGTATGGAAAAGCCGGAGGCCGGGACCAAGAAAAAGGAGATAGATCCAATTCAGCAAAAGAAAAATGATTATGAGGATCTGGTAGCGATAGGGTACACTGAAGAAGAGGCCCTTGAGGCGGTTTATGGGATCACCCTACAAAAACAAGATGATCGGAGAGGGACGGAGGAAAAAACAAGGAGTACAAAAGAAAGTGAAGAGAAACTGGACGAACATAACGTACTAGAAGAGCCAAAGCCAGTGGAGGTGGTGGCAGAAAAATCTTTAGAGTTGACAAAGGAAGATGAAAAAGACATGCACATGGTGCATGAACTGCTCAACAAGATCAAAGAAAGATCCAAGGCAAAGGAAGTGGAGATTGAGACAGCCAAACAAAGGGAAGCCGAGTTGCAGAGGAAATTAGAGAATGCTATGACTGAATCTGAAAGTCATAAAGCATCACTCTACGACGCGGAAAACGAGAGAGACGGCTTGATACTCCAACTAGCTGAGGCCTCAAGAGAAGTAACAAGTGCATAGGAAGCAAGGGAGCGGATGGAAGACGACTTGGAGGCGGCTAAAGATGAGCTCATTGAGCTAAGGGAGAGAGTCGAGCTCCAAGAAAGAACAATCACTAGACTCAGGACTACCCCTAGAGCTAGCAGAGCAGGAACCGAACAAGAGGGAGCTCTTGTACCAGCTCTGGAAGACCAGGTCCGAAGCTTACAAAGAGAGCTAAGATTAGAGCAAGTGCAAAGGTTGCACATTGCGAAGGGATCATTGGCAGCAGAGGAGAGGCTCACTTTAGAAAATCAAACACTAAGAACAGAGAATGAGACCCTCCGCAAACAGCTCCAAGATCTACAAGCGCAACAAAGAAGAGAGACAGAGACACCACAAGAAGGATCAGGTGGAGCAGCCATAGAGCTACCAGAAACTGGAGAGGCAACCACAATTGAAGATCCAGCCCCAGTTCAAGAGGTGGCCTCAACTTCAGGAATCTCTGAAGAAGAAGAACAAAGGCTCCATGACCAAATAGAAAAGTCAACAGAGGAGAGTGCCAAGGCGGAAATGGAATGGGAGAGGAGACTCCTAATCTCCATTAGACTTCAGAGACTAGACACAAAAGTGCTCCATGAAGAGTGGATGCAACCCAGCCTGCCTTTCCCTTTGATGAAGTTTGAAGTGATAAAAACGAAAAAAAGAATAGAGGAGGAGCAGTATGTCGCTCTTTACGAAGGCGACATCACAAAAGAAGAACAAACAAAGAAGATTGTACATTCGTAGCCTAGATGGAGGAAAGGTTGGCTGAACAAATACCCAGCCTACCTCATCTACTTGGTAGAGGCACCAAAGGAGATTCGGGAGGATGCAACCTTCTGCCCGGTGCCAAGAGTCAGAAGCTGGAAAGAGCATGGCAGGATTGCAGAAAAGAAGCCAAATTAGCTTAATTACCCCAGGATGCCAGGACCAAAGGCAGGAGAGAGAATAGGTAAAGCCTACATGGTGAAAACCCTAACGGGCACCATCAGGCTCTTTACTGGCTCTCCTGACCTTTCGTGTCAGATGCTCAAGAAAATTTGCAGGACTCTCTTAGCTTGCATTGAAGTGTTCGTGCCAGATAAAGCCACGACCTCGAGTCTACTATCGACGGCCGACACAGTGACTGATATGATGTATGATCTTTCATTGCAGCCTTCTCCAAAAGTGTTGCACCTCCTATACCAGAGGATTATGTTTTTGCCTAGCTTCCACATGCAAACATTCGAAGAAGCTTTCTACACCGGCTTTTTCACCCACGAGAGTAAAATATTCGGCCCAACCTTGACCATCGGCAACCTACGATACGAATCACATTTGAAGATGCTCAAGACGACAGGACTTTATTGACCAAGCATAAAAGTCATGTCAGGGACGACATGAACGCGGAGGGGGGGAGTGTTGAGCCAGCAGAGGATCACACCCACATTTTTGCTCACACTCATCATTTTTGTAACCATTGATTGTAATAAATGTCTTTCCGACATTGATTTTGATTGGAGCCATTCATTAAGTAACGGGACTCAATTGAGTTTCCAGCTTGTAATTCCGAAGTAATTTCACTTGCTGATGTAATTAGTTAGAGATGTTCTCACCTCCAAGGCTGAGGTATATAAGCCAAAGTTTTTGTAACCTAAGGGGATTCAGATTATTAATCAAAGTGAGTTTTTGAGCGCCGTGACTGTGTCTGAGAGAGAGAGAGAGAGAGAGAGAGAGAGAGAGAGAGAGAGAGAGAGAGAGAGAGAGAGAAAGTCTTATCTACTTGCTACGCGAGCTACGGAGCCGCCATTGGAGAAGCGACACCGCCATTGTGTTAGCAACGGCGAGAGCTACGCACAGATACCAAGAGTGCGCGCTATCGGCTTCTATGTGTGGTAAGTTCCTACGAGCTTCGGTGTGAGTTTTCTTCCAACTCGTGTGTCGGAATAGAGCGTGCAGCATATCTATAGAACCACAACGAGTAGAGCTACACATTAGTACCATCGGGGTCAAGTTTCGGTCACCTGTATTTTTCGGCCTGTCTTCATACGCGTTTACCGCATGGAGTGATTATAGGTTGATTTTGCAGTTCAAGTCTTTAGGGTGTTGTTCTTACCTAATGTATAGACTTCCTCTTGAGTTTGAGATCGATTCAATGATTCTAGATCCTGTTTCGTATAGCATTCGTTCGTAGTACGGATTTCAGTCACTTGCGTATTTTAGAACTTAGATTTGATTTCCTTAGTAGTGATTGTCATTAGAAGGTCGAGTAGGTGATTTGACACCCACCTAGTTGTTTCCATGCGCCTGCGGGTCAAGCTTCGTCCTCGTCTGACAAATTCTGTTGTTGGTTGAGTTCTCGCTATTTAGCTTCCGCTAGCGGCGTAACCGCCTTAACATCGAGGAAGGCATCAAAGAGCTTGAAATGCCTCAACTAAATACTAGGCCAGTTCCATTAAACAAGGTAGGCGAGTATTACGAGGGAGAAGATGGAAACACCACCCTTCCTGTGGAATTCAATGGTGTAAAAACCATGGCAATCCTTGACAGTGGAGTTGGTGTGGCCATTGCAACCAAAGAGGTTTGGAAAAAATGGGGACAACCTGCCTTGATATCCACACGAATGACCGTGCAGCTTGCAGACGGACAGAAGGAAAAGCCCCTAGGATTGCTAGAAAAAGTACTTGTTACTTCTTGTGGCATTGAATATGAACACACTTTTGCTGTTGTCGACTTTGGCAAGAAGAACAACTATGAAATCATTCTGGGAAGACCATTCATGCGACAATTGAAAATGGTCCAAGATTGGGGTTATGACCATATATACCTGAGACATATGGAAACCATAACAAAGGTAAACTTGAGGGACCATAGTTACAGGGATGTGATGAGAACACCAGTTGAGGAGTTTGATTCCGCCACAGTTCCAGGATCAGAACTGCCAACTTGGTTAGGTAAGCCTAAAGAACTGTGGATGTGTGGAGCTTCACAATGTGGTAGCTTGAAACGTGAGGAATGTATCCTAGAGCGGGTTATAGAGGATATGGACTATATCCCAGAACCATTTCCTGAAGAAGAGTTAGAGCCTTTTGGATGGGAACACATCTTGGCTACTCTCGATGTGTGCACCGTGGAGGATGCTCCCACAACAAAGTTTTGTGATGAAAATGGCTATGATGTCGTTCCTTATTTTGCAGTGAGTGTAATCCAGGAAAACAAAGAAATCCAGGCATCAACAAGCTCTCAAAATAAGGAGCAAACAAAGAAATGTGGAGAACCAAAAGATGAAGAAGACGACGAGTTCTATGACTCTGTAGAACACTTTGAGCTTCAAGAAGATCAACGACCCGGGAATCAATGTCATCGCTACACGAATAAAGTGCATCAAAAGTGGATTCCAAAGTCCTCCGTGAAGACACAGCCACCACAATCATCCTCATACATGGCTCCTAATAAGGATGCAAAGACTCAGCTAGGAGGAATACGACCAGAGCAACGAGCTAACAATGCTCTAATCAATGGGCTAGAAAAGTTCTCCAAGAAACTACCACCCACGAGCAAACAGACAGTAACTTTCCACTACCAGCCAAAAAATCAAGGGAAAGTACAAGAAGTCAACCTTGCTGAGGATAGTAGCGATAGTGATGAATCTTACGACATCCCCTATCATCAACTCAGACCATCACTATCGCCAACCCCTTCAACAACAACCATGACAGGTCAAAAGAATAGGACAACAAGTCAAAGCCAAAAAGCTCGACAAATTTGGATACCAAAAAGCCAGATCAGCAGAAAACAGATATGGATCAAGAAGACAAAGATCTCTAATGACAAATCACAAGATCCAACACCAAAACAAAAAAAAGGAAAGCGTGCACGAATGGGTAAGAATATCACAAAGTCGCAAGCTTTCACAACTCAAGTTTGGGCTCCAAAGAAGTTGATTCAAGCACAAAAAAGTCAGGAATTCATTTGGATTCCAAAACAACCACAGTATCAACTTTCAAAGCCTGAATCCCGTCACCAACCAAGCGTACAAGGGCCGAAGCAAAGACCACTGTCGACTCACACAACAAAAAGGTGGATCCCAAAGAAGTCTCTTTAAACACAAACGAAGCATTCGCAAGTATGGGTTCCCAAACAAGCGTCAGCAACAAAACAGCCAATAATCGCAAAGAAATGGGTCCCAAAGAAGATCAACAAAACTGCTGTCAGTGCATCGCCGCTTGAATTCTTACAATTCTTCCTACGATTACAGTACAGTTAGAAGAGAGCAAGTCGCTTCAATCAAGCAACGATACAGGATCTCCAAGGACCATTACATTGCTTAGAATAGGAAGCCTCGCCAACAAATGCCAATAAGCAAATTGCTTATACCCACATCTTGCACAACATAAATCTTTTCCATGCATTGACTGTGTATGCATAATAGGGCTAGATTACAAGGCCTGCATAGACACAACTTTTTACCCAAGCACAACACATACCCTTTGCGATACCCTGTCGTAAAGGATGACTCCAAATAGGAAGGGGGGAGGCATTCTGAATGCGGACCTAACATTATGACCATTAGAGGGCAATGTTTTGTGAGATGCATTGAATTTTTGCGTTTTATTGTGATAATTTTTTGACAAAATTTAGAGTATATGCCCTCATAGTAGTGTTACAGAGGAGTATGGGGACAAAATCCATATATGAGCCCCTAGGGACATGTGTAGAGTGTACATAGCATTTAGATTTCTATTTGAATGATTTTTCTTTTGTTGAGTTGTTTTAAGATTTTCCTTGTTTATTATTAAGAAAAAAATTAAAAAATCCATAAACCACATGAAGAAAAGACTGACGAGAGGCGTGAGCACTACAAAGAGAACAAGGTACGGGAAAACGATGAAACTTCACGAAGTATGTCTCAGCAGCCACTACAACAGCTGAAGAACTTGTCACAAGCAGTGTCAACATGCAACCGACAAGTCATACAAGTAAGAGTCGAGTAGCTACGCCACAAAATGAGTGAGGTGTTAGTCCCAAAGCTTCAAGTAATATTCTCTGTGGTCTAAGCGTCTTAGCTATTCTAGGTACTGCTCAAGCTGGAAGAGTTGAGCATATTTACATTGTGTCGCTCATGCTGGTATAGGTGAGCAAAAGAGTCGAAGTCTAAGTACTTAAGTCTGGTGAAGTGAAGGAGAAGGTCCAAAAGACACTCACGTACTGAGCACAGTGAGATACGAGTTGAGAAACTTCTACATCGAAAACCCTTCTTGGAAAGCTGGAAGCTATTGAGACATCTTTTGATGTCACATGTGCTACATTTATTCCTCGAAATACCCATCATCTCCTTCTTTCACATTGCATGCTTTTGTTGACAAATTTCTCATATGCATATAGAGTGTCCCATAATTGGCACTTGCATCAGGCACTCTTTCCGTGTTTCACCCAAGCACTCACCTTTCATGAACATGTACTTCACGTTCAACTACTCGACTCCAATAAGAGCGTATACCAAAGGCATTTTTTTTCCCACCGGGTTTTTTCCCTTTGGTCATCCAGGTTTTAGACCCTAATCTAAAGACACCTATCACCATCCTCTTGTACATATTCCTTCTACATCAACAATAAGGAAATGCTACTCAAATCAATTGACAAATGAATTGGAGCACCAATTTCAGATCATAGCATACTTCTCCTGAATGGCGAGTCGAAGAATGGCCTACACTGACAAAGCTGCAGACAACACTAACAACATGATTGCACAAGAACAAAGAAGTCCCCAATGAAGAAGAGAAGACTTAAAAGTAATCAGAGGATCTCAAAAGATGAATGGTTATGATGATAGACGTCCGCTCTAATGGATCATAGTTCTTGTTGTGGTTCGACAAAGATACAAGCAGTGCAACAGATGAAGCCAAAACAACAGCAAAGTGTTGACCACTGGGTCAACATCACAACATAAATCATACAAAGTTGTCATTGCCTTACAAGATCAGAAAGCCAATCACTCAATTCTACAGATTGTAGAAGTTGTTTCTGAGAATCAAAAATACTCCGAATTGACAGATTTGTTGGAGCAAGTGATGGATGGAACTTTCTCTATCCATGATGATTAAGAGTCAAGTTAAACGACATTGGGTTCTTTTGAATTTAGATCTGGCAGTAGACCTATAATGACAGAAACAGATGCTACAGCTCGGAGCGTGGATGTGAAAGACATAAAGTTCGTCATCAATTATGATTTTCCTCAATCATGTGAAGACTATGTACATGGGATTGGACAAACAAGACAAGCTATTGCAAAGGCTATAGTCTAGCCTTTCTTTCCAACAACAAAACGACAACAAGGACCACATCGCCATCGACAATCAGGTCATGTTGGGGACGACATGAACGCGGAAGGGGGGAATGTTGACCGCTGGGTCAACAACACAACATAACTCAAGTTTCGTACCAAAGTCTTATCTTTTGCGAGTTATGAAATGCTGCGGATTATGGATATAAATGTCATTTGTAATGAGTAGTTATTCTAGTTTCAGAAGCCGGGGTGCAATGGCACTTCCAGATTGTAAATACAAAGCCATTTGACCCTTTCAACCCCATTTTTGGTTAAACCTAAGGTAGCCTTAGTATATAAGGTACCTAGGTCATTTTGTAAAGAAGACTTTTAATCATAATCAAAACTTAGCGCTGTCGTCTACTGTGTGTGAGAGAGAAAGAGAGTGAGTGTGAGCTTCATCCTCTTGCTACGCCCTGCTCGCTCAACACATTGCAGATCCGACTGCACCATTGCTGTAGGCTCGAGGAGAGCTATGCGACAACGCCAAGCATTCCACGCGAGACGAAGCGCACACGCCGACGCATCTACGAGCTATTTGTGGCCGTAAGTGTATCAAACGATGTCTGTTTTCTGCGTGCTAGTAGTCTATAGAATCGTGGCGACATAAGCTACGCATAGGTATTCATAAATTTCAGTTTCGGACACTTTCAAAATTCTGTTCTGTCATCCTACGCGTTTTCCGCAGATGGGTTTAGAGTGAGGGTTTTGAGTGTAGAAGCTTAGGGACAGGTGTATCCTAGTGAGGGGATGGTGTTCCTTAAGTTTCGTACGAATCTGACATGATTAGGTGAGTTACCTTTTGTATGTGTGTATGTGGCTAGGTGGTGTAGTTGAGAGCAGTGAGGTTCTTGATTGTGGTTTAGTTGGCCTTCCAGAGTGTTGTATGTGTAGGATGGTCTCAGCTTGACAAGCTTAAGAGATTTCCTCCGTGTGCCTATCATGTCATCTGTGTCCTCGATTGACATTATGTTGATCTAGGTAGTGTTTGCATGCACTTCATGGGTGTGTGAGTAGCTTCCCGTCCAACATAGCAACCACAAGAGATTGGGGTGTTTCCATGCTTTCCTCCTTGATTCCACGAATGACGATGTTCTTTGAGCGTTTTTGCCGTTCTTTCAATTCTTGAGTGCACATTCTCTACATTCTTTGCTTGGACAACGGCTTGCGTAATAGGAGATGTAGAAACCACATTATCCTTACATATATCAGCCCATGATTTCTCATCTCACATACTTCATGTCGTATTGTATCTATCGTTTCCTCTTTCAATACATGATCACTCTCAACTTTGCTCAAGCACTCTTTCAATACATTCATGTCCACAAGAGAGCGCTTACATTCATGAACTTCATTCTCAAGATGCATCAAGTGTGTTGTTTGTATTTCAAGAACCTTCTTGAGGTGCTCATTCTCCACAACGAGAATTCTTAAAGTGCCATTCTCCATTGCAAGTGCGCACAATTCTTCACCTTGTTTGTTGATGGTTTCTTGTAATGAGACCAAGTAAGCCATGATCATTGCTTCCGTTGTTGTAGACGATGTGGTTGGATTAGCATCCAAATTTCGCACCATTCTCCATGGCGAATGTGGATTTTCCACCCTTGTGAGTTTTCTCTGACATTGCCTTCAAGTCAGCAACAAAAATGAAAAGTCTTGAAATTTTTTCCAATTCCGAGATCCTGGTACAGCAAAGCCTTCCATTGCTTATAAAAATTATGTCTTTACATCAATGCATAGAGAGAGAGAGAGAGAGAGAGAGAGAGAGAGAGAGAGAGAGAGAGAGAGAGATTAATTGCCCTTTTCAGTGGCGATTCCATGCATAAGTAGCCAACATCCCTCTACCTATATGTTTCCCCATAGTTTCAAGCTCAATCTCCATGGTTTCAGGGAACTCGTGGTCGGTTTACGATAGTAGATAAAGGTCCTCTTCTTGGAATAGTTGAAAAGCAGGGGCCAGGGAAAAGAGTAGTAGCAATGATGAAGATGCTTCTATCAATCTTGAGGTTGTACAAATGCCTAACTTAGCTGCAAGTACGTGGGGTGCAGAAGAGGAAGTGGGAAGCAATTGCAGCCACTAAGTAATATAATATTTCTCTCTCTCTCTCTCTCTCTCTCTCTCTCTCTCTCTCTCTCTCTCTCTCTCTCTCTATGGGTTGGTGGGAATATTTTTCTCTATGTAGTATCCGCCTTCTATGGCTGATCAGGCTCAATAGCCACTTGCTACATTGCTTTATGTCTCAAAACCCAAGGCTCAGGCTCAATTAGCTGCTAGGATTATATGTTTTTACCCAAGCCTCATTGTCAAACACCCCTCTTCTCTCTCACCATTGCTATCATCTCGATTGTGGATTGTCCAATTGGCATCAATAACAAGTTGGACAAACAAAGTAAACCTACATACTGGCTACTATCAAGGTGAGTGCTATGACATCATGAGCCAAGTATGCCTTAAGGGTGCTGGGACACGAATAGGCAAGGTGGCTAATCGAGCCTAGGCCACGTGGCTAAAAGTGGAGGTGGTGGAACATGTCATGAGCTGAGGACGTTGGAAGGAAATGAACGAGCAGCCGACTTGGAGGAAGGTGAAGAGGATGTGTGTGTGTGTGTGTGTGTGTGTGTGTGTGTGTGTGTGTGTGTGTGTGTGTGTGTGTGTGTGTGTGTGTGTGTGTGTGTGTGTGTGTGAGAGAGAGAGAGAGAGAGAGAGAGAGAGAGAGAGAGATATTTGAGCCAAGTCCTTTGTTGCGAGCTTACAGCCACACTAGATGGCTCTAGCTCCATTAGCCAGCGGGATAATATTTGTCTACCCAAGGCTCATTGTCACACACCCTTCTCTCTTCTCTCTCATCATCTCTATCATCTCGGCTCTAGGTCGTCCAATTTACATCGATGATAAGTTGGACAAATGAAGTATATGGCATGCAAGAGTTGAAATTTCCAAGCTACATACTAGATACTAACAAGACGAGTGCTTCGAAAGGCCACGTGGCTAAAAGTGAAGGTGGTGGACAATGTCGTGAGCCAAGGACGCCGTAAGGGTGCTGGGACACAAACAGTCAGGGTGGCTAATGGAGTGTGATCCACATGGCTAAATGCGGAGGTGGTGGATAACGCCGTGAGCTGAGGACGTTGGAAGGGTACCAAGACACAAACATGCAACCCGCTTGGAGGAAGGTGAACAGGCTGTGTGTGTGTGTGTGTGTGTGTGTGTGTGTGTGTGTGTGTGTGTGTGTGAGAGAGAGAGAGAGAGAGAGAGAGAGAGAGAGAGAGAGAGAGAGAGAAAGAGAGAGAGAGAGAGAGAGATGAGACAACTCCTTTGCTGCTAGCTTGCAGCCACACTAGATGGCCCTTTGCCTTCCTGTTCCAGTTGCCAATAGGGCCCTTTGCCTTTCTTAGCCAGTTGCCAACCTAGCGCTATCATATGGAGGGTCGATAGCGTGAGGTTTTCTTTGAGCTGGGGTGTGCTCGAATGTTGAGACACCTTCGGTGATACAGGTAGCTGGAGTTCCCCTTTACGGCACCCTCGCCATAGGATATGTATCTGGACGGTTATTTATGCTTTTGACACCGAGTTGGCACTCACATAGCAGTTGTTTTGTGCAGAAGATGCCCAGTTAGTGCAGTTGGCACATTTATATGCCTTTTGAGTTGAGTTTTGACTCCTCATACAAAGGAAACTCTGTCGGATTTACTTCCCGCGAGTCGTGACTTCCATTGTTGTCACTTTTGAGTCTATTTCGGTTGAGATTTTACTCCCGCTACAAAGGTTACTCTGCCCAAATTTCTACAGCGTCTCGCCATAGTTTGGCACCTCTCAAACCCTCTTATTAGCGATGGCTTCTTCTTCAGAAAAGGAGGAGTATTTCATTCGGAAGTTTGATGGCAGCAACTTCACCATGTGGAAAGAGCGCATGAAAGATGTTTTGATAAACAAAGGCCTCTCAGAACCGTTGAAAGAGCACGTAGAGGATGATGATTATACACAAGATCAATGGGAGCATTTAGATGCAAAAGCCATGGCTACGATACGTCTACATCTAGCCGAGTCAGTCTTCTTCACTATCATCGGGAAGAAAACAACCAAGGAACTTTGGGATAGCTTATGTTCAGCATGGGAGAGCAAAAGTGCATCAAAGAAATTTTTTCTCATGAAAAATCTTATGAAGCTCAACATGAAAGAAGGTAGCACAGTTTCCAGTCATTTAAATGAGTTCAACTCCTTGTTCAGTCAGCTGACATCTCAGGGCTTTAAGGAGTTTGACGATGAACTCAAGTCTATCTTCTTATTATGCTCTCTACCCAGTTCATGGGATATCTTTTGCACAGCCATTAGCAATTCGGCTCCGAATGGCAAGTTAGAATTCAATGCTGTCACAAATGCGTTGCTCACTGAAGAGATTCGTCGTAAATCTCTCTATAATACTAGTCATGGAGATGCATATATGGCTGGCAGTTCAACAAAGCCAAGAGGTCGTGACAGGAACAAATACAAAAGCAAAAGTAGAGAGCGCAATCCTCGTAGTCCTAGCAGACACAGGAACCAAAGTAGAGACCGCAATGCCAAAAGTGTTGAGTGTTACTATTGCCACAAGAAGGGTCATTACAAAAAGGATTGTCGCAGTTTCCTAAGAGATCAGAAAAACATGCAAAAGGATAATTCTGGCAAAGGCAAAAGTACAGTTAAGATTGAGGAGCTCAACATTGTTGAGTCTCCCATGCCTACCACTGCAGTAGAGGATGCTCCTCCTCCAGTGATGCTCATTATGCCCACAGAGATTCATGCCGAGGTGACAACAGATGCCTCAGATGTTCTCATTTTCACTTCAGATCTCACTCTAAATGCTTTGGTTGCACAGGATGAGGTTTATGCACAGAATTGGATCCTTGATTCTGGTGCAAGTTTTCATGTCACACCGCATAGAGAGTGGTTTTCCTCTTATGCATCCATGCATGGAATTGTCAAGCTTGGTAATTCCTATGAGCTTGACATTATTGGCATTGGTGATGTGAAACTTCAGATGCATAATGGCACTACTTTTGTGCTACAGAATGTCAGACATGTGCCCAAGCTTACGAAAAGCTTGCTTTCTATAGCGCAATTGGATGACATTGGCTACACTACAGTTTTTGGTAATCGTTCTTGGATGATCCGCAAGAACAACCTTATCATGATGAAAGGCAATAAAAACGGATCCCTATCTCTTTGTTTGTTTTGAGTGTCGCCGAACACTCTATCTATGTTGCCGAGCTGCCGTCTCCTGAGTTGTGGCATAGCCGGCTAGGGCATATTAGCCAAAAGGGAATGAAAACACTTCAGGGTTTTGGCTACTTACCTGTGTTAGATTACACGGACTTTCCATTGTGTGAGCATTGTCTGTATGGCAAACAGACTAGATTGACATCTTCGCCATTGAATAAAAAACTAGGCGAACCTCTAGACTTGGTGCATAGTGATTTGTGTGGTCCGATGCCACATAAAACTCTAGGGGGGGCAAACTACTTTCTCACATTCATAGATGATTCTACCAGAAAGGTGTGGGTGTATCTCCTTAAGCATAAGGAAGAAGTCTTTTCGACATTCCAAAAATTCCTCGCCATGGTTGAGAACCACTCAGGAACAAAGCTCAAAACTTTTCGCACGGACAATGGTGGAGAATACGTCTCCACAGAGTTCAAGGATTTTTGCAATAGAAGAGGCATTCGGCGGCAGTTTACTGCTCCATACACACCTGCACAAAATGGGATAGCTGAAAGAATGAATCGTACGATTCAAGAGCGAGTTGTCTCTATGATGTCTATGGCGAAGCTTACTCCCGAATTTTGGGTGGAAGCTGTTCTGACAGCAGTGCACATCATCAACTGGTCACCTAGTTCTCCTTTGAATTTCAAAATTCCAGAGGAATTATGGACTAGCAAAAGGCCAAGCTATGAGGATTTACGTGTATTTGGATGTGAAGCATATGCACATGTGCCGAAAGAACTTCGTCGGAAGTTAGATCCCAGATCACACAAATGCATCTTTATTGGCTATGGTGCAAACGGAGAGATGGGATATCGTCTCTGGCACCCACAATCAAACAAAGTCATTCGTAGCTCACATGTGATTTTCAATGAATCAAAAATGCACAAGAAGCCCATCAAAGATGTTGAGTACAGACATGTTCGTTTTGAGGATGTAGCCTCCGAACCAACTCAGTTCAGTAGTGTTGCACCCACTCCTCAAGTGCAAGATACTATTATTGCTCCGGAGAGAGCAGAGTCCAGCAGTCAGGCACTGAGACGCTCTGAGAGAGTATCAAGTGCGCCCGAGCGGTTTGAGCCGAGTATACACCACATTTTGGTCACTGACAGTGGAGAGCCAACCTGCTACAAAGAAGCTATACAAATGGAGGATAGCGTTAAGTGGGAGCAGGCTATGCAATCAGAATACAATTCGATTGTGGCTAATGAGACATGGGATTTGGTTGAATTACCAAAAAGAAAAAATGCTTTACCTTGCAAGTGGGTATACAAAAAGAAGTATGCAGCGGAAGATCCCAAGCCTAGATACAAGGCTCGTCTAGTTGCCAAGGGTTTCAAGCAGCAAAAAGGTGTGGATTTTGATGAGATTTTCTCTCCAGTAGTCAAGATGACTACACTTCGCACTATGCTTGGCTTGGTTGCTATCCAAGACATGGAACTTGTCCAAATGGATGTGAACACAGCATTTCTTCACGGGGATCTAGATGAAGATGTCTACATGAAACAACCAGAGGGCTTCGTATGTGAAACCCAAAAACCCGCGAGGACCGAATTGGTTTGTAGACTTAAAAAGGCACTCTATGGCCTCAAGCAAGGTTCAAGGCAATGGTATCAAAAATTCGACAAATTCATGCAGTCTCAAGGTTACATTAGAAGTCAAGAGGATCACTGCTTATACACAAAAAGGTTGAACGATGGTTCTTTAATCATCTTGATCTTGTATGTAGATGATATGCTTATCGCAGGCAAATCAATTGATGAAATCAATCAGTTGAAAAAGATGCTAAGCACTCAGTTTTCCATGAAGGATTTGGGAGATGCCAATCACTTTCTTGGTATGCACATCAAGAGAGACAAGCAACGTGGAATTCTTGAATTATCTCAACAAAAGTACATTCACAAAGTCTTGCAACGTTTTAGTATGCAGGGGGGGAAGTCATTGAGTACCCCAATGCAAGCATACTCCAAAATTACCAAGGAAGACTCTCCCAAGACAGTGGCTGAGAAAGAGGAAATGGCGAAAGTACCATATTCTTCAGCAGTTGGCAGTTTGATGTACGCTATAATAGCCACAAGACCAGACATTGCACATGCAGTGGGAGTGGTTAGTAGGTACATGGAAAACCCTAGCAAGAAGCATTGGGAAGCAATGAAGAAAATCCTCAGATATTTGAAAGGTACAGCTAGCAAGTGTTTACGCTTCGGAAACAGTGATGCATCTATTGTAGGTTACACAGATGCGGATTATGCGGGTTGCGTGGATCGTAGAAGATCCACATCTGGCTATGTGTTCATGTTTGTTGGAGCAGCTATCTCTTGGAGATCGTGTCTCCAAGATTGCACGTCTTCATCTACCACTGAGGCAGAATATGTTGCTGCGTCTGACGCCAACAAGGAAGCCATATGGTTGGCTCGTCTAGTGGGAGATTTGGACATTCACGAGGTTCCAGTACTACATTGTGATAGTCAGAGTGCCATTGCTTTGGCAAAGAATCCAGTGTTTCACTCAAAGTCGAAACACATAGAGGTCAGATACCATGTCATACGAGATGCATTGGCTCGCAAGCATATCGAGCTTGTCAAGGTTCACACTGACGACAACCCCGCAGATGCTCTAACAAAGAGCCTAGCCTCGGAGCGATTTACACATTGTATAGAACTTATGGGTGTAGGATGAAGCCTCGGCAATGCTTCATCAATTTTGTATAGACTAACTATACTAATGCCACTATTGGCCACCATGACCTTCAAGTGGGAGGTTGTTGGGGTGTAGGCCAGGTGGCCGTGGGAAACCACCCTTGTACACTTGATTTCCCCTATTCAATATAGGGAGAGAAAGAGGAAGGGTTGACCCTGCTCTTTCTTCTCCACTAACCCACACAGTGGCTGCCTGTGTATCTTCCCCTTCCCCATTTTGTCTTCTTCCCCTCTCTTGCACACACTCCGTACACGCACAGGCGCACTCATCAAATTGTGTCTTTGGAATTTGCACGCAGTGGCCAGAAATAACTTATGTTTAGTGTAATCCCACCAATGAAATTTTAATTTTACCTCTTTAAAATTTAAATTTGGAGGGTGGGAAAATTTACAAAAGTTTAAGGTGTAAGTGGTGCAAATATCCCAAAATCAGTGTACTGGCAAATAGACTTGCATCATTATATATAACAAATAACTATAGCATGTGGGTCAGCTTTGGGTCAGGAAGCAAAGTGGTGGATGCACTCACCTCTTTGAATTCCGATGCTTTTTTTGTCTCACTTATGGCCACGGCTATATTTATAAGAAATAGAACTCACCTAATCTCTCTCTCTCTCTCTCTCTCTCTCTCTCTCTCTCTCTCTCTCTCTCTCTCCTCGCGAGTGGCTACCAGGGACTCCTTATTTGTATTCACTATGAGTGTGCACTGCCCCCTCACATCTCAATAGCGGGTGGGTGTCTCCTCCCCCCTTAGTGAGGTAGGGTTTCATATCTAGCATAGGGAGATTGAAGAAACAACCAACAAAGAGGAAGCAGAGAGAGAGAGAGAGAGAGAGAGAGAGAGAGAGAGAGAGAGAGAGAGAGAGAGAGAGAGAGAGAGAGAGAGAGAGCTATCCTTGCCTAAGTCCTTGCTTGAGGGGTAGCTAGAAGCTTATTGTAGCATGTAAGGAGACAAAATCGATAGCCAGCAGCCTGTCGACGTCGAGATAGGCCAACGTCATGCACGTTTGTGTATGCACCTTTATTGTATCTAATCACAATTCACATCCTTGCAGTTGTAGCTGTGCTGGTTTGGCAGAGCTCTTTAGCAGTTTGACTTGGCTGTTCGTTGGTATAGAAAGGACTCCTTTTTTATAGGTAGATTTTGAATTATGTAATGTCTCTTGTTATATCTTTAATGGTTATTTGACTAAGTATCAATGTATATACTTTACAAATCATTGTAGGTGACATTGGATAGTGCATTGCATTGGACCTTGGATAGTGCAGACACCAATTGATGCTTCCAAGAACTCATTTTATAGATGGAGATGGTCATTTATGTAGCTTGACATACACTGAGTGTTGTAATTTATGTGGCTTGACATACATCTTAGCATTCACTCCTGTCTCCCTCTCCCTCTCTACAAATAAACTCCTTGCTTGATATTTATTATGGTTTGAGGCAAAACTAGTAATTATGGTTCAATTGAATAGATGATGTTGTAGTGCAAGATATTGTAGAGTACATGAATTACTTCAAGTTCTACTTCATTGAGTCCATGCTAGAGAGAGAGAGAGAGAGGTGGCTAAAATGTAACTCTCACTCATACACACCACCACTGTAAATGACAACAAAGAGCTTTCGTTACTTTGATCTTCCATAGTCTGTGTGTGTGTGTGTGTGCACGCGCGCGCACACGTGGAGGCCACTCTACCAGAGAGAGAGAGAGAGAGAGAGAGAGAGAGAGAGAGAGAGAGAGAGAGAGAGAGAGAGAGTACACATACACATACACACACACATGTATATATACATATATATACACACACACACACACAATTAGGTACGTACAAACATACTCACATGAATGAACTTGAGAAATTGTACACGATTGGCCCATTGGTAAGAGCAAGTGAGACCCACAGTAGGCGGGTCACAGGAGCTTGTAGGAATAACTTCTATCTTTAAGAATATCATGTTTGAGGAAGAAGATAATCAATGGAGGGAAATGGAAGGAAGTTCTATGTCATCATTGATGCCTTTTTTCCTTCAATCATTTAATTATCCTATATACTGACATAGTCTGTTGGTGTTGTAAAGGGTTTTTTTTTCTATAGTATATCTTCCTCTTCATTCTAGATGGTAACTTTTGACATATATGATCTTTGTTGTGAAGTATGTCTCTCTTTTTTACCTTCCCAACGAGCAAAGGCCATAGAGACGAGTTCTCTTTTTGGCTAGCTAAAAATATGATATATTTTTTAGCAAAAAAATATGATCGGTGAGTGTTGTAAGGAGCACTCAAGAGAATGTTATGAGTGGCAGTGGTGGGTTTGTGGATACAACTTGAGCTAGGTATAGCTCATATGAAGCAGGCTCACAGGTTTGCAGCGTTTTGGACAGGTACACGTCCATAGAGCCACTTGTTTAGGAGTGAGCCAGTTTGCTAGGGTTTTGGTTGTGCATGTATACCATTTGTGATCTGTTTACTAAGACACTAAGTGTTTGTCTATGCTTCATGCCATATTTGTGAGGTTTTTTTGAGTTTTCACTCAGTTTTCAAGGGAAAATCTATCGGATTTTTCCCAAATTCTCGGCATGTTTCATGCATATCTACAATTTTTCTCTTTGATGGTTTAGTGATCGAGTTTGACTCCCACTTTGATAGGTTTTTTCAAGTTGGACATAGTTTAGTGTTATTGTACCCACTTTTGTAGGAGTGAGGATTCCATATGCTCATGTGGCTACAGATTTTACCAGTCATAGGTTTCACACATTTTTTTGTAGATTTCTGCAGGAAGTTTCTCTTGTGGGATGCATTTTGTGCTAGTTTTCTTACTACTTGCGTATATGGTTATGTGCTTTACGCTCAATTGAGCATTTTGTCCTAGATTATATGCTTGCAGTCTGCACATTGTCAAGTTGATTTTATGCATATGTGAGGATCGGGTTTGATGCAATTGATCATGCTTTTCATGATTGTGTAGTGGTCGAGTGATCTCCCACGTTGTTGCCATTTTGGCATGGTTTATGGTAGAGATTGTACCTGAGTTTTTTGCTCATTTTACAAGGGAGACTCTGCCAGTTTTATCCTAGGTTTTTTCGCCATAGTTTCTTTACATTCACTTATCGTTGTAGAAATGTGTGACAATTTAGATTCTATAGTGATGACTCATGAGAGATGGCAGTCTCGTTCTTGTCGATATATACGTTGTTGGCTGTCACACAAGGAGCATTAGACATCATTGTTTAGGTTGTATGAGGCATCAACGGAGATCTATGCATGATACACATGAGATTTTGACGCATGCTAGAGCAGTGGCTTCATATGCCAGTGATGGTGATGTCATGTTTGCCTTTAGCAATCCTCTTGATTACATGTCTTTGAGAGGTGACACTTCTCCATGTTGGTTGCTAGATGAGGATGCATGGTTCCACATCACACCACATCGTGACTGGTTTAACACCTTCTCTAGTGGGAGCTTTGGTTGTGTGCACTTGGTCGATGGTTCGGCGTTTGACATTCCAGGTGCACGAGATGTTTGTTTTTCATTGCCTAGTGGTGAATCATATACACTACAACATGTGCGCTATGTTCCTAGTGGTGAATCATATACACTACAACATGTGCGCTATGTTCCTCAATCAGCTGAGACAAAGCTTGATTTTATTGAGATAGTTAACAGATTGTGGGTGTCAGACACTGCTTAGAGAGTAGTCTTTCTAGATGCATTGCGGTCGTGTCCAATCTATGCTTTGTGTTGGGAGTTTTCCAAGTTTATACACTTCTCTAGGTAGTCATGTAGCACATGAACTAGTTCCTTGATAGCTAGGCCATGACTATCTGCTACAAAAGAAAATTAGCACCTTTAGTGCATGCATCTTGTGCAAGCACATGTAGTGTATTCACCTTGCACATATAGCCAATGATGTAGAGTGCTCGCTCATGCAATCATATGTAATAAACACAAGAAAATATACCAACCTCAATTTCTATTGAGTAGAATGTTATTATGAGTAACCCTTGCAACAATTTGAACATAAGAATTATCAATAAAAATCACTAGAAACAAACAAGATCTTACTTCGTCTTAAAGAAGCATGAGATTCTAGTGCATGTGGAGACCACACCGAGGTTAATCCATATTGATCATTAGGTGGACAATGATGTCCTTAATAGAATTGAAGTTATAGCAAAAGCATAAACATTGATTGAGTGGAATTAATTCCACCTTACTGGCATGATGTACATGCATTTCAAAAAAACAGAGTGATAAGCCCTTGGTAACAATGATGGCCTCAACATTTGAGCCGATACGTTTAAGTGCCTTGCACTATCCAAAACTAAAGTTGAGACATTCAAGCACAAGCTGACCTTGTCATACAAGAATGCCAATTCCCCAAACCTATGTGTCATTTCCCTTGACCCTAAGTCAATAAGCAATACCTTGGTATGGGATAGAAGCCTTGCTTCTTGTTATGTCCTTCAAAGCACTTTGCTTTGCACAACAGGAGATCCTTCCAAATTTAAGGTTAAAAACACGAAAAAAATAAGAAGAGCTTGAAATCGTTTAACATTGTCACCCATATGTGGCCAATTGTCTCAAAATACGGAAGCACATGTTTAGCTGAGAGTAAATTTCAATCTAATTTTGTTGTCTGTGGTTGAATCTGGCTTATAGCCATGAATTGCAATAGACTGAGAGTTGTAGTATGTACCATGTGCCCTCTTGGCTTGGTTCATGCCGGCAACCGGTGAGAGATCATTCAAATACATTGCAAAGTCCTCCAAAGTTCGTATGTTGATAGCATATCTCAAACTTTGGAAGCTACTATGCACTATGCATAAAATTGAAACCTTGTTGCACATAATGAAATTTTTAAAATAAAACTTTATCGAGCTTCTATGCTCATAGCCATCTGATGCTTGTGCAAGCATTCACATGCCATGCATGATACACAAAATCAAAAATAAAATTGACCTTGTCAATCATCGACAAATAATCAGCCTTGTCGACTTGTATGGAGTAGCAGAAGCATAAAAAGTACGGGCAAGTAATGCATGTCATAATTGCAAGCTGAGATTGGCGAATGTTGAGAGCAAATGCACATGATATTCATTGCAAAAGCTTGACGACATGATGGGTTCTAACCTGATCTTTGGCCATAGAATCATAAAATTACATGTTAGGAATCATGCCTAAATGGAAAGCTTGCTCCAATTAGAACATCTTCCCATTCTAAGTGGCCAAGCCTTGGAAGGGCTTCCCCTTGGAGATTGATGCATGACCAGCTTATGACCATTTTGAGTGGTTTGCATAATAATTCAACAAATGCTTGATAGGTCATTACCATCATGAACTAAATTCACTTACCATTAGCATCACGAAGGTTGATCAATGCAGTATGGAAACTTTAATTGCTTCAACTTTGCATGGATGTGTCATATAAATGGATATGTGTAGAAAGTGGTGTACGTAAAAAAGTGTAAACAAAAATGGATGTGCTTTGACACACAAATCTATGCACTGCATCTTCCAAGTTTTTGTGAAACTTAGAAAAACATAAACAAACTATGTGTATGCGATGCATGAGCGTGTAGCTTTGCAAAAACTCTCCGTGAAAGAAGAACATACACACGCATGTCTCATGAAAATAAGAAAGCATTTTTATGCTTACAAACAGATCACGAGTGAATGAAGAGACTGGATGTGCATAAGCAAAAGTCTCAACACAAAAGTTCTTGAATTCACAAACGTATTTGCTTACATGCACGTGCATGCAAGAGCGAGAGTGCAAAATTCAACACAGAGGTTGTTTTGCCTCAACAACGAGAAACACATACTACATGAAAGCCCCAAAGGATGCGGACATGTATATCTATGAAAGAAGCTCTTACCGTAACCAAAAATAAGGAAAAATAGAACTGGTAGATCTCGAGGCGTCTGTAGAGTACTTTCCTCTATACAGCTTAGAACGCATTTTTGAGGGCACAAACAACTTCAAAAGGGGGGTTAGACGCCTATTGAAAAAGCTCTTGAGATTGTGAGTATGCCTCCATGACGATGAGTTTTATGAAAAATGGCATGAAAATTGTGATGGCACGTGTGGCGCTCACGTGGACCCAAAGTTGGTTCATTATTGTGCTTTGATACCAGTGAAAGGCCTATTATCCTAATGCATGCTCATCTCCATCCAGCCATACTCCTTTTATAGGCCCTTGGCCCTTCTATAAGAGACCCCTTGGCAAGCCGGGGGATCCACAATGAGAACATATCATACTACGTAAGTGCAAGGGAAGGGTGTCTTTGGGAGGCTATATAAGCGTATAAGTTAGGAGTAGGCCCCTAAAAATTTCTCCTTTGTCACTAAAACGTAAGGGAGGGGGGTTGTGATATATACTTCAAGGGGGAAATGAGGGGTGTTTGGGTGTAGTGGAAGAGATTGATAACATACATATAGACATACAAATCAGGTCTTTTAATGGTAAACAAGCCAATTATTCTTAGTGAATTACATGAGGTTACCCCATTATAATATATGCCTCTATAAAGAGAATACAAGCCAATATGATTAAGGTATTGATATTAAAAAATATAACTTGTATGGCATAAACTTTGGTTTTTTTAAACTTGAAGGTGAGAAACTATACCTTACCATATATATAAGTTAGGGACATGATAATTTTAGAAAGTACACATTGTATAAGTGTAGAAAGGGGGGTCAATTTTACTTCACATGAGTCGTAAATAGGGGGTGTTCCAAAAGTCTTTGCTCGTAGGTGGCATGTCCTTTTCTTTAGAGAGTGAATGTCTTGAGACATGCATGAGTAGTTTAGGGCCTTTTTCTCCCTCATCCCACCATAGGCCTAGCATCATTTGTCATTGTTGATTATCTAATAATCAATTCAATGTCTGATTGTTGTTTATTTGTTGTCTATAAATGTCACATTTTAGTTGTTGGTTGAAAAGAAATCAGGCTTGAGCTAAAATAAAGTAATAGCGGGTGCACATTTGAATCACGCTCACCCTCACCCTCACCCTCAATCCTTTAGTCTATTCAAGAGATGTCTCTTATCCTTGTAGTTCTTTGACTGTGAGAAACCTAGACAATATGAGACAAGGGAGTGGCCCAAGAGTGGGACAAAAACAGCACCACACCCACAGGCTGCCCCATGTGTGGACACAATCAATAACACCCATGCACGATACATTTTGTAATCATGTTGAAATAGTAACGAGTGCAAAAGCAAAACAAGAACACGTGGTTTCCATAAAATGGAGAGGCACATGTATGAGCTATGTGAAGCCTTCAATGCACTTGATTGTCACCAATATCCATATCACTAGATTGGTAACATGACACTTTTATGTCCTCTTAACTCAACAACTTTCTAGAATTATTGCTTGAGATGCGAAGGAGGTTCTAAAGTATTCTATATCCACAAAGCTAGCTGATGACAGGCTTATGATCTAAAAAAACTTGGAATTTTTTTAGGCTATTGATTCCACCTTTAGAGCTAGGTTTGAATAATCTTTTTAAACCTAACTCAAGCAAGAAAATCGTTGTTGTTTTTGGCCAATTTTTATGCAATTGGCATTGGATCACCCTAAAGCACAAGTTAGGGAACTCTAAAGTGCTACATAGCTAGCATAGGTAGTTCTAAAGGTGTTCTTGTGCTTCTATAAAATGAAGAACCTATTTACTGGAAGCTATGGTCCATTTACAAAAAATCCTCTGTGCTAATTTGCTAGTAAAATTCTCATTTGATGAATATTTTTCATGTGTCTTTATAGTCAAAAGGAAATTTTGAGTGTGTTTATGGAGTTCTGTAACTCTTCTTTCTTGAGTTTTGGGGCACCTAATACCCTAAATAATAACCAACACGAAGGTGAAAGTGATTTTTCATCAAAGCTCCTCATGAACACACAATCAAGAGTTGTGAGTGTTTTTTGTTTTCCCACATAAAGTGTGATGTTAGCTTTGAACTAAAGTAAGGACATTTACAAATACATACATATGATAGGAGTTTTTTTTTTCAAAACCCTGAAAGGACACTCTTATGTCTTGTTAGGTTACCAAACTAGTGATATGAGGAGGAGGTTGATAATTGCACTGCCATAGCCTATAGTTCCATTCAAAACTGGGAGGACATGGGCTTCCACATTGCCAACAAGTGCAGAGCACGTGGCACATTATTGGAGGGTTTGGTTTGCATATAGAAGGAATTTTTTGCATCCCAAGTGCATGGTGCAATTGCCCTCAAGGATGCTAACAATCAGGACAACAACACTTTGCGGCTTCCCTTGAGGACAACGGGGATGACATCACTGCTGACAATTAATGTTATGCTCTATGGGTTCTTGTTTCATTATTAGTCTTTGCCTACTATTGTTTTGGTGTTTTCTTTTAAGGATCTATGTAAATATATGAGCAAAAGTCCCCAAAGAGTTGGTCTAGCAGAAAGGCTTTGGCCTCTCAACCTATGGGTTGTGGGTTCAAATCCCCCATTGGCTCACCTGGTGTTCACATTTGTAGGGATCTTGCCCTTGGACACTCGAGTGCATCCTCCTCCTAGGGTGGGTCACCCAAGGAGGAGGTTCCTAATTGGTTGCTATGAGTTCTCTCTGTTGTTCTCAGCAAGTGGTGCATCAACTAGGTGGCCATGGTGATGCCTACGCGTGGCTTTTGCCCGATGGTACACAACCATTTCTCGATCATGTTTTATGGATAATATTTGGAAGGGATAAGCACCTCCCCCTGTGGGCCTCTGGTGCATCGAAAAAAATGTATGAGCAAAAACATATATGTATTATGTATATTGTATGTGTGTGTGTGTGTGTGTGTGTGTGTGTGTGTGTGTGAGAGAGAGAGAGAGAGAGAGAGAGAGAGAGAGAGAGGGAGAGGGTTGGAATAAATAAGTCATTGTCAAATTTAAACAAAATGATATTTTTGTATTGTACATCATTGTCACCGAAAGACTTTATTTTCTTTTAGGCATACATGGCATGGATTTCATAGCCAGATAGTTGGCGGGAATTTCCTCATGTACATTCACATGATCTATGATTTTTCCTTGCCTTTATATTGAGGGAAGGTAGATTCACCTCCATTGCCTTCATTTCACTCCTTGCAATATCTATTCTTCTCAATTCTAGCTTCTCCCTTTGCCCCGTGCCACACTCCATGTCCACCATAAATGCTGCCTCGTGACCCCAAGTGACACTCGTTAAGTCTACCTTTGAGGGTGTTGATGCAATCTTGGAGACTGAAGAGGCAGCTTTCACTCACTAAACCACACAAGAACAAAAGAACAAGGTAGCTCGGATACAATCATTGCTAGTATACTTAGCTTGCATGATTTTATGCTTGGCTACATGCTGGTTGCATAATGCTTTCATATCATTATTTTTGGACATACATTTGTGGACATACATAATGCTTTTCCTATCATTATTTTTGGACATACATTTGTGGCGTCAGAGTACCTTGATTTATATTTGTTTCATTTGGATGGTGTGTTGATATTAGCTTAGTAGTGCCCACATGAGTTATGTAAGTAGGACAATGTTACCCCTTGTTTCAAATGTCATTGGCACGTCCTTTTGACACTATCTTTGGACTTGTTTTGTATAACATGGAGGGCAACCTGCCTTTTGTTGCCTAGAACAAGGCTAAACATTGTTTGTTTTGGGACCTAAGTTTTGGCTTTGACAGGTTTTAGTTCACTTGGTACTCTAGAATAGGAAAATTTACAAAGTTCTTTACACCCAAGATGGATTTCCATAGGAGACTTGATCAAGACCATTGTCTCAACTATTCCTCTCTTCTTAAAAATATTTTAAGAACCAAGGACTAAGGAGGAAAAGGATAGGGAGAAAAAAACAATGTTCTTAAAGCTTTCTAAAAAACATTTACTAGTTTGAATTGCAAGCTACGAAGTATTGCCAATTTTTTTCAAGAAAATTTAGTAGTCTAGATTTTGGTACTTTGGTTGGGTGCAATAGTAGGATAATTGTCTAGCAAGTCAAATTCATTGGGACAAATGCTCGAAAAACCTTTTTTCCAGAAACTTGAAAAACCTACACATGAGAAATTTATGAAGTAAATTGACTATATATAAAGGTCTTTACACTAAATTTCTTTAAATTTTGTATGTTTTTTCACCTTTAAATTTAAAATTTAGAGGAAGGAAAATCTCAAATTTTGTAGGTGTAATTGCACTAAACCTAGGTTGTTTTCTAGCATTGATCATAACTAATTAAAGAGTTCTTTACACGAGTAATGGGGGAGTAATGGGTTTCCATAAGAGACTTGTCAAAGACCATTGGGCATTATCCTTCTGTTCTTATTGATTTTTTTAAAAACAAGTGATGATAAAAAGGACATGAGCAAAAAACCAAGAATTTTAAACGTTTTTTTGAAAAGAAGATAATGATTTTGATTTTAAGCTGTGAGATTTTACCAGTTCTTCATGATGAGTTGTAATTTTGCCAAAAATCTGGTAATTTACAATTTAAAAAGTACATGATACTCTACAAGATACTTGGAAGTTGGGTATTTTGGTTTTGTGTCAAGAAATGTGAAGGAGTAGCTTGTAAACTAGAGCCTCAATGTTGTATTGACTCTACTAGCCACAAACAAAGAGAGACTAGGGCAAGCACCCTAGTGTGATAAAGAGAATATGTTTGCATCAATTACTAGAGCTACTACTTAGCACACCACATTTGATGAGGAGTAGATTATAGCATGGCACCTCAATGGGCTTTCACATGACATTTATAATTTGAGAGAACCTTTAAAGCGAGTAAGAGTGATCTTGAGCACAAGCTACAGATATTTAACTAGAACCTTCAAATAAAGCTTCAAAACTGCAGTATATACTTGTCCCAACAATATGTCTTTTGTTTATGCACATAGTTGAATAGAGATATGAAAATCAAGGAAACTATGTAGACATTTTTTTTGCCTAGGACCATGGTGACTAAACAATCGAAATGCTTCATCATTGTAACAAAAAGAGCATAACATGTCCCAAATGAAGAATCAAAGGCACACTAACCCTAAGGTAGCTTAGAGAGAACACCCACTGCCCTCCAAAAGTGACACTATCCTTTAGTTTTAGAAAGTTATCCTTCAAATGAAAAGAAACTTAAGCGGAGATCAAAGGAAAAAGTACACGAAGGAATAAACCAGGGAGTGATAGCTCATAGGGTGCATTTTCCTTTGGAGGGTGACTAAAGGAACCCCTAATAGTGCCTCCATAAAAATGTAGTTTGAAGGCTCAAAAGTTGAGGGCAAATCAAGGAGTTTCAATTCACTAAGATCCTCTCATTTATTGTCACCACTAAAGGTTGGGCTTCATACTTTATGTCTCCTGAAGCAAGTGGAAGGCCATCAATGGTTACATTCAGTGTTCATCTAAATTTCTTTAATAGCTCTATTGAGCCTCTCCCATATTCTTGTCAATTCTTTATGTATGATCTGTAAATGTGTGATTAAATCTATGGCAACCGGATTCTTCACCTGGTGATTCATGTGGACATCCATCCTTGGGTGTTGAGCAAAGAATGGGGTATGTCAAGTAGAAGCATGAATAGTGTTTTTGTAGAAAACTTAGCCAAACTGTCTTGTAGTAGTTGATTGTGCTTCAAAGAGACTTCTCTAGAACTTGATTCACCCATTGTTTGTCCATCACTGTAGATGATTGGCTGAATAGATGTTAATCTTTACTTCTAGAAGCTTTAACAATCCTCTCCATATCTTGATTTGTGTCGTGGTCCTTGATATGAGATAATGTCATATGGAAGTCCATGATAGTGATAGATATTCTCGAGGAAGATATTTGTCGTCTCTTCTCTAGTAATCGACTTGGTTTCTATGATGAAGTGCGACATTTGTGAGTCTATCAACAACCACCAAAATTGAATCAGAGCCCTAAGAGGGGGATAGGTCTATAACCAAATCCATGGAAATAGATGATTGTGGTTTACTAGGGATGGGCAAGGGCTGACATAATCCATGCAAGAAATGAGGTGGGGCCCTATTGAAATTGTCACATGTGTGTATATATTCTTTGATGAGCTTCCACATTTGAGGCCATCAAAAATCTTGTGTGATAAACTCAATCGTTTTGTTTACTCCGAAATGACCCGAAGCTGGAGAATCATGTCTCTCTTGAAGTATTTGCAATCTTACCTCTTTTGATGGTATATATAGAAGTCCCTATAGTACAACAATCAATCAACTTCTTCAAACACATGTAAAGTGCTTTCTGCCCCTTGTTGGAGTTTGAGATTGATGTCACAAGCAAGGGGGTCATTGTAAAATTTTTCCTCACCTTGAGAAGGAAGGCACAATCATATGGGGTCATGCTAGTCATGCAAAGAGCTTAAGCTAAATTTCAACCTCAAAAGTACTAACTCATGTTGATCACATCCCTTCTTAAGTGCAAGATAGGATCTTTATGTGATAAAGCATCTGATTTAGATTGTTTATTGCTAGGCCATTAATAAATGACAAAGTCAAATTTGGATAAGAAGTTACTCCATCTAGCTTGACCGCGATTAAGGACTTGAGATGTCATGAAGTACTCCTAGTTCTTGTGATATGTATATAACGCGACTTTGTGGGGTGCTCCTTCAAGAAGAAGTCGCCACATCTCAAAAGAGTCAACAATCTCCTTGTCATGAATTTCATAACTAATGGTTTTAGATATCTACAATGATGGGTTGTGATCATTCAAGATTTTACTTCCCTTGGAAGAGCTTGAATATAGATGAGAGCTTTTTGAGCACAAAACAACTATTAAAGTAACCTAACGCCAATACTTCACATGAAGAGGTCTCCTTATCATGCTTTACATAGCATACATCTTCATTTCCTAATCATGGCCCTCGATTGCCCTCAATAAAAAGAAAACTTGACACTTTAGTCTCTTTACACCCTCTTTTGTGTGCCTCTAAACTGTTAATTTTTTAATAATCCGATTCTTTGATTCATTCCATTCATAAAACATCTCAAAGGCTGTGGTAAGCTACACTATGGATTTCCAAGGAGTACACCAACACTCTTCTATTGTCCTCCCACAACCCCTTCAATTTTCAAAGCAATTTCTTAGTAGGGCATTGTGTTCCTTCACTGTGTTACACATGTCTTCCATGCTAACACCTTGTTACACGTGTCTTCCATGCTAACATTTGTTCTATGATGGCAATAAGTAACATGAGTAATCTTTTCCCTATGGTGAATGACTTTCCTCTATGTTGAGTGGATCCCAATCATTTGCTCATTAACAAATCATCGAATACATATGAGGAGGACTTTCGATGTTAACACTAGTTTGGTAATTTAATCGGACATAAAAGTGTCCTTTCAATGCTTTGGAAAAAATCAAATACTCATATTATATGTATGTGTTTGTAAAATTCCTTACTTTAGCTCAAAGCTCGCACCACACTTTATGTGGGAAAAACAAGGAACACTCACAACTCTTGACTGTATGGTCATGAGGAGCTCTCAAAGCCAAAATAGTGCTTAATTTGACAAAAAACAACATATTTGCCAGATGATCCCCATTTTACACCAGGTAGAAAAATCTCTAGACAATAAGCCTATTTTTTTTGTAAACATCAAGGAGTTCTTGACCAGAGTCTACGGTTATTGTAGGCCCAAATTTTTTCTTTCGAACATATAGTTAAATACAAAAAGGTGCATTTTTTGCATTCTACTAACCTATCATCATGTTTCTATGTGTACACCGATCATTATCTTTATAAATTCTTCCACTTTACACACTTATGCTCTTTACTTTCATATTCAAGCACAAAAATCATCAAAAGCATCAAAACATGTCTTCCTAATAAATTTGGAATACACATATGCCAAGTACAAAAATTACATGGATGAAAAAGATGGCTTCCACAATGTGGCCTTCTGAATGGTATGTAAACCTATCAAGTTGGTGCAACATGGGAATTATACACTTGTATTTGGACCTAAGGTTGAAATGTACCACATTTTTTGAGTGAAATTTAGCAATTTGAAGATAGCAGAGTATTAACTCAAAATGAGTCCAATTCTAGGAAGATGGAAAATCTCTTACGCCTTTGTGTTGTTGGCTATTTAGGGTATTAGGTGTCCCAAAACTCAAGGAAGAAGAGTTACAGAGTGAGAACTCCATAAACACACTCAAAATTTCCTTTCGATTACAAAGACACTTTAAAAATATTCATCAAAATGTGAATTTTACTAGCCAATCAACACATAGAATTTTCCATAAATGGGCCACAACTTCCAATACATAGGCTTTCCATTTTATAGAAGCATAAAAACACCTTTATAACTAGCTAGCTTTGTGGAAATAGAGAACTTTAGAATCTCCTATACTCTAAAGCAATAACTATAGGAAGTTGCTGAGGTAAGAGGACATAAAAGTGTCATGTTACTAGTCTAGTGTTAAACTCCTTCCATGCATTCAATATGCAACATGCACATACAATGATAGTCTACTCTCTATTTTACACTTTGTTTTTCTCCTTCTCACCCTCTCTCTTGCCCTTATGCATCGTGCTCTTTGTATGACCCTTTTCTATTATCTACCTTAATTTTCTATGGCCCTTTTTAAATTTCTACTTTAATTTTGTGCATGAGTGTGATATGCCCTATTTTAAAGTGATTGTAGTAGGTGTGGAAGCGAGTGATGGTAGTAGATGGCAATATGCCAAGTGAGTATGTGGCCAAGAGGGAGGTTCAATAAGGAAATTTAGTGTAATGACCTAATTGCAAAAGCTACTTCAATTTTTATCAGAACAACTTCTTTTCAAAGTATGTGGAGTAGACTAGATTATATTGTCACATGGAATAAATTACCTCCTTCATGTACAACCTGTTTTATGCTAATGAGGCCTTTTGTCTCCGCAAAGACACAATATACTTTGAGACCCACGTAGCATTTAGAAAAAATCCCTTGCTTCCTAGGATGAGGGATAGCTCTCTCTCTCTCTCTCTCTCTCTCTCTCTCTTTGTGAGTCTCCTAGTCAGAGTTGGGTCCCTTGTTACACATGTAGAGAAAGCTTAAACACTATAGGACATGGCATGGAGGGAGACATTTAATGCCCCCTAATTATAGTTTGAGTCAATTGGAGATTATGCATGAATGCATGGATTACTAGTGGATTACGTTGTATAACTTTTTGGTACTAAAGGATTATCTTCCTAGCTTGAAAGAGGAGAATGGGTGCATGGACAAAGAGGAGAATGGGTGCATGGACAAAGAGAAGAATAGCTTGAAAGAGGAGAATGGGTGCATGCCATCAAGATTACCTTTGACCCAATGTTACTTGCCACAAAACTTGCATCCAAATTCTATTTATACTATTCACAAAGAGGTTAATGACCTCTACTTGTGAAGAGAGGGAAGCTTGAAGGTAGAGCACCGAAATCAACGTATCAAGATGATAGTGGAAACAAAGAAAGCATCAATAGGGAATTGCACTAAAGACAAACACCTTGACCTTGTTAGACGTGTACGTTTTTTGGCGGAGCGTTGTGCATGATCGATTGACATCTTGGACATGGTCAAAATGTAATGCCATGTTGGGAGTATGGCTAGATGGTTGGAGTTATTTCTTGATAACCCTATAGCCCTAGATCTCTACCTACACTCTACGCCCAACTTAATCACTATGGAGGAAGAGAAAGACACAATGATGATTTCAGACCCTTGGTCCCCTATGGCATGCGTTAGGTTAGTGTTAATTGAAAATCGATATTTACTGTAGTTTCCTCGCTTAAAATTCCAAAATGTTGACTACGTTTTAATCTTGTGTATAAGAAACCCTACAAAAGTTTTGTGTTATGGTTTCCAAATCAATAAACCTTTGAATCATGACAAAAAATCTAAAAGAATCTCAGTTCATTTCGTTCACGATCACAATTTGGAAAATATATCTTTGGCGAGCACTCAATTTTAGTATCATGATGCATTTACGACACAAAAAGAATGAAAAAAGGTGAATAGTCATAGTGACAAAGATAAGGGAATGGGAAGGTGTGCATGGCCTCCTCCTAGTTATGCTCCCTCTAAACAATAAACAAGAGGATGAGAGAGTGTGTGTGACCACCTAATTATTCCTCTCGTAAACACTCCATGAAAACTAGGAAACAAGGTGAAACATCACAAGCCTACATAACAGGATGAGAAAGAGTGTGTGTGACCCACTCCTCAATGCCCCTCTTTATTGCAATAGAAAAACTACTATCACATCTCTCTCATAGTGGTCTACACAAACAAATGACAATGCCTAGTTAATGCCTCTCTTACAAAAAATAGGAAGGATTGATTTTTTTCATCATTAATTTGCCACCATGCACTAATCGACAAATTTTCTCTGGCAAATAACAATAGTTCCAAAGAGTTCAATGCTTTACTAAGACCTTATGCATGACAAAAATATGGACTTTCACATGTGGCCATATTCAACATGCTTAATATAATGGCCAACAATTGTTGACAATAAGCATAATCCAACGGTCCACATATGCTCCCAAGAGTTTGAGGAGTCTCATAAGGCCTTATGTAGGCCAAAAACCTATCAAAACATTTAAGCATGCCAAACTGAAAAGTGCCAAAATTTCAAAAAATAAATAGAATGCTAAATGGAAAGCCTTATGAGCTTGAAAGTCAAAAGACATTGTATTGTCTATATTAGGAAAGTGTCCAACAAGGGCACACCAAAAAAAGGGAGAGAAAGGAGACATTTAAAACATACTGAATTTTCGATCAAAATTTGAAGGATTTAGTCAACGGGTGCTAGCTCAGTTGGTAGAGTCATAGCCTATGTGCCTAAGGTCTTGGGTTCAATACCCCTTTGGCAACCTGAAGACATGTTCTAACTCCTTAGGGACTATTCCCATATGCGGGGGTGTGTGTGTGATGGGATGTCTCTCTCCCTACCTGTGCGTGTGTTTCAAAGTTCTTGTACTCTCTTAAAACGTTTAAAATTTTACATTTACTTTGACATAGCTTGGAATCTAGGCAAGATTTTGCAATTGTAGACGGTGAAAAATACACTCAGGGTCTGTTTTTTGTGAACACTGTATATATATCTTCTGCATCTGTTGACCTGGTAGTTATGGGCTTTTTAAAGAAGCCTTAGAGTTGAGTTGGGTTAGGCATACTTTCATTGTTTTCAGTGATGATTGAGACTTACAGTAAATGTTATTTCAATTTTAAAACAGTAAATGGATCTTTTTATTTCACTTTCATTTCATATCCTGACATGTCTTGACTTTTCTTGCATTCTATTGTTTTAGAATATTAAAGTGAAATTTCACTTGCATAATTGTAGTAAATCTTATGGATACACACACACACACACACACACATATATTAATGAGTTTTTTTTTATTTCACATTTCATTTCACAGCTTCACATGGCTTGACTTTTCTTACATTTTATGACTTAATTCTAGTCAATATTCAGGAAAGTCTCTTTTACTGAGTTTCCTCCCCACAAAGAAGCAAACCGGAAATACTAGCATAAATTTAAAATTTGTAGGATTTTTGAACTATTTTCTCACTTCCCTTTACCATGGTTTGCAACCAGTTAGTCTCTATTTTCAACTGGATCAAGGTTAAGCTGAGGCAATTCTTTTTTGAACACTCATTCTACTTAAACTCAACCTAATGCTTTTATCACGTTCTAATTGTTTTAGAACACCACCGTGAATCTTTCACTTGTTATTTAGTAGGTTTAAGCCACTGGATAAATCGTGAATCTTTCACTTGTTATTTAGTTGGTTTAAGCCACCGGATAAATTTTTTGAACCAGAGTCGCAGATTGTGGCTGAGCTTGCGAGAGATGGCTGCATGGGGGCAGCCGAGTGTGTGGGGCTCGCAAATGTGCGTCAGGTGGCAGCAGAAGAAAGGCAAGGGCTTTCCGATTGAAGCGTCACGCAGCACTAGCATCATCACCTCCTCCTCCACCACCAGCGTGGCAAGCAGCACCATGTTGAGTAGCGGCGTTTCCAGTAAGGGTTTTCTTATGGGTCCTTTCCAAGAAGGGAAGCTGAGTCAACCCTCCTGGACTGGCGATGAGCCCCTCTCCCGCCTTGTCAGTGCCCTCATTTCCATCAAGCCTCTCTTCGCCCTTATGTCCTTAGGCGCTCGCCAAGTTTTAATTGGGTAAACCCCACCCCCCCCCCCCCCCCCCCCCCCCCCCCCCCCCCCCCCCCCCCCCCCCTCTCCCTCCCTGCGCGGGACGAGCACACAACATTTTCGTTTTTATACTGTTCTTGACAATGTGGATGGCGCATGAGGTGTATCAACTTTGTTGTGGAATTATCTTGTTAAGATTACTAGAGAAACTTCAGGCTGTTGATTATCAATTTGGTCGCCTCTCTCTCTCTCTCTCTTTGTCTAACACACATGTACACATGCTTGCGCGCGCGCACACACACACACACACACACACACACACACACACACCTATGGGTCCATTTGTCAATAGTCATACATACATACATACATACATACGTGTATATACACACACACACACACACATATATATATTACAACAGCAAGTATATTTATGTATACACACATATATAAATATACTTATATATGTGTATATTTATATATGTGTGTGTGTGTACATAAATATACTTGTTGTATAAATCGTTGGCCTCGTTAGGAGAGAGCCGATAACTCTATACAAACAACAAATGGTTCAACCATCAACAAATGTATACAATCAATGCATAAAACCGGTCAAGAATCAAAAACTAGAGTACAATATTTCAAGGCGATTGTAACCAATTTGATTACGTTTATGAAGAAGCAATTGATTCTATGACTACAACTTCAGGCCAAACCCCATCACGAACACCTGAAGGTGTAGTCATAGAATCAATTGACTATAGTTGCCCCATTCACAGCATGGAGTCAACTATCCAAAATCGTAAAGAGTTGATTCTATTTCAAGTGTTTGTGACTGGGTTTCACATGTGCCGTTGTCTATTAGTGATCATTGTAGCAACGGGCTATGTTGTATAAATCTTTCGTCTCTATAGGGTGAGCAAGTTGCTTCACAGCTATATATGTATATGTATATGTAGATAGATATTTATATGCAGATATATATGTGGTTATATATACATATATTATCACCAAGAGGTGTATAGATATTATTGCCACGAGGTGTATTTTTCCTTTTGCCTTCTTAAGTATATACATATGTATTACATGTTTTTATTTATTGTATTTTTGCTTGTTTTCCTTGAAACCCTTAAGAAGGTGCAAGTGGACTTTGCATGGCCTGTGTGAAACGGTTGCAGCCAAATGGGTTCTCACATCGAGAATCTAAGTCGGTTAGTCGGTGACTGATCGGGCGAGTTAGCACTGAATTTTGAAGCATGCGTGCACCTAAATGAAATTTAGCCTACGCGACAAGTCACTGACAACTTTATAAGTCGGGAAGGGTTGACAACTTATTAAGTTGGGAAGGATTAGAAAACTGAACCATAAGGGGCATGGCAGACATATGTATGAACATGCTATTCGTCAAACCCTTAGATTGCGTACTTCATATCCTGGTTATTTTGGAGATGGTTGAGTGTTTCGGGCTATGGTTGGACCTTCCACAGGTTTGCAAGGTTATCTGTGAGGGAATGTGTTTGGGACAATGGTTAACCCTATGTATGGAAACATAGGTGTCCACCCAGGTTTTCAGGGTGTCTATGGCCATGTTCGAATGCCAGGAAGACACTTTGGTGTGGTTGGTTTTCTATAGCCATATGCCCATAATGTAGATATGACAGGTAAAAGAGGTGATGCGAGTGCTAGAATGGTCAATTCTAGATCACCACTTTTAAGAGCACCTGTGTATGACCATTTGACTCCCTGGAGTCAACTTGAGGATTACAAGGAAGGCGGGCAAGCAATGAAGTTTGCAACTTTCAAGGGAACAGAGGATTGATTGAAGGCTTTGACCTTCATACAACATTTTGATGGAGCTTATGTAGGTGGAAACTTCACAGAATCTTCGAATATACGCAAGGCTACCACTTTTCTAAAAGGAAATGCGCTTCAATGGTGGATTGTATTGTTGAACCAGGGTCAAGCTCTTACAATATGGATCTAGTTCAAACACCTCTTCACACCTACGTGGCTTACAAACACTTTTCAAGTGGATGCAAGGAACGAGTTGAATGCGGCAAACTGTGTGAACTTTGAAGAGTACAATAAGCACTTTTGGGTTGCACTATTGCGAGTAAGCTTTCGTGTCACGGGGACAGGTACCACGTGCCAACAGAAAAGAACAGTCTGAACAACTTTAAGCACTTCAAATAACAACTGAAATGAAGGAGATAGAGAGTGCACGACACATGCGACGGGGAGTGGCGGAGTTCCACCCGAAGAGAGCACTAGCCCAAAACCTTGGCACCCCTTTCGGTATTTCTTTATATTGCTTCAAGTGAGTACCCATGTCTTTGCTCTGCATCCCCCGCGGGTAGACTGCCAGAGTGAGAGCCCATGGGTTATATTTAAAGGCCCTTGGCCTCTAAAAGCAGTTTACATGAAAAGCATTCAAACTCAAAAGCAACCGGTCAAAAAGCTACCAGTGCGATTTTAGGGAATCCGTACACCTACCATGTCATCAACGTAAAACGTGGAGATCCGTACAAGTGCCACGTCAACACAGCCATAGTAAAATGCGGGATTTCGTACAGCTCTTGCCACGTCATCAGTCTTTATGCCTGGCTTTTGTGTGGGTCTTGCTTTATTTAGGTCACTTGGGCCCATCGAAGGGGGTCCCATAAGTTGGTGGAAACTCTTCTTTAAAGATAGGCCACTCGGCAAGACTTTGCAAGTTGGTAAAACTTCTTCTGCTTTAGGTTCCTTGGCCGGGATCTGCATGTTGGCTTTGTTCTTTCGTGGCTTGACACGTCAATAGTTTGTGACAAGTGATCACACAAGGTGTCTCACAAACGAGACAAGTCCTATTTATAGGACTTCATAACCGAAGGGCTAGGTTCACACTAGCCGGACATACTGTAGGCGCCCATCTGGATGTCTGGGTACGTAACACTTCCCTCCTTATTTTTAATTGCTGTCCTCAACAATATCGACGATTATCAAACCGGGAAAACGATTTCTTAACGATTTAACTAACTCCCAAGTGGCTTGGGATTCAGGACGATGCTTCCACTTGATCAAAATTTAGTGGTACGAAGAATTGCGAGACTTGCGGCTCCTTTGATCGAGAACCGATTCGGGTTCAAGTGGACATAACGGGTGGTATCTTGCAAGTTTGGGACTTCCGCAGAAGGAATCTCTAAGGCATCGTGTCCCAACCGTTCTGTTAGACGGCTTACGGGGAACGTGGGATTAACAGCAATGCCTCGAGCCAAATCCAACTTGTAAGAAACTCTACTTATCTTCTTTGTGATCTGAAACGGACCACAATAGCGAGAAGATAATTTTGAGCATGGACTAGTTCGGATTGTTTCAGAGTCCTTTGGCACTCTAAGATACAGCCACATGTTGTCACAAGAGGGGCACCACGTGCCAATAGAAAAGAACAGATTGAACAAACATTTAGCACTTCAATAAGAACTGAACTGAAAGAGAGACGACACGCGACACGGAGTGGCGGAATTCCACCCCAGAGAGTATTGGCCCCAAACCTTGGCGCCCCTTTCGGTATTTCTTTATATTGCATCATCAAAGTACAAGCCAGTACTCCACGTTGTGCACCTTCTCTAGGAAGCATGCCAGAGAATGAGCCCATGGCCTCATATTTAAAGGCCCTAGGCCCAAAAGCCGTTTACATGAAAAGCCTTCAAACTCAAAAGCATCTAGTCCAAAAGCAATGCCCAAAAGCTGCCAGCGTGATTTACAAAAATCCATACAATTGCAGCGTCAGCAGCGCAAATCGCGGAAATCTGTACAGGCTGCTACGCCAGCATGTCAGCGCAATTCACGGAAATCTGTACAGTTTTGCCACGTCAGTAGCCAGCGAAAAATCCGGGTTGTCCATATAGATGTGCCACGTCATCAGCTGGCTGCATATCTTTTGTGTGTGTGTGTGATAGTCCTGCTTCATCTTCAGCTGCTTCTACCTCTTCACTTAGGGTTTAGGCCCCTCAGTCGGGATCTACACACTAGCTTTGCTCTTCAGTGACTTGACACATCAGCAGTTTGTGACACATGCCCTCCTTGAGTTCGCGGGGTTGTCGATGTTGATTAGCGTAAAAAGTGGCATGATCTTGTTGTCAAAGGTGGCAGCGAAAGATGCAATGAGGACAAGACGTGGCTCGTGATCCGGTGGGTACCTCGACTCCGACCTCGAACACCTGCAATGCCAAACACATGAACAAGGCACACCTGTGGAGAAGAGAGATCACATAGGTAGAATGAGACATGACATCTGAGAGAGAGAGAGAGAGAGAGAGAGAGAGAGAGAGAGATCTGGGAAAGGCTCTCCATGCTGATAACAATCTGCTCATACAAGTGACTAAGGGTGGTCTGGTATAGAATTGACATGCCAATGGATAGATCCGAGGACACACAACTGCGACTGCTACAGACACTGCCAACTGCTCCTGCACACGAGACCACTGTCACGGTCTCGTCATGGGCTGCCCTAGCCTCCTGTGCAACCGAGGCTCTGGCGGGATCTCCTCCTGGCAAGAAGGATGATCTGAAGGGAGAAGGAACCTGATCGGGGCTGCCCTATGGTGTGGCTGCCCCATGCCAAACATGGATCTGCTCCTCTCGTATGCCTGCACCATGGTGGAGGTGCTCTGCATCTGCCAGATCATAGCGCCTCATGCATCTGCCTCGGGAAGGAGAAACGGAAGGCAAGGACCTGCTGCCCACGAGCGCAGGTTGCCCGTGCCTCATGCCAAAAACGTTGGACTGCTGCCTAACAAAAACGCTAGGGATGCTGTCGTGCTGCATGCAACACACGAGGGAAAGAGGGATCAAAAAACGCTGCCCTCCCCTGAAACCGGCCTGTTCAATCCGAAAAGGGCGGTAGACTTTACTTTAAACCTTGATTTAGCTTTCACCCATTATTAGTCGTCTATTTTACCCGTACTTTCAAGACACAACAAAGGGGAGAGGGATACAGGTTGCTAGATTGCACCTGTATGAGTAGACGGACACCAGATTGGCCCCTAACTTAGGCGCCCCTTTCGGTATTTCTTTATTGTTCAAAAGAGGGAATAAACGCTGTGGTTCCTACAAGCTGCCCCGCACAAACTCGGCTGAATTTCCACTGTTCCAGCCCGATTTCGGCAGCATAACTGTACTAGAACCCTTCACAGTCAGTATTCCCACGCATTGACTGACTTTCCCGACGCATACGGGCACTTTGCAAAACCTGTTGAGAATCTGCAGCATGCTGAATTCTCTGTTTTCAGCCCTGAAAATGCGCCAGATCACCTATTCAGTGGTCCCCTTGCGTCCCCGAACCTCCTGGGGGTATTAGGGTCCGTTTAGGGCCAAAACCCTAAACCTGCAAAAATACACAGCAGGCTGTAATTTACTGTTTCGGGCTCCGTTTCGCGTGCCGGTCGCATCCTTAGCAAGTCCTCGAGCTCCCGCACCTGTAGGGCTACTTGCCCTTTGAATCGGACAAGATTTCTGGCGTGAAACCTCTCCGAATTCACCTGTACCTGTGGGGGGATTAGCCGCTAGCTAATCCAGTACCTGTGCAAGAGGCTCTTGCCTCGGCAATCGCGCATGAACCCACACAACTGTACATTGGTCAAATGAAGAGCCCACTAGAGGGGCATAACATACTGCCAAAGGGGAGAGAGAGGACAGTGCGTAGCGTGCAGGGCATCACTCCTGGCACCGCACTGTGCATAAGAGGGAAAGCAAGCACTCCATAGCTCTTAACCTGTGACAGAGACTTGCAAAATGAGCCTCCCAGCTATAAATCACGTTTTTGCCTTCTCTATAAGTAGTAAACTGGCCTCAGAGTGCCAAGTGTCACTCATTTGTGCATTTTCCAACTTTAGACCCTCGGGTCTAAAAATATCTCACCTGCAGCCTCTGTTGACTTGGCCACAGAGTAACAAAATGATCCCCATGTCAAACTGCACGTAATGACGCGAAGACATTTTCAGGTCCCAAAATAGCAGTTCCCTAAATTTTAGGAGATGCTGCCATTGTATCTTTCTAGGTCATCCGACCCTCTTTGTACACTGCGGCCACATCCAGAACTGAAATGTAGCCTCTGTAGCAAAGGATTCCACTTTGGCTAGTCAATGACCCCACTTGGCTAACCATAGTCCTTGTCCAACCTTAGTGCTCGCTTGCCCTCAGGCCTGGACTCCCTCTGGACAGTTCCACACTAGCTATGCAATGCAGGGCAGTTAGATTTCCCGAGGGGTGTTTCCAAAAAGTGAAAGTAAATAGATAATAAGAAAGAAATCAACAAAAAGGATAGATAGTAGTCACACGCTGGTGACATACCCCCCTCTTGAAATCTCAAACGTCCTCGTTTGCATCTATGTCGTAAATGCTTACTGTCAACACTGATGTATTCAACACCTGTCGACACATATACGACACATACATGCTCATTGTCAACCCTAGTGTATTCAACACCTCGTCGACTCATGTATTGCCTGCGTGTGAACCCTGTCCCAATGACATAGTGGTAGCTTCGCACTCTGCCATTGCTTTGAGTCACTAACTTTCCAATGACAAAATGGTAGCTGCACATTTTGCCACTGTCTTATAGTACACGTTGGATCCCGTAACACTTTCGAGCATACCCAAACCGACAGTTTAAGAATGCAGTTACACATGTACTCTTCAATAGAAGCAATCATTGTATCCTTGACAAACTGACAAGAAATACTCACTTCTATAGCACTAACCAAACTTTTGGACATTCCATAAGAGCAATTGCCAAACTGACAATCTGTACAGCTCTAACATTCATGTAACAGGTATTTGATTTGAGCTCACTTTAAATACCATGTACATCATTTGTTTCAGAAGCCATTGTCACATTGACAATCCATGTAGCTTTGAAACTCAAGGGGTCAAGGTAGGTTGCAAATCGAAGGCTTCAAGGTAAAGTGATAACACAGTTGGTGACTCTGCAAGTTCACCTTCTTCCATCCACTTCGCATCCATTGGTGGATAGTTTCTGAACTTTACCAAGTAACGCCTAGCAACCTTGCCTTTCACTTTCCTTTCTTTGTGTGCCAAAATCTGTTCAGGGACCAAGATCTCGTCAAGTTCCTCGACTTCCGGCTGATCTTCAACTGGCATATCTTCTGGCACATCACCCACATAGGGTCTGAGAAGACTCACATGAAACGCATTGTGAATCTTCCAACTGTCAGGCAATTTCAGCCTATATGCAACATCACTGATTATGCCGCATACTTGAAAAGGCTCATAGTAACGCATGCTGAGCTTTGGAAACAGTCTTTCCTTGCCCTTCATCTTCTTTAACCTTGCCTTTTCAAAGCGTAAAAGCACCCAATCACCAAGTGAATATACCACTTCACGACGGTGACGATCAGCTGCTTTCTTTTGCTTTGCCTGAGTCCTTTCTAAGGCCACTTTGACCTTCTTGTACATTTCATCCATGTCCTGAACATACTTATCTGCTTCAAATATCTTGTCCTTTGTATGCAGTATGGGAGGAACTTTCTTGCCACCTTCAACTATCTCAAAGGGTGCCTTGCTAGTTGATGAATGCACTGTATTATTGTATGCGTACTCCACCAATGGCAAATACTGCTCCCACTTTCCTTTATGCTCTGACACATAGCACTTCAGCAGATCTAGGACAGTAGAATTTGCCTCTTCTGACTGCCCATCTGTTTGAGGATGAAATGACGAAGAGAATTTGAGCGTTGTGCCCATATTCTCCAGAACAAACTTGTCATGCGTGGATCACGGTCGCTAACAATCGACTGTGGCATGCCATGATGCTTGAAAATATTGCTCATAAACAAGCGTGCCATCTGATCTGGCTTTATCTTCTTCCTGACAGGAATAAAATGAGCCTGTTTGCTGAATCTGCAAATAATGGTCCAAATACCATCGTTTCTTGTCTGCGTTCTCAGAAGATCAAAGATAAAATCCATAGCAATGCTTTCCCATGGTTTATCTGGAATAGGTAGTGGTTGCAATAACCCTGGTGCCTTTTGCCTGTCAAACTTGACCTTTTGGCATATTAGGCATTCTCGCACAAAGGCATCCACATCTCTTCTCAATGTAGGCCAATAGAAGAATGTCTCAACCGCTTTAAATGTAGCATCGATACCACGATGCCCTGCATACGGTGGGACATGACTCTCTTCCATAACTTTGCGTCGCAATGGCTTTGTGACACACAATCTGCCATGCATCATCATGAACCCATCTTTGAGAAGATAGTGTTCATGACGTTGTCCATCCATTAGTTGCTCGAAGACCCTTGCAAAATCTTCATCATTTGCATACTGTTCTCTCATATCATCAAGTTCATGATGATAAGGAATCGACACAGCTGAAATTTGTGGCTTCCTTGACAAGGCATCAACCACAACGTTCTTCTTGCCTTCCACATACACAATCTGAAAATGGAACATGGACAAGATATTTGCCCATCGCATATGCTTCTCAGATAACTTTGTCTGTGTCAAGAAGTATCGCAAGGTCTGATGATCCGTTTGGACAACGAAATCTGCACCTAGCAGGTAGTGTTTCCAACTTAAGAGCGCATGAATCACAGCCAGTAACTCTTTCTCATAGACCTGCATGGTCATCTCTGGCCCTTGCAAAATTCTGCTCTCATAGGCTACTACCTTGCCATCTTGCATTAGCACTGCACCAATGCTACTACCCTGCCATCTTGCATTAGCACTGCACCAATGCTACTACCGCAGGCATCACACTGGACCACAAATGACTTCCTAAGATCTGGCAACACAATGACTGGATCCGAAGTCATCTTTTCCTTTAAGAGATTAAAAGCTGAAATCTCTTTCTGTGTCCATCTAAAGGTGACTGCTTTCTTTTGAAGAGCATGTAAAGGTAAAGCAATCTCAGCAAAATTTCGGATAAACCTTCTGTAATAGGAGCATAGTCCGAAGAAACTTCGGACATCGTGCACCGTCTTCAAATTTGGCCATGACTTGATCGCTTCAACTTTTGCAGGATCCTTTCCGACACCATCCTTTGAGACAATGTGTCCCAGAAAGTGAATCTCTTCCAGAAAAAACTCACTTTTCTTTGCATTGATGAGCAACCTATGACTGCGTAGCTCTTTGAACACAATGGCCAAGTGATGCCTATGCTCCTCTTCATTCTTTGAGTAGACTATCATGTCATCAAAGAATGTACCAACAAACTGCTGGTGTGGACGGAAAATTCTGTCCATCATCCTATTGAACGTAGCAGGAGCATTTGTGAGACCAAAGGGCATCACTAAAAATTCGTAAAGGCCAAACGTCGTTCTAAAAGCAGTCTTGTGCACATCCTCTGATCTAATGCGGATCTGATGGTACCCACTCTTTAGATCTATCCTGCTAAACATAGCTGCTCCTTCTAATTTGTCCATAATATCATCAATTCTAAGTATAGGGAACCTATTCTTGATGGTATTCTTGTTCAGTGCACGGTAGTCGATGCACATACGCCATGAGCCATCCTTTTTTTGCACCAACAACACTGGAGAACAGAATGGAGATGAACTGGGCTGAATCAGCCCCTTTTCTAACAGCTCCTGTACTTGGCCCATTATCTCTTTCTGCTGAGCCGCACTAACCCTGTACGGAGGCTTATTTGGTGGGCTACTGCCTGGCACCAAATCTATCGCATGGTCCTCGGGTCTCTCTGGCGGTAATTGAGATGGTAATGAATCGGAGAAACAGTCACTATACTGTTGTAAAAACATTGACCTTTCTTTATCTAGCACAGATAAATTTGATTCATCACAATCTGACACTTCACGTGCAAAAACCAAGTACGCAGAAAGATGCTTTTTCATTACAGAAGTAATAGCAGAAGTTGATACAGTAGGAATAGACTCCCCTTTAAGCTTTACATCCAGAATATGAGTCTTTCCCTGCTCTATACAGTGATCTTTTTGTTGGAGACATCCATGATTCCCTGTACACGAAACAACCAAGGAATACCTAACAACACATCACATCCGTCCAGTGGCATGATGTAAAATTCTTCAGCATCTACATAGGACTGGATATGTAGACGCAACTTTCCAATGATGGGCGTCACAGCCTCTGTATGGCCAGGACATGCCAAACCTGCCTCTGCTGTATACCCCATCTCTTCAGGTCTGATTCCCAACTTTGAAGCCAATTCTGGGGAAATAAAGTTGGCTTTGGCACCTGGATCAAAGAAGATAAGCACTGTTTGATCTCTGACCTTTCCCCATGCTCTGCAAAGCTCACTTGCATCTGAATTTGGCTTATCGCCCACCATATCTGGCACTAGACCAGCCATGGGCTTCTTTCCTTTCTTGTCTTCCTTGTCATCAGAATCAGCTGGCCTTTTCTTTGTAGGACAATTGTAAGCAATGTGGCCAGGTTGCTCACATATAAAGCATTTGTTCTTTGTCCTCAGGACCTTCTTTTGCTCTTCTGATTTGCGAGGAAAACGTCTTTTCCATTTCTTCGCTGGTCCTTTTTCTGATTTAGCCGTAGCTTTATCTTTCCCTGCGTTGGCTGACTCCTGAGTCCCTTTAGGAGCCTCATTGGGAACGTGCTTCTTGGCTGAATTTTTCTTGCCTGATCCTGCCTTGACGCCAGTGTTAAATTCACAATCTTCTCCCTTGAGCAAGCCATTGCCAGTGTTTGCTACCTCGATGAGCTGCGTCAAAGTAGTGACTTTTGTCTTCGTGCAGTATTTTCTCAATCCTTTGGGTAGGCCACAACAGTATTTTTCAATCTGTTCTGTCAATGGCACAAACCTATAGGAAGTTACTGGAAGTAGAGCTTTCCAAAACTTCCGATTGTAATCATCCAGATTTCTGCAAGTGGCAGCATTTAGCTGGTGCCATTCTGTCATGACATCTGCTTCAAAGTCATCAAATAACCATGCTGCTGCAAAAATCTGCTTGAAGTAAATCCATGTGGACGGAGCTTGCCCTTGAAGCAATAAAGTTGTCCACCATTGTCCCGCATTCCCTATCAAGAAAGTGGCTGCCTTGCGGACCTTTGAAGCCTCTGTAAAGTTTCCCCCTGCATAGGCCTTGTCAAACTGCTGGAGGAATGAGAGAGCCTTCTTCCTGTCATCAAACCCTGTAAAGGTCGTGAATGTCACACCTTTGCCACCTTCTTTGTACGGAGTTGGCCTCTCCAGCGGCGTTAAATTGTCATATGGAAGTGACTGAAACATGGGAGCACTATTAGGGTTCATCTGTGTTCCTTGGCCGCTATTAACTTGACCTGGAAATGCCATATTTGGCTGCTGATTTGTAATTCCAGCCATACCAAAATTTGCTTGTGGCATCCCAAATTGGCCCTGAGTGCTTTGAAAACCTGGTAGCATGCCCGTGACACCATACATGGGGTTAGGCATCATCGTTTGAGCACCCCCAAACACTGTTCCTGGCGTGTAAAACTGATTTCCAGGTGCATGACCAGCCATGCTTTGGAATACCGATCCACCTCCAAAATAGCCAGGGTGTACTGAAGGTGGTGGGAAGACCTGTTGCATAGCCTGTAGGTTGCTTCCCTGCCCATTAGAACCAGCTATAGGCTGTTGAAAGGTGGCGGGCTGAACTGGTACAGCTTGAAAGACTGGCATCTCAGCCACCTGTTCTTGCACCTTAGGCATAGGTTATGGAGACTGCATGTTCTCCGTCAAGTGTACAGGTGTTTCCATTGACTGTGCGGTATGAATCACCTGTGCTCGAGCCTTAACAGGCTTTTGAATATGATCCAGTGACCCAACTTGCTGAGACGGAACAGGAGGTTGCAGAAAGGCTAAAAACCTCGGGTTCTGCATTACTTGTGTGAACGTAGCCACAGCAGTAGCCAACTGGGTCCTGAATATATCGTCATCAGTCTGTGGTGGTCTTGAGGACTCACCCACTTCATGTGTCTGTTGACCCTGTGAAGAGGAAACCTCTTCAGTCACATCATCTGGTCTATCAGCCATAATTGCAATTCCCTGTGTCTGGTCTATGATCCCCTGTGTCTTCAAGCCCAAAACTGACCAAGGCTCACTTCTATGGGAAAAAGTGATTTAGTCCCGTCGATGGAACCATGAAACCGGCCTCTTCAATCCGAAAAGGGCGGTAGACTTTACTTTAAACCTTGATTTAGCTTTCACCCATTATTAGTCGTCTATTTTACCTGTACTTTCAAGACACAACAAAGGGGAGAGGGATACAGGCTGCTAGATTGCACCTGTATGAGTAGACGGACACCAGATTGGCCCCTAACTTAGGCGCCCCTTTCGGTATTTCTTTATTGTTCAAAAGAGGGAATAAACGCCGTGGTTCCTACAAGCTGCCCCGCACAAACTCGGCTGAATTTCCACTGTTCCAGCCCGATTTCGGCAGCATAACTGTACTAGAACCCTTCACAGTCAGTATTCCCACGCATTGATTGACTTTCCCGACGCATATGGGCACTTTGCAAAACCTGTTGAGAATCTGCAGCACGCTGAATTCTCTGTTTTCAGCCCTGAAAATGCGCCAGATCACCTGTTCAGTGGTCCCCTTGCGTCCCCGAACCTCCTGGGGGTATTAGGGTCCGTTTAGGGCCAAAACCCTAAACCTGCAAAAATACACAGCAGGCTGTAATTTACTGTTTCGGGCTCCGTTTCGCGTGCCGGTCGCATCCTTAGCAAGTCCTCGAGCTCCTGCACCTGTAGGGCTACTTGCCCTTTGAATCGGACAAGATTTCTGGCGTGAAACCTCTCCGAATTCACCTGTACCTGCGGGGGGATTAGCCGCTAGCTAATCCAGTACCTGTGCAAGAGGCTCTTGCCTCGGCAATCGCGCATGAACCCACACAACTGTACATTGGTCAAATGAAGAGCCCACTAGAGGGGCACAACATACTGCCAAAGGGGAGAGAGAGGACAGTGCGTAGCGTGCAGGGCATCACTCCTGGCACCGCACTGTGCATAAGAGGGAAAGCAAGCACTCCATAGCTCTTAACCTGTGACAGAGACTTGCAAAATGAGCCTCCCAGCTATAAATCACGTTTTTGCCTTCTCTATAAGTAGTAAACTGGCCTCAGAGTGCCAAGTGTCACTCATTTGTGCATTTTCCAACTTTAGACCCTCGGGTCTAAAAATATCTCACCTGCAGCCTCTGTTGACTTGGCCACAGAGTAACAAAATGATCCCCATGTCAAACTGCATGTAATGACGCGAAGACATTTTCAGGTCCCAAAATAGCAGTTCCCTAAATTTTAGGAGATGCTGCCATTGTATCTTTCTAGGTCATCCGACCCTCTTTGTACACTGCGGCCACATCCAGAACTGAAATGTAGCCTCTGTAGCAAAGGATTCCACTTTGGCTAGTCAATGACCCCACTTGGCTAACCATAGTCCTTGTCCAACCTTAGTGCTCTCTTGCCCTCAGGCGTGGAATCCCTCTGGACAGTTCCACACTAGCTATGCAATGCAGGGCAGTTAGATTTCCCGAGGGGTGTTTCCAAAAAGTGAAAGTAAATAGATAATAAGAAAGAAATCAACAAAAAGGATAGATAGTAGTCACACGCTGGCGACATCCCCTCTCCTGTAGCTGCCAATGGGGGCGCCCTGCCTTGGGCTGAACTGCTCGCACCACAACTCACTGAAAGTGGCCTCCCACCTGCTCCCTATATAGGGCCATCCGTAAATTGCCCGACCTAGCCCTCCAGCCCCACGACTTGGTAAAATGGGGGGAAAATAGGGGATAGGGCATGAGATAGGAAGGGAAAAATAGGGTGAGAGGCCTCCAGGAGCCAATGTGACCATGGAACAGAGCCAAAACCCGAGCTAAACGTGGCTAGACATGACCTGACATGAGTGAACAACCTCACACTGGCCGGGCACAGCCACAAAACAACCCTCACTCCCTAATCTGCTCTTGGGAGATATCGGAGCTACCACCGGATAGGAATATGAACTCTAACAGCCCCTCTCAGATCCTGGACAAGAAACGGATCCAAGGAGCTGGAGTGAGCAATCTGCAACTGTAAAGAGAAGGTTTCGTGGACGAGGATATCTGCTATAGAACTCCGAGGTTGAATAGGACCTGGCCAGTATACCATCCAACCGCTACTCTCAAAAGACGTCCGGGAAGTAAAATGTTGTCTGTTGAAAGTAAATCCAGCTCTATGAAGAATCTCCTCAAGCCAAACTACTCACAAGTCGCACAACCAGCATCTGCAGAAGGTACTGCTGTTGACCGCTCCAAGAGTATGTATATGAACTGAGGGTAAAAAGCATAAAAGATTGGTATCTTGATCATTTCCCAACTCTACAGTACACCACCCTCCAGAAAAGAGTCGGAAATCAGCACCTCCGGTCATATACCACATGCCAAAAAAAACTCCAAGCTGCAACGGAAGTCGAAGGGAAGGGAACAATCCGAGGCTATTTTGGAACTATATGTCTGATGATGAGGAACCAAAGAATTGCACCAACCACCATATATAGAATGATGATTTGCAAACTGTATTTGAAGGAACTTCATCCGAAGTGAGAGCGAAACTGTTACTGATTTGTATGGAACACCACCCGAGAGAATATCATCCCACTCTCAGAGCGCATCGGGAACAAACATCCAGCAGAATGGAAATACAGATCAATACTGAGACTGCAGCTAACACAGCAAGATCAAAGGAAGATCTTGCTCCCAAGCTCTGCAAGAGAAGAACAGGGCGTTGTAGAAAGCAACCAAAGAGTGTCAATCTTGTCTGTTGCACATGGAACCACAAGAACGAGTAGTCTGCGTGAACTAACTCCCAAGTTGGCTCCACATCCCCCTCTGAAGGGAGAACACCCGGACCATGGATAACTGTCATAACTCTCCAACAGTCTCTGGGTGTGTAATTGTATTACCAAGAATAGGTTAATCTGAATGGAAAATAATAATGATATACATGCGGAACCAAATATGGGAGAACCAACAAAATTGTCTCCCTTCTTTGAAGAATGCCATGGCTAATTGTAACTGGGTCCTAGTCCTAGAAGGACCACTATCCACCTGTACATTAGAGAACATGCCGGTCTAAGGATAAGGCAAGTAGGTGTGTCTTGTATGGTACAGTCTTCAGGGATCAATATGGAAGACGAGGCATAGAAACTACTCCTCGGGTGCACTGTGAAGAGCGACTGTCACACCACAAATCCGAAAGACGGGTCAACCACGGAAAGTGCTTAGAGAAAACATCCGCCAAGATAATAACTGCACTGTGGGCTCAAGCACACCATCCAAACTTGCAAGAAATGGGCAAGGGAAACCTAGGACTGAAAGACACCATGCGTGGTACTCTGCTGAATGGAGCACCGGTAGTCGACTGAAGATAATAACTTGGAAGTCCCCTCTGAAAGAGAAGTATCCTCAAAAGTACGCTATGAGGTAGCCAGTGACTCAACCCATGTCAGAAGAGAGCAAACACTGACACTGAAAGCTCAAGAGCTGAAGTTGAGAACTCTCCCAAAGATAGGAAGTCCCCCTCCCGCTCAATCCTAGGAAAAGAGAATGAATACCACCAGAAAGAAATATGAGACAACCTGGAGTAAAATTTGCTTCTTTTGTAACTGCATAGCAAGACCTGAATCTCATGAAACTCGAGACTCAAAGAGAATCACACCACTGGTAAACTCGGATTGCGAAGAATAGGAAGACCTGAAAGGTCGTCACCTGAGGAGCATGTTTATGTGAAAGTGCGCGCGTTTGGAGAGAGAGAGAGAGAGAGAGAGAGAGAGAGAGAGAGAGAGAGAGAGAGAGAGAGAGAGAGAGTAGACACAAACGCAAGATATGGTGAAGAGCGGGCGATCAGCCCCTCATGACTACCATGAGCAGAAGACCCTCAATACAATCACTATGATGGAAGTGGATACCCCCCTGGCCCTATAAATAGTTGCCCAAGGGGAGGTAGGGCAAGGCCTGATGAAAATCCCCACGACCCAACAGAAAAATGATATGGAAATATATGTGGGCGCCCGGACAAAAGTGGGCGGCCGGTCCCAAACTCGGGCGGCCGGACCAGGTACAACCTAGACTATGGGTGGCCAACCCGGAGACATACTAGCCGTACAAGTATGCCCTAGACCTGTGAAGCAGCAGAGTGGTGTAAGTCTAACACCCCCTCTCAGCACGTGATGCTAAACAAACCGCGTGAAGCCAAAGATGTGAGGCAAATGATGAAGATGTCTGCTGCAATGTCCACTGAAGGAGAATACTCCGGCGAACTCCACGAGTGTAGCAGCAGTCGGGGGTGTCACAACCTCCGAGAGATCTCCATGGTAAAGTGCAGTCACGAGGAGTGTAGCAAACTGCTGTTCTCCGCCGATACAGTGTGAAGGTACTGTGTGAAGTTGCGAACTGAGTGTGAAAACAACTCCTTGTTGTGAAAGAAGTGCCAATAGACCTACAAGTGTCCTGCCCAATAGGATCTGTAACAGACTTGGACACTCCAAGTCAAGAATCAACCGCGACAGCACCAAATAACCACTTCAAAACAGTTCATAGTTCACAATAGATTTGCACTGGCCCGACGGAGTTCCGTGCCTAGAGATATTGGCCCCAAAGACTGACGCCCCTTTCGGTATTTCTTTTTGTATTAATCTGAGTTCAAAGTACAAGAGTGGTTGGGTCTCACTCTCAAACTCTGCGTTCAGATGCTCTGCAGAGTGGGAGCCCAAACCACGTATTTATTTACAAGGGATGCCAAAAGGAGAGCCCCAAGAGCTTAAAATCAAAAGCCTAAAAATAAAGCAAAGGCTCTTTCTCTCACTAGCTGAAATTGTGTAGCAAAATAAAATCAATGTTCAAAAACTGCCGTAAAAAGCAACCTCCGTAAATTTCGCTGCGTTTTGCGGGCTGCCACGTCAGCATGCGTACGGAAATTTGCCTCGTCATCAAGTTTGCGCATTTTCCGTGATCTTTCCCTGTTGCCTTTAGGGTTAGGGTTAGGGCTTCTGGTAGAAATCAGGGTTTGGCAGAAATTAGGGTTTCTGCAGTCGGGCAACCACGTCACACTTTGTGACATACCCCCCTCTTGAAAGCATTGTAATCGCCCTCAATTACGCCTGCAAAACAGACAGGCTATAAACCGTCTTAGCAGACACTGACTGTTAGTACCTAGGCACTAGGAACACACATCTAGCACATGTACCAATCGACAGTCACATCACATGACATCACACGACATCACTTGACATCACATGACATTCAACATTCATTCGGATCTTAGACCATGATTTATCGGCAATGTAGCTAGCAATCGCATCTAGATCCAGTTGGGACCTCATCGATGTCACGTGACACATCCAACCCTATGTGTCTGTGGACAAGCTATAGCATGACCAAGGTTCAGTTCAGTCAAGTCAGTCTAGAATAGGAAGTGATATGGCACTTTTGTGAGTTTGTTCGCAGACCGTGCATGTCCAGACACTTAGTGTAGATGCATATCCTCTGGTTGCACACAGCATGATCATAAGCATTCCCATGAGAATCCATCAGAATCCTTCAAGGGAATTTTCCAGTGCATTAAACCTATTTTCCCTATTTTTGACATTTTTCACTTAGTTATTAAGTGACTTTTGTTGGAAACTAGGTAGAGCAAATTGAGTAAATTTGTATATAAGCAAACCTAGACTAGCACTAATTGGTAGAAGAGGCAGTAGGAGCACTCGCTCAACAGGCAACTTCTCAGCAGAATCCCAAGCCCTAGCGTTTTTACTCCACAGCAACCACCTAGCGTTTTTGGACCAGATCAGCCAGCGTTTTTGCTCTTGCAGATCCCTGGCGACAGTAGACTCAACAAGAAGCCTAGCGTTTTGCATTTGCAGAACAACCGGCGACAGATTGCAGATTTTCAGCCCTAACGTTTTTGATTTGCAGATCAGCCCCAGCGTTTTGCAGATTTACCGCGACGGAACATCAGTGTTTTCAGTTTTCAGCGCGTCGTCGTCGCATCATCGTCATCGACATAGAGTCAGAATTCAGCAGATACAAGATTTGCAAATTTCAGCCCTTAGAGTTCTCAGATTTCAGCCCATGTCATCGTCGTCTTCATCGTCGTCGACATCGTCGGCAAGTCCAAAGCATTGCAGAGATTTTTGCAATCATAAGTAGACCGCTCTCGCCATCGAGAGTGGGGCCCTTGGAGGAGGGTTTGACAACTTTTCTGGTGTCGTATTCTTCTCTCTCTATCTCTCAGTCTCAGCACCTTCATTCACAGTGTTCATCCACTTTGTTTGTGTCCATTGCACTCTCTCACTAAGGGAATGGAAGGCTTTCCCTTCCGTAAGTAAAAGGAATCCTTGAGCACAGTTCGGAGCACTCATCTTGAGCAAAGTTCAAACATTCATTCCGCTGCACCTTACAATCGATGCCCGATTGACTAACCCCTATTGCAACCATGTCTATTCGAGATCAATTAGATCAAAATGCTGTAGTCATTTCGTCTATCAGTTCCTGCACTTAAAAAGAAGTCAAGAACAAATCAGTATCAATTCAGGAATTCCATTTCATAAAGTTGTACAACAGAATACTGTCAGCTCTTTGTATCCTTGAAGCTCAAAGAGACATCAGTGACTCTAGTATCAAAATCGAGGCATCTGTTGACTAAGGAGCGGAGTAACTCCCGTCTTGTGCATCCCACTGCACCATATCTCCGGCCAAGCTGAATTCTGGATTCCATTTGGAGTAGACTATGCTAAACCAAAAGCCTCGAGGTATAGTTTTACTATCTGAGGAGTATCTGCTAGGTCCTCCTCCTCCATCCACTTCGCATCTAATGCAGGATAGTTCTTGAACTTAACCAAGAACCGCCTTCGGACTTTACCTTTATTCTTCGTATCCTTATGTGCCAAAATCTGTTTAGGAACAAGGATCTCCTCGTTTTCTTCCACTTCGGGTTGCTCATCAGGCTCCTCGTCATCAGGCACATCACCTTTAAAAGGTTTCAAGAGACTCACATGAAATGCATTGTGAATCCTCGAAGTGTCGGGCAGTTTCAGTCGGAAGGAGACATCATTTATCTTTTCAGAGATCTGGAAAGGTCCGTAGTATCGCATACTAAGCTTTGGAAAAAGCCTCTCCTTTCCCTTTTTCTTTCTCAGGCGTGCCTTCTCAAAACGTAAGAGCACCCAATCATCCTTCTTCAATATCAAATCGTGACGATGGCGATCCACTGCCTTTTTCTGTCGTTCTTGAGATTTTTGCAAAGCCTTGCGAACCTTGGCAAAAGCCGTGTCTAAGTCTCGCGTATACTCATCCGCTTCAAAAATCCTATCTTTTGTGCTTAGGAAGGGTGGAACCTTCGCAGCACCTTTAACAATCTCAAATGGCGCCTTCCCCGTCGAAGAGTGTATCGTGTTATTGTAGGCAAATTCCACCAAAGGTAAGTACTTTTCCCATTGAGTCTTTTGATCCGAGATATAAGACTTCAATAAATCTAAAACCACTGAATTGGCAATCTCAGATTGCCTGTCAGTCTGCGGGTGGAACGATGACGAGAACTGCAACCGCGTGCCAATGTTCTCCCAAACTGTCCTCCAAAACAAACTCGTGAATCTAGGGTCCCTGTCGGAGACAATCGTCTCAGGCATGCCATGTAATCTGAAGATCTGTGTTAGGTGCAGCGGAACGAATGTTTGAACTTTGCTCAAGATGAGTGCTCCGAACTGTGCTCAAGGTTCCTTTCGTTCTTATGGAAGGGAGAGCCTTCCGTTCTTAATGAGAGAGTGCAATGATCACAAACAAAGTGAATGGACACTGTGCGTGCAAGTGTATGAGACTGAGAGATAGAGAGAGAAGAGAATACGACACTAGAGACGACGTAAAACCCTCCTCCGAAGGCCCCACTCTCTATGGCGAGAGCGGTCTACTTATGATTGCACAAATCTCTACAATGCTTGGACTTGCCGACGATGTAGACGACGATGAGATGGGCTGAAATCTGGAAACTCTAATGGCTGAAATCTGGAAATCTTTATCTACTGAATTTTGACTCTATGTCGATGACAACGATGCGACGACGACCCGGTGAAAACGCAGATGCTGAAATCTGCGTTTTCCGGCTGAAGCTGTAAACCTTGCGGAAACTGACCGTGCGGCGAGGATCTGCTGTGGGAAGGTGAGATCTGCGAGGTTCGGGACTTATACTACAGGTGCTAACTGCTGAAAATTGAAAACGCTGATGTTCCTTGATGTTCTGTCGCAGTAAATCTGCAAAACGCCGGGGCTGATCTGCAAACCAAAAACGCTAGGGCTGATTTAAAGTCTTCTGCAAAAACGCTAGGCTTCTGCGATATCTTGGTGTCGCCGGGTTGGTCTGCAATGCAAAACGATGGGGCTGCTTTGCAATGGAGAAAAACGCTGGCTGTTCTTGGTTGAAAACGCTAAGTCTCTTGCCGGGGGTTCTTACTGAGAAGGTGCACTGTTGGATGCAGGTCCCTGCTGCTCTTTTGCCATTTAGTGCTAGTCTAGGTTTGCTTATATACAAACTTACTCAATTTGCCCTACCTACTTTCCAACAAAAGTCACTTAAAAATAATAAGTGAAAAATGTCAAAAATAGGTAAAATAGGCTAAATGCACTGGAAAATTCCCCTGAAGGATTCTGATGGATTCTGATGGGAATGCTTATGATCATGCTGTGTGCAACCAGAGGATATGCATCTACACTAAGTGACTGGGCATGCACGGTCTACGAATAGACTCACAAAAGTGCCAGATCACTTCTAATCTAGACGACTCACAAAAGTGCCAGATCACTTCTAATCTAGACTGACTGGACTGACGTAACCCTTGTTATGCTGTAGCTTGTCCACAGACACATAGGGTTGGATGTATCACGTGACAATCTGGGCCACAAACAGTCTCGCTAAGTGATCCGGCTTGACTGTTTTCTTTACTAGAATGAAATGAGCTTGCTTGCTAAATCTGTTATAACAGTCCAGATACCATCGTGACCACTCTGTGTTCTCGGGAGATCGAAAATGAAATCCATTGCAATACTTTCCTAGGGGCGGGTGGGTATGGGCAAAGGTTGTAACAATCCTTGTGCTTTATGCCTGTCAAACTTGACCTTCTGGCATACCAAGCAATTGCGCACAAACTCTACTACATCCTTCTTGAGTCTTGGCCAAAAGAAGTCTCTCTCTATCCCTTTCATGGTGGTAGCAATGCCGCGGTGACCCGTGAAACGTGGACAGTGGCATTTAGTCATAACCTTTTCCCTCAACGGCTGTCTAACGCACAACATGGTTTTTCTTATCAAGTAGCTATCCCGAATGGAATATCTCGCTACTGTCTCCCCATCTCGTATCCGTGTGAAAACGTCTGCAAAATCTGTATCTGTGGCATACTGGTCGACGATATCCTATGATGTATCGCGGAAATAACCAGAATTAATGGCTTCCGAGACAAAGCATCTGCCACCACATTCTTCTGTCCCTGCACATGGACAATCTGGAAGTGAATCTGTGACAAGATGTTCGCCCATTGCATCTGCTTTTCCGATAGCTGCTTCTGTGACAAAAAGTAGCACAAACTCTGAGTCTGTAAAGACAGTGAAATCCTCTCCGAGTAGGTAATGCCGCCACTGAGTAAGAGCATGGATAACCGCCAAAAGCTCTTTCTCATAAATCCGTGCTGTCATTTCCAGCCTTGGGAACAATCGGCTCTCGTAAGCAATGACATGGCCTTCTTGCATTAAGACCGCACCCGGACTACGACCACAAGCATCACAATATACTTCAAATGACTTCTGCAAGTCCGGCAAAGTCAAAACTGGTCTCGTAGTCAATTTCTCTTTCAATGTGTGAAAGGCAGTCACCTCTGTGGGTCCCCACGAGAAAGGGACTCCTTTCTGTGTCAAAATATGCAAAGGGGAAGCAACCTCTGCAAACTTTCGAATGAACCGCCTATATTACGAATACAGTCCCAAGAAGCTTCTAACTTCATGGACATTCTTCAAATCAGGCCAATCACGGATAGTCTCTATCTTGGCCGGATCCATTTACACTCCCACTGCTGAGACAATGTGTCCCAAAAAGTGTTTCTCTGGTAGGAAAAATTCACTTTTCTTTGCATTAATCACTAACTTGTGATCTTGTAATGCCTGAAAGACCTGAAGCAGACGATCTCTATGATCTGCCTCATTCTTGGAGAAAACAATGATATCGTTAAAGAAAGTGCCAACAAATAGCCTGTACAGTGTACTCTCGAAAAGTCCTGTCCATCATCCGGTTAAATGTCGCAGGAGCATTGGTTAAGCCAAAAGGCATCAACAGAAACTCAAATAACCCAAAAGTCGTTCGAAAAGCCGTCTTGTAGACGTCTCCCGGCGTGATTCTGATTTGATGATATCCACTCTTCAAATCAATCCTGCTAAAGCACGAGGATCCCTGTAATCTATCGAGTATATCATCGATCCTAGGAATCGGAAATCTGTTCTTGATGGTGATTTTGTTGAGAGCTCTATAATCAATGCACATTCTCCAAGATCCGTCTTTCTTCAAAACCAACAACACTGGAGAGCAATACGGTGAAGTACTAGGCTGGACAAGACCCTTTTCCAAGAGGTCTTTCACTTGGTTCATAATCTCTTTATTCTGTGCTCAGCTCACACGGTAAAATGGCCGGTTCGGTGGTGTGCTTCCAGGTATCAGATCAATGGTATGATCTTCAGGACGGGGAGGTGGTAACTCGCCTGGTAGGTCCTCTGAGAAGCAATCGGTGTGAGAGTGGAGAAAATCTTGGAGTTCTTTATCAAGTTTAAACATATTTATTCTATCCTTATCACTCAATTCTTTCATAAAGATCGAGTAAACAAACAGACTGGATTTCATTAATTTAGAAATGGCCGAAGCCGATACAATAGGGACAGACTCGCCCTTTAGTTTAATGTCAAGTACAATGGTTCTGCCCTTCTCTGTAGTCAATGTCGCTTTCCTCGCTCGATAATTGACCACGGCGTTGTTCTTGTGGTACCAGGGAATTCCCAAGAGAACATCACAACCTTCCAAAGGCATTATGTAAAAGTCCTCATGCCCCAAATACCCCTGACAATGCAACCGAAGTTTTCCAATGACAGGTGTAATGGCTACGTCCCTGTCGGGTGCTGCTAGAATAGCCTCTGCAAGTGGTCCCATCCGATTGGGAGTGATCTCGAGCCACGCCGCCAATTCTGGTGAAATGAAGTTGGCCTTGGCTCCTCCATCAAAGAAGATCAGGGCCTCTTGGTCTTTCACTTTGCCCCAAGCTCGGCAAAGTTCTGTACTCTCGTCCATGGTGTTGGGATCGGTACCCACACAATCTGCAACCAGTCCTGTTTTCATCTTGTGTCACAAAGTGATGACGTGGCGGACAACAGAAACCCTAATTTCTGCCAGAAACCCTAATTTCCGGAAATCGCGGAGGCTGAATTTTTTTTTTGGAAAAATGATGAGCGACGCGAATTTTGCTTTTTTTTTTATAAAAAAAGAGAAAAGACTCTCTAAGAGAGAGAGAGAGAACTGATGCTTTTTATTTTAAAAGTTTTTGGGGCTCTGCTTTTGGGCATCCCTTGTAACCTTTAAATTAGTGGTGAGGGCTTCACTTCTCAGAGCATCTGGACGCAGAGTTTGAGAGTGAAACCCTAGCCACTCTCTTGTACTTTGATTTGATTAATATAAAAAGAAATACCGAAAGGGGCACCAGTCTTTGGGGCCAATATCTCTAGGCACGGAACTCCGCCGAGCCAGTGTACATCTATTGTGATCTGTGACTTGTTTTGAAGTGGTATTTGGTGTTGTCGCGGTTGATTCTTGACTTGGAGTGTCCAAGTCTGTTACAGTGGTATCAGAGCACGGCCGATTTCTCTTCTACGGGAAATCTGATCCCCGATTTTTTTTCCCGCGGCACCTATGGCTTCAGGCAATGATCAGTCGACTCCCTCTGCATCTGGAGATGCGGGCAGGGATCACAACGAAGATTCCGGCAGAGAGTATGGCCCGCCTTGGCCTACTTAGGCGGAGCGACGAGAGATGGAGCGTTGCCAGTTGATCGGCGATGCAACAAAGATGATGCTCAATTTTGCCCAGGACCCGAAGATGGCAAAATATATGAACCAAACCTCTTCCAATACAGATGGAGTGGCAGAGAACCACAACACCACTCCCGAAACCCGCTCTCAAGAAACCTTCTTCCTCCAAGAAAATATACAGAGAAGGAACTGGAGAACGTGGTTGATGCACGGATTGCTCAACTTTTTGACGCGCAAAAGAAAGCCAAAAAGCACGGCAAAAAAGCAGAAGAAAAGCATTGACTTTCCAGGTTATTTGGGTCGTCAGTCAACTTTTGACAAGGCAAAGAAACAGAAGAAGCGTGTCAAGTTTGAAGGCTTACTCGGTTCTTCTAGCTCTTCAGACTCGAGCGAAGAAGACAGAAAAAGCAAAAAGCGAAGCAAGACACAAAGCTTCGGAAAGGACAAGAAAAAGGCAAAGAAGGCTACATCTCGCCCCAGAGACTGACAATTCTACTGAGGACTCGTCTACAGACAGCTCAGATTCCGATGACGGAAACTTTTATGCGAACAAGAAGAGTTTTTTTTACAAAGCTAACCAGTATGACTTTCTCGAAGATAAAAGCAAGAAAGTCCGAGAGTTTAAGGAAGGTGGCCACTCAATCAAGTTTGATACTTTTTCAAGATACTCAGATGCTTCGAAGGCTTTGTCTTTTATACAGCAGTTTAACATTGCTTTTGCGGGAGGACGCAGTCTGACCTACCCCACAGATGAAGCCATGACACAACGAGCCGAACAGACTTCTGGGAATGAAAGTAAAAAGAAAAAGAGCAACTCAGAGAAAAAAAGGATGCACGACCCAAGCTTATTCCTGAGGAGAGATCTCGCTTCATCAGAGAGGGGAAGTGCTTTGGATGCGGGGAACAGGGACATATCTCCGCGAAGTGCCCTAATAAGGCACAAAAAGAACAGAATGATAAAGAAGACGACAAGCCTGAGAGTTCGAGAGCAGTTGAGGAATGTGGCAATAAAGGCAGATAGAAAAGCAGAACTGATACCACATGGCGTGGGACCTGCACCGAATCTAATGAATGAAAGTACAAACTTTGCCGCTTTTCGGGCAAAGTGAAGAATCAGGAAGCTCTTTTGAAGGAGCCAAGGTCAACTTCTTTTCACTTGGAATTGGCGGCTCGATTTGGAATTACGCTCGACAGACTGACGCCACAGGCAGAGGTAGTTCGACTGGCACCCGGATGGGATGTTGCCATTACACCGAGCATTGGAAAACTTTGTTTGCAATGACAGGGGTGTTCAGGGCACGCGAGTGACGTTCTACTCAGGATCTCTTGGTACCACAAGAACTACGCCGTGGTTGACTACCGGGCCGAGAAAGCGACTTTGATAAATGAAGGGCTTAGAGATTGTACTTGATGAACTTCAGTTTCTTACTCATTCTTTTGGGAGAGAACCGAACGCTAGATAGAGGTTGAATATGTTTTGACTTGATCAAAAGAACGCCAAGATTTTTCTCCACACTCATGCCGATTGCTTTTCAGAGGGCCTGAAGATCAAACCATTGATCTGATACCTGGAAGCACGCCACCGAATCGGCCACCTTATCGTGTGAGCCGAGTACAGAATGAAAAGATTATGAACCCAGTGAAAGACCTCTTGGAAAAGGGTCTTGTCCAGCCTAGTACTTCACCGTATTGCTCTCCAGTGTTGTTGGTTTTGAAGAAAGACGGATCTTGGAGAATGTGCATCGATTATAGAGCTTTCAACAAATCACCATCAAGAACAGATTTCCGATTCCTAGGATCGATGATATACTCGACAGGTTACAGGGATCCTCGTGCTTTAGCAGGATTGACTTGAAGAGTGGATATCATCAGATCAAGATAGCGCCAGGAGATGTCTACAAGACAGCTTTTTGGACGACTTTTGGGTTATTTGAGTTTTTGGTGATGCCTTTTGGCTTAACCAATGCTCCTGCGACATTTAACCGGATGATGGACATGATTTTTCGAGAGTACAGGCTATTTGTTGGCACTTTCTTTGACGACATCATTGTTTTCTCCAAGAATGAGGCAGAACACAGAGATCATCTGCTTCAAGTCTTTCAGACATTACGAGATCACACGTTAGTGATTAATGCAAAGAAAAGTGAATTTTTCCTACCAGAGATACACTTTTTGGGACACATTGTGTTAGCGCAGCAGGAGTGCAAATGGACCCGGCCAAGATAGAGACTATTCGTGATTGGCCCGATTTGAGGAATGTCCATGAAGTTAGAAGCTTCTTGGGATTGTGTTCGTACTATAGGCGGTTCATACGAAAGTTTGTAGAGGTTGCTTCCCCTTTGCATACCTTGACACAGAAAGGAGTACCTTTTTCGTGGGGACCCACAAAGGTGATTGCCTTTCGGACATTTGAAAGAGAAATTGACTACGAGACCTATTTTGACTTTGCTGGACTTGCAGAAGTCATTTGAAGTATATTGTGATGCTTGTGGTCGTAGTCTGGGTGCGGTCTTGATGCAAGGAGGCCATGTCACAGCTTACGAGAGTCGTTTGTTCTCTAGGCCGGAGATGACAGCACAGATCTATGAGAAAGAGCTTTTGGCGGTTATCCATGCTCTTACTCAGTGGCGGCATTACCTACTCGGAGCGGATTTTAGTGTCTTTACAGACCATCAGAGTTTACGCTACTTGTCACAGAAGCAGCTTTCGGAAAAGCAAATGCGGTGGGCGAACATCTTGTCACAGTTCCACTTCTAGATTGTCCATGTGCAGCGACAGAAGAATGTGGTGGCAGATGCTTTGTCTCGGAAACCGTTGGTTCTGGCTATTTCCGCGATACATCATAGGAGCTTCGAGGATATGGTCGATCGGTATGCCACAGATACAGATTTTGCAGATGTTTTTCACACGGATACGGGATGGGGAGACAGTAGCTGGATACTCCCTTCGGGAAGGCTACTTGATGAAAAAGACTATGTTGTGCGTTACACAGCCGTTGAGGTAAAAGGTTATGACTGAATGCCATTGTCCACCTTTTACGGGTCACCGCGGCATTGCTACCACCATGAAAGGGGTAGAGAGATACTTCTTTTGGCCGTGACTCAAAAAGGACGTGGAAGAGTTGTGCGCAGTATGCCAGAAGGTCAATTTTGACAGGCATAAGGCACAGGGATTGTTAAAGCCTTTACCCATACCACCCGCCCCTGGAAAAGTATTGAAATGGATTTCATTTTTGATCTCCCGAGAACACAGAATGATCACGATGATTTTCCAATACATGGCACGTCTGAGATGATTGTCTCCGACAGAGACCCCAGATTTATGAGTTTGTTTTGGAAGGCAATTTGGGAGAACATTGGCATGCAGTTGCAGTTCTGGTCATCGTTCCACTTGCAGACTGACGGGCAATTTGAGATTGCCAATTCAGTGATTTTAGATTTATTGAAGTCTTGTATCTCGGATCAGAAGACTCAATGGGAAAAGAACTTACCTTTGGTGGAAGATGCCATGTGAGATTGTTGAAAGTGCTGCGAAGGTTCCATCCTTCTTGAGCACGAAAGATTAGATATCTGAAGCGGATGAATATTCACGAGATTTGGATACGGCTTTTGCCAAGGTTCGCGAGACTTTGCAGGAGTCTCAAGAACGACAGAAAAAGGCAGCAGATCGCATCGTCGTGACTTGAAATTGAAGGAGGATGATTGGGTGCTCTTACTTTTGAGAAGGCAAGCGTACGAAAGAAAAAGGGAAAGGAGAGGTTTTTTCCAAAGCTTAGTATGCGATACTATGGACCTTTCCAGATCACTGACAAGATAAATGATGTCTCCTTCCGATTGAAACTGCCAGATACTTGGAGGATTCACAATGCATTGCATGTGAGTCTCTTGAAACCTGTTAAGGGTGATGTGCCTGATGATGGGGAGCCTGATGAGCAACCCGAAGTGGAAGAAAACGAGGAGATCCTTGTTCCTGAACAGATTTTGGCACATAATGATACGAAGAAAGTTAAAGTCCGAAGGCGGTTCTTGGTTAAGTTCAAGAAATTTCCTGCATTTGATGCGAAGTGGATGGAGGAGGAGGACCTAGCTGATACTCCTCGGATTGTGAAACTTTACCTCGATGTTTTGGTTTAGCATAGTCTACTCCAAACGGAACCCAGAATTCAGCTTGGCCGGAGATCTGGTGCAGTGGGATGCACAAGAGGGGAGTTACTCCGCTCCTTTGTCAATAGATGCCTCGATTTTGATACTAAAGTCACTGATGTCTCTTTGAGCTTCAGGGATACTGAGAGCTGACAATATTCTGCTGGATGACTTTATGAAATGGAATTCCTGATAATGATTCTGATTTGTTCTTGACTTCTTGTGAGTGCAGGAACTGACAGATGAAATGACTGCAGCATTTTGGTCTGATTGATCTCGAATAGACATGGTTGCAATAGGGGTTAGTCAATCGGACATCGATGAGGTCCCAATTGGACCTAGATGTGATTGCTAGCTACATTGCCGATAAATCATGGTCTAAGATCCGAATGAATGTGGAATGTCATGTGATGTCCTGTGATGTCGTGTGATGTGACTGTCGATTTTGTACATGTGCTAGATGTGTGTTCCTAGTACGTAGGTACTAATAGTCAGTGTCTGCTAAGACGGTTTATGGCTTTTGTCGGTTTTGCAGGCGTAATCGCGGTCGATTACAATGCTTTCAAGAGGGGGGTATGTCACAAAGTGATGATGTGGCGGACAGCAGAAACCCTAATTTTTGCAAGAAACCCTAAAATTCCTGCAAACCCTAATTTCTGCCAGAAACCCTAATTTCCGGAAATCGCGGAGGCTGAAAAAAAAAGTTTTTTTTTTTTTTTTTTTTTTGGGAAAATGATGAGCGACGCGAATTTTGCTTTTTTTTTTTATAAAAAAAGAGAAAAGACTCTCTAAGAGAGAGAGAGAACTGATGCTTTTTATTTTAAAAGCTTTTGGGGCTCTGCTTTGGGGCATCCCTTGTAACCTTTAAATTAGTGGTGAGGGCTTCACTTCTCAGAGCATCTGGACGCAGAATCTGAGAGTGAAACCCTAGCCACTCTCTTGTACTTTGATTTGATTAATATAAAAAGAAATACCGAAAGGGGCGCCAGTCTTTGGGGATAATATCTCTAGGCACGGAACTCCGCCGGGCCAGTGTACATCTATTGTGATCTGTGACTTGTTTTGAAGTGGTTATTTGGTGCTGTCGCGGTTGATTCTTTACTTGGAGTGTCCAAGTCTGTTACATCTTGCCTTTTCTTCCACGTTCCTCAGCTGCTCTCGAACTCTCAGGCCTTTGTCGTCCTTGTCATTCTGTTCTTTCTGTGCCTTTTTAGGGCACTTCGCGGAGATGTTCCCCGCATCCAAAGCACTTCCCCTCCCTGATGAAGCGAGCTCTCTCCTGAGGAGTAAGCTTGGGTCGTGCATCCTTCTTTTCTGCGTTGCTCTTTCTCTTTCTACTTTTATTCGTTGAAGTCTGTTCGGCTCGTTGTGTCATGACCTCATCGGTGGGGTAGGTAAGACTGCCAGAGTGAATGGCAAAACCCCGTTTCGCATGACTCATCAACTCCTGAATAGAAGCTGACTTCTGTTCCAAGCAATGATCACGGATCTCTGTAGGTAGACCCAAGGTAAACTGCTCAATCTGTTCTTTGAACGAAATCTTCTTGAATGAAGAGACAAGTAGAAAAGAGTTCCAGAATCTCTCGTAATAAGCGCCCACTGTATCTCTCTTGGTCATCCGAAGATGGTTCCTAGCAGCTCGTATATCGCGTTCATACTATTCAGTTAGCCAAGAAGAAATAAAAAGCTTCTTAAATTTCAGCCATTTAACTGGCTCAGTCTTGTTTAAAACAAGCATAGACCACCAAGTTTGAGCGTTCCCCTTAAAATAAGAGGCAGCTCTCCGAATTTTGGAGTTCTGAGTAGCGTCCTCCCGCGAAAGCGATGTGAAACTGCTGTATAAAAGACAATGCCTTCGAAGCATCTTTATATCCCGAAAACGTGTCAAATTTAATTGACTGTCCACCTTCCTTAAACTCTCGGACTTTCTTGCTTTTATCTTCCAGAAAGTCATACTGGTTGGCTTTATAAAAATTATTCTTGTTTGCATAAAAGTTGCCGTCATCAGAGTCTGAACTGTCTGTAGACGAGTCCTCTGTAGAACTGTCAGTCACTGGGCGAGATTTAGACTTCTTTGCCTTTTTCTTGCCCTTTCCGAAGCGTTGTGTCTTGCTTCGCTTTTTGCCTTTTCTGTCTTCTTCGCTTGAGTTAGAAGAGCTAGAAAAACTGTCAGAAGAAGAAGAAGAAGAATTGGGCACTCCTTCAAATCGAACACGCTTCTTCTGTTTCTTTGCCTTATCAAATGTCGACTGACGACCCAAATATCCCGGGATGTCAGTGCCTTTCCTCTGCTTTTTACCGTGTTTTTTAGCTTTGTTCTGCGCGTCAAAAAGGTTAGCAATCCGTGCATCACCCACCTCTTCTAATTCCTTCTTTGAATATTTCTTGTGAGCAGAAGGTTTCTTGAGAGCGGGTTTTGGGGGTGGTGTTGTGGTTTTCTCCCACTGCTCGTGCACTCCCTGAAAAGAAGTCTCGTTCATATATTTTGCAAATTTTGGGTCCTTAGCAAAATTGAGCATCATCTTTGACGACACTCCATCTCTCGTCGCTCCGCATGAGTAGGCCGAGGCGGGCCATACTCTGTGCCGGAATCTTCATTGTGATCCCTTGCCGCATCTTCGGATGCAGAGGGAGTCGACTGATCCTTGCGTGAAGCCATTGGTGCCGCGGGAAAAAAATTTGGGATGGGATTTCCCGTAGAAGAGAAATCGGCTGTGCTTTGATACCAGTGTAACAGACTTGGACACTCCAAGTCAAGAATCAACTGCGATAGCACTAAATAACCACTTCAAAACAGTTCATAGTTCACAATAGATTTGCACTGGCCCGGCGGAGTTCCGTGCCTAGAGATATTGGCCCCAAAGACTGGTGCCCCTTTCGGTATTTCTTTTTGTATTAATCTGAGTTCAAAGTACAAGAGTGGTTGGGTCTCACTCTCAGACTCTGCGTCTAGATGCTTTGGAGAGTGGGAGTCCTAACCACGTATTTATTTACAAGGGATGCCAAAAGCAGAGCCCCAAAAGCTTAAAATCAAAAGCCTAAAAATAAAGCAAAGGCTCTTTCTCTCACAAGCTGAAATTGCGTAGCAAAATAAAAGCAATGTCCAATAACTACTGTAAAAAGCAACCTCCGCAAATTCCGCCACGTTTTGTAGGCTGCCACGTCATCATGCGTACGGAAATTTGCCACGTCATCATGTCTGCCCATTTTCCGAGATCTTCCCCTGCTGTCTTTAGGGTTAGGGTTAGGGTTTTTGGCAAAAATTAGGGTTTGGTAGAAATTAGTGTTTCTGTAGACGGGCAGCCATGTCATCACTTTGTGACAGGATCTGTGGAGTATGTAATCAAACCGTCTGGAGAAAATGGAGAAGCCCAGGAACCGTCATGAGAATGATCGGAAGCCTGTCAATGCATGTACCTGCAACCCAACGTGGCCAGGTGGCTAAGTTGTGTAAAACTCCGGGAAGGCCAGATGTAGTAATCTGCGCCATAAACTCCCTCCCAATCAAGGAAAGCCAATATGCACTATAGAAGCTACCGTAAGCAGCAGCAGTCACCAAGAGACCCCACGGACCACCACCGGATGGTGTCCTGTCAGTAGGTAGGGTAATCCAAGATGACGGGAAAGCCAGACTCAACAGTCTGCGCTGTGTAGGGCCCTTGAGAAGAGGTGTGGTCAGATCAAGCTGTCTGCACTGCAATCATCTTGTATGAAGTAACCATGTTTGAGCATGAAGCGGTCAAACTTCTTGTACCATTGTCTACATGATTGTTTTAGTCCATACAAGCTTCTATTGAGCATACATACCAAATGTTCCTTGCCAAGAATAACAAAACCCTCAGGTTGCTTCATGTAAAGCTCTTCCTCCACATCACCATGCAAGAAAGCGGTATGTACATCCATTTGGTCCAATTCCAAATCAAGGGCAGCCACTATGGCAAACAATACACGCAAAGTGGTCATCTTCACTACAAGAGAGAACACTTCCTGAAAGTCTATGCCCTTGGTTTGAACATATCCCTTTGCAACCAGCCTTGCCTTATACTTGGGTTTTGCATCAACTGTCTTGATTTTATACACCCATTTGTTAGGAATAGCCTTCCTACCTTTGGGCAATTCCACCAAATCCCAAGTATGATTAGCATGCAAAGCTTTAATCTCTTCTTGCATAGCAAGCTCCCACTTGTCGCTGTGCTCACATGTCTTTGCCTCTTTATACGTAAGAGGCTCTCCCTCATCTGTCAACATAATGTAATGCAAAGAGGGATCATATCTACTCACAGTCCGTCTTGGACGAGTAGACTGCCTCACCCAATGATCCACATTATCCGGTAATGGGTCTACATCAGGTGGCATGATAAAATCATCAACAATGGGCTGCTGTACATAATTTTCAGCATTGTTTTGTGGCTGCAAATGCCCTTCAGGAGCTTCAATTTGTTGCCCAACATCATCTGGCTCAAACACCACTGGATCATCTACATTTTCAGCCATATGTGGTGCATCCTGAAGGTCAAGAATAGGCCTAACAGGTGGTTGGTCATGCTGAAATTTGACCCGTTTATGGTCATGCTTTGAGGCACAATTGTTTTGAAGCAGCTTTGCCTCATTAAAAACAACATCCCGGCTGCGTACAACCCTTTTGAGCTGAGGTAACTAAATCCTGTAACCCATTTCGCCTTCTTCACCATATCCCATGAAGAGGCCTTTAATGGACTTGGCATCTAGTTTGCTTCTCAACTCAGGTCTAATATGCAAAAAAGCTTCGCAACCAAAAATGCGTAAGTGATCATATGAAGCAGGCTTGCCAGACCAAACCTCTTCAGGGATGTCACCTTTCAAAGACATGTGAGGGGATGGATTGCATATATGCACTGCAGTTTTCAAAGCTTCTCCTCAAAATCCATGAGAGAGTTTAGCTGTGGACAGCATGCATTTCACCCTCTCACAAAGTGTCCTATTGAATCTTTCAGCCACACCATTAGAAGAGGGGCTGTATGGCACAATAAGCTCCCTCTTAATGCCCAAATTTTCACAAAATTTGTTAAATTCAGCACTTGTGAACTCTCCCCCATTGTCCGTACGCAAGCATTTCAGCTTTCTACTTGTTTGGGTGGTCACAAATGCATGAAATTTCTTAAACGCAGAAAGGCTTCATCCTTAGATTTAAGCAAATAAAGCCAAATTTTCCTAGAATGATCATCAACAAAGGAGACAAAATAGCATACACCTCCCATAGACTTAGTAGGCATGCTACATATATCAGAATGTACAAGATCAAGCACACAAGATTTACGAGAGACACCAGAGTAATAAGAACGCTTTACTTACTTGCCATATTGACATTCAGTACAAAAGTCAAGCTTTGTGCCTTTAGCATCAAGCTTGTTCAAAGTACAAAGCTTAGAAAGACCCTTTTGGCTCATATGCCCAAGCCTCTTGTGCCATAACTCCATGTGAGAGTTAATTTCAGCCAACGCAATAAACTTGCCAACATGGCCTTTCCATGCATGCAGTAAAGTGTCCCTTTCTTTGTGCCCTTTACAATCAGCCTTGAGTCTTTAGTCATTTTCCATGATCCTCTCTCAAACAAGATGCTGTAACCATGCATATCCATCTGACCAACAGAAAGCAGACTCTTCTTGATTCCCGGCACATATCTAACATCATGCAAGACAAGCTCATTTGTGCCATCTATGGAGAGATGCACAGTGCCAATACCCTCAATGGAACATGCATGATTGTTTCCAAGGTATACATGGCCATGCTTGCTTGCATCAAAAGTAAAGAAACACTCGTGGATAGGAGTCACATGAAATGAAGCACCGGAATCAACTATTCAAGTTTGGGATAATGCATCATTGACAGTCAACAAAGCATCAATAATATCACTCTTGGTAATCTGCATGTCCTGTGAATGAACATTAAGAGAGGCATCAAGGTCATAAGCATCATCATCTGACAAAGTGGCACACAAGATGTCCTCTACATCTGACAACTCTTCAATCACAACACTAGAAGCCACATTGGCCTTCTCTTTGTCCTTTGAGCTATCTTGTGCATTTGTCTTGACTTCCTTCTTCTCTTTCTTTTTGTCTCTGCCATTTTTTTTCCGTTCTAACTCGGCTTTGTAGTACCTGCAATCGGGTTTCTTGTGACCTTTCTTGCCACACTGATAGCAAGTCACATCACCCTTGCCTTCGTTGGCATTTCCCCTTTCCTTACTCTTACTCTTACTCCTTTGCATAGACAGTCTTCTTCTCTGTCCTGCCTCTAACCATGTTGGCAGAGCTGTCTCCCTCTCCACCTGCTTTCCTCATTCAAGATAGAACCCCTAACACCATCAAAGGTCAAATTGGGGTTATTCGACAATGAACCACCAATGTTTCCCATGAATTAGGTTAGGTCATAAGCAAGAAGATAGCTTTGAGCTTATCATCAAAAGGAGGCAAACCTGAATCCTGTAACTGCGACAAAGTACCTGTAAACAACGACAAGTGCTCTGCAGCGCTCTTGGACTCATCTAGCTGGATGCCAACAAGTTTTTGCATCAAATGCACTTGATTGACAGGCGTTGTATTCTCATACATCGCCTTTTACTTCTCCCACACATCAAAAGCATTTGTGAGACCTTTCAAATCAATGATTGTCTCATCGGTCACGGCCATTTTGATGTATGTAACTGCCTTCCTGTTCAGGCTAACCCATGCTTCATCCGACATATCCTGTGGCTTTACCTGTTCAAGTGCCCCTTTACAATCCTTAAGAAATAGGATTCCCTGGATCCTGTCTTTCCAAAGGTCGAAACCTGTTCCATCGAACCTCCTAATCTCGAAGAGATTCTTCACATCGGAAGAAGATGAGGCCATAGATGCACGAATAAGACGGCTAATATGTTGAATTTTTGGACAAAGTGCACCAAAACTGGAGTATAACCTCACAGAAGTGTGCACTACAGCTCTAAATAGTCACATGAGCAATTTGGGGCAAAATGGGTCAATTTAGGCACAAAAACAATTTCTGAAATTTCTGCGCAGGAAATTTCAGCAAGTGAATTTGTGCTAAAAAAAAGTTGTTTTTAGCCTCACAAGACATACATAAGGCTTATGCACAGCCTTTAGAAGCATGTATGAGCAAAAGCCCCAATTTGTAGCATCAAATTGCAGAAAATTGAGCCACAAATGGTCATACATAGCCAAAACTTGTCAAATGTGCATAAATTGCATCAATTTGCACTTTCTTCAATGTAGATGCATAAAAAATACACTTGCAAAAAGCGTAAATCTGAAATTTGCTGAAAATACCTGTTTTGAGACCCGTTTTTCAGCAATTTCTTTGTTTTCGGGTAACAGGGACCTAGTAAAGATGTTCTCTCACCTTAATACATGATTTGGAAAACCTGTATTTTCCTGTCATAACTTGTAATTTGCTGATTTTGACCTAATTTCAGCCTGTTTTAGGTCAATTTGACTAGCTGGGAGCCCTCTAGTGTCCGGGGACGAGTCCTTTGGCGATAAAATTGCAAAACCTCGTGTGAAAGTTGACTCCTTGGCTGAAAATCAACGTTTGTAGGTTGGGAAGCAAACCCTAAATTTGCTCTGATACCAGTTGATGAGCGCAGCAATGTGTGCAAGTGATAGAGCACGAGGAGATGTGCAAGACTTGAGCCTTGGAGAGGAGGCGTTGGTGTGCAAAGATGGGGGCGTGAGAGGTCGAAGTAGGAGAGAGAGAGGCTACACGTTTCTTGTAAGGGGAATAAGATGAGAGTGAATTAGGCTCTCATTCCCTTTATTAAAGTATAGGACCATTTTTCAGTTAGTGGCCAAGTTCAATGTGAACTTGGCCAAAGGTTAGTAACCTTTAAAAACTATACACAAAAGGGGTCATTTGTGCTGGCCATTTGGGCCTTTAACCCAACAGCCGTTACAAGAGTCACTTTCCAGAAAAAAAAGGACTAGACAGCGTGTAGTTGAACATGCTTTTATTGCTGCTAAAAGAAAGGGTGACTGCAATGCAGCCACTTCTTATGGTTCTTTTGTGAGTGAAAAATCACCTGTTCCTAATGCTTTTGTTGGCAGCAATTCGTTTGGAAATTTTGGTGATAAGGGCAAAAAGAAGATACGTTGCCATTATTGTAAGGCTAATGATCACTTGATCAAGCAGTGTCGTAAGTTGAAGGCCAAAGAGGCTAAGAAGAAAGAGGGTGGTTCCACTGCAAATGTTGGTTCCACTACAAATGCAGCCATTGTTGAGTCTTCTGTAAAAGAGACTGGGATGCCGATGTTGATGCAGAATGGGCTTTTAGTGCAGAGTGGACTTACAATCCTGCTGTCCATGATGCATGCATGTCAGTTGATGCAGATTCACATGTGTGGTATTTCGACAGTGGTGCTACAAAGCACATTACCTCACATCGTGAATTGTTCACCTCTCTGGAGTCTCTCCCTCATGGGAATTCAGTCACTTGTGCCAACAATGCCTCTTATCCGGTTCAGGGAGTTGGAAAGATTGTGCTTACTGTTGCAAATGGCAGTTCTTTCACACTTGTTGATGCACTTTATGTACCTGGGATCAAGAAGAATCTTTTGTGTGTATTTGCACTTGCTAGACTTTGACTTGTAGTCAAATTTGTGAATGACAGATGTACAATTCATGATCTCAGTTTTGGTGATGAAATTGTGTCTAGATTAGAAGTGATCTGGTACTTTTGTTAGTCTATTCGTAGACCGTGCATGCCCAGTCACTTAGTGTAGATGCATATCCTCTGGTTGCACACAACATGATCATCAATATTCCCATCAGAATCCATTAGAATCAGTTAGAGGATTTTTCCAGTGATGTTAGCCTATTTTCCCTATTTTTGACATTTTTCACTTATTAATTTAAGTGATTTTCCAACAAAAGTAGGTAGGGCAATTTTGCTAAGTTTGTATATAAGCAAACCCAAGTTAGCACTCAATGGCAGAAGAGGCAGCAGGAGCTCCACGCTCAACCGGCAGCTTCTCAGCAGAAGCCCCCAGGAGACCTAGCGTTTTTGGAGCAGAAGCCTAAAGCTATCGTTTTGGGATCAGATCAGCCCCGGCACGTCGCTACACAGCAGATCAGCCCCGGGGCCATCGCTACACAGCAAATCAGCCTAGCGTCTTTGCATTTGCAGAACCACGGTGACAGAAAGACCAATTTCAGCCCCTAGCGTTTTTGATTTGCAGCACAACCTCAGGTTTTTGCAGATCATCGCAACGGAAAGTCAAGGACCATTAGCGTTTTTAGTTTTCAGCAGTTGGACATTGCAGATCAAGTCCCGAACGTCGCAGATCTCACCTTCCCGCAGCAGTTCCACCGCCGCACGGTCAGTTTCCGCAAGGTTTACAGTTTCAGCCCGGAAAACGCAGATTTCAGCATCTGCGTTTTCAGCTCGTCGTCGTCGCATCGTCGTCATCGACATTGGCACCGACATAGAGTCAGAATTCAGCAGATAAAAGATTAGCAGATTTCAGCCCATAGCGTTTTTGGACAGCAGTAGAAAGATTGCAGATTTCAGCCCTTAGGCCGACTTCGTCATCACCGTTGTCATCGTCGACATAGCCTAGACTTGCATCCGTCTCATGCATACCATTTGTACCAGATTGTGCAATCAATAGTAGACCAATCTCGGCGACGAGAATGGGGGCTTCGGAGGAGGGTTTTACAATGTCTCTGGTGTCGTATCTCTCTTCTCTCTCTATCTCTCAGTCTCATACACTTGCACGCACATTGTCCATTCACTTTATTTGTGATCATAACATTCTCTCATTAAGAACGGAAGGCTCTACCTTCCATAAGAACAATAGGAACCTTGAGCACAGTTCGGAGCACTCATCTTGAGCAAAGCGCAAACAATCATTCCGCTGCACCTAACATTGGTATCAGAGCTTTGGCAGTGGTCTGTATTACTCAAGGAAAGAACCACAAGAAGCACAAGAATTTTTTTGCTTGTTGCGGTCGCACGAACCCAAGTTCGCTTGGGCGTGTCGATTCCTAATCGTGTTTTTGAAGAGTGACAGGAATCCCAAGAAAGAAGGGCTTGTCCAGCCTCCCCTTGTGTCTCTTTTCACTCATTGAGAGCGGACCGTGCACTTGGCGGCCGGCCAATCGACATGAGGTGGGAAAAAGCAACCTTTGTGTGAGCGCAAGGCCGCGAAGGGGTGCGCCCGCAGAAAGGAGTAGAACTCGGGTAAAGAGAAGATCCTTCTCGAACGCGGTTTGCAAGTGAAAGAAAACGTCAAGAACCTCAAGAACCAAGACTCCCAAGAACCCAAGTTCCTCGTGAACTTAAGAACCAAGACCACACGAACCCACAAGAACCCATGACTTCAGAATGGTCATCACTCGAAGCGGAATGGATACTTCGCTTGGAGGTGATGAGCGTGAGAGAGGCGAAGAAGAATTTTCCCCACCAGGAGGTTTTTCGGACCCTCCCCCTTTCCCATCTACGTCAAGAATTGCACTAACTCCTATGGAGGCTTTAGACCAGATGTTTCTGGAAAGGGAGTTACAACGCGAAGCAAGAAATGTAGAAAGAATGGCAGAATTTGATCGTGAATGCAAAGAAAGAAAAGTAGAAATGGAATGCAGACACGCAGAAAGAAAAGCAGAAATGGATCGCAGGCACGTAGAAGACAAAGCAGTTCAAGAACAGAGCGACCGACAAAACAAAGAGTTCTGGCGACTCTATTCTCAAGTTCAGGCGTAGATGCAAGAGATTTGGGGAAAGGAGACTCTCTCAGTCTCTTCTTCTCCAAAGCATGATACACAGGATTTGCATGATTGTGAGAAGCATGATGAATTGAATGATAATGATGAGCATGATGATTTGAATGCCAATGATTTGCATGATGATTTGGATGACAATGACAAGCATGATAATTTGCATGATCAAGATGTGATTTCTCACAAGCATGATTTGCATAATCAAGATGTGATTTCTCACAAGCATGATGAGTTGCATGAAGATGATGTGATTGTTCACAAGCATAATGTGTTAGTGGATGCTTTTTTTAGCAAAGCTTACCTCGTTGTAGATTCGATCAATCACGAAGAACCGATCTTGGCTTTCGAGTTGAGGTCCAAAGAACCCCCACTTGGACGATTCGATCATTCAGGAAGAACCAATCTTGGCTCTCGAGCCTAGGTCCAAAGAACCCTCGTAGGAAGTATGTGTTCGCATGATTGATACGCACGCATTGTTCTAATGTTTCATTCGTGATCGTTTCCTATATTTTAGTCAGTATCGTTATGTGATCCCTTTTCCTAGGCATGACATATTGTATGTTGAGCACGTTTCTCTCATGGATGAGCACGAATGTATGCGGATTTCTCATGAAAAGTTGAAAAGTATGTATGTAAGGAAGTCACATTCCATGTCTCTTCCTTGGCATGACACATTCGTAGAAAGAGCACATGACAGTATGAGCACCAAGCATGGGCATTTCCGTTGTGAATTGCCAAAGTCGATTGATTTAGATCAGAAGAGAAAGATTCGATCTCATTGTTTGCGTGTGTGTGGTGAACCGTTTGACACTCCGTCTCTTTGTTCATCTACATTGCATGCACAGTCTTTGAGGAAGACAAGATTTTTTCCAATCACTTTATATGGAATAGGTATGTTCATGGTTTTGTGTTGGAAATGGTTTCAGGAATTTTCAGCCTTGGAGATTCTTGAAGAAGAAGAAGCATGACTGTAGACGAAGTTGAAGCATTGAAGAAGCCACAGAAGACTTTGTCGCTTTCGGTGCGGCCCAAAGAAGCAAGCGATGCAGACCTTTATGAAGTTCAAGTATCGCACGACCCACACATCAGCGTGGGCCGGCGAAGAGTCCCTTCAAGGATTCCGGATTCTATTGGCGATCTTCCTCGACGCCATACAGTTCGGTACCAGTACCTCACTTTGAAAAGGAGGGGATGTCACGTGACACTCCAAGCCTATGTGTCCGTGGACAAGCTATAGCATGACAAGGGTTCAGTTAATCTAGTCATTCTAGATTGGAAGTGATCTGGCACTTTTGTGAGTCTATTCGTAGACCGTGCATGCCCAGTCACTTAGTGTAGATGCATATCCTCTGGTTGCACACAGCATGATCATCAGTATTCCCATCAGAATCCATTAGAATCAATTAGGGGATTTTTCGAGTGATTTTAGCTTATTTTCCCTATTTTTGACATTTTTCACTTATTAATTTAAGTGACTTTCCAACAAAAGTAGGTAGGGCATTTTGCTAAGTTTGTATAGAAAGTTACCCCAAGTTAGCACTCAATGGCAGAAGAGGCAGCAGGAGCTCCACGCTCAACAGGCAACTTCTCAGCAGAACCCCCCAGGAGACCTAGCGTTTTTGGAGCAGAAGCCTAAAGCTAGCGTTTTGGGATCAGATCAGCCTTGGCATGTTGGTGCACAGCAGATCAGCCCCGGCGCCATCACTACACAGTAGATCAGCCTAGCGTTTTTGCATTTGCAGAACCACGGCGACAGAAAGACCAATTTCAGCCCCTAGCGTTTTTGATTTGCAACACAACCTCAGGTTTTTGCAGATCATCGCAACGGAAAGTCAAGGACCATTAGCGTTTTCAGTTTTCAGCAGTTAGACATCGTAGATCAAGTCCCGAACCTCGCAGATCTCACCTTCCCGCAGTAGTTCCTCGCCGCACGGTCAGTTTCCGCAAGGTTTACAGTTTCAGCCCGGAAAACGCAGATGTCAGTATCTGCGTTTTCAGCGCGTCGTCGTCGCATTGTCGTCATCGACATCGTCACTGACATAGAGTCAGAATTCAGCAGATAAAAGATTAGCAGATTTCAGCCCATAGCGTTTTTGGACAGCAGTAGAAAGATTGCAGATTTCAACCCTTAGGTCGACTTCGTCATCACCGTCGTCATCATCGACATAGCCTAGACTTGCATCAGTCTCATGCATACCATTTGTACCAGATTGTGCAATCAATAGTAGACCACTCTCGGCGACGAGAGTGGGGCCTTCGGAGGAGGGTTTTACGTCGTCTCTCAGTCTCATACACTTGCACGTATAGTGTCCATTCACTTTATTTGTGATCATAGCATTCTCTCATTAAGAACGGAAGGCTCTACCTTCCATAAGAACAAAAGGAACCTTGAGCACAATTCGGAGCACTCATCTTGAGCAAAGCGCAAACAATCATTCCGCTACACCTAACATACCTCCACCTCTCACCCTTATATATGTAGGGCACGTGGAAGCTATTGCAGTTCTGTTAGGTTATGGGGGGCTGATCAGTCCCCTCTCTCATCTCTTTGGCGTTTTGGTCTCCTCTTTGTGTGTGTGTGTGTGTTCAATCTTATAGGTTGACTTCGGCCTCTACAGGATGCTAATTGAATTCTCTCTCTCTCCCCCGCCTGCGGTATCTCCCCACTCTCATAGTCTTTGCACTATATTGTTCTTGATGTGAGTCTCTTAAGTGGAGTTATGGTACAAAATTTTACTGAAAGTAAGTTCTCTCATTAATTTACCCATCTCTTTTGTTCAAGTAGTTTTGGAGCTGTTATAGTTTGGGTTTCATTTTAAAACAAATAAATTACACATTGAGTTAGTGTTGCTTCATTATCTTCTTTTCTTTGTAGGTTTTTGTTGTCTTGCCTCTTTTGGTTTGTAAGTTCAGACTTTTCTGATGATGCAAATGTATACATGGTCCATTAATCTTTATTTTCATGTCAAATCCTATCTGCAGTTCAGCTGAGAAGAATGGGGTTCCATGGAGGAAGTTATCTGAAGAATGCCTTGCATCTGATGTGTATGCAGAGAAGGACCTGCTTGAGGACAAATCAGTCATTTATCCTGATTGTATGTGCAGTGTGGGTCTATGACCTTGTGGTTGCATTCATGTTGATTGTTCCTTGCATTGGTGTTCAACCTTGCTATCATGCTTACTGTTTGAACTGTCTTTCTTTGGATAGATTACGTGAAGAACTTTCATTGTTACCCGGATGGTAATCTATCTTGGAAGGCGAGTTATTTTCATTCCTTTAACTCCTGCTGCCATTTCAGATACTGGTTTTGAGGTCTGATTTTGCAAAACCACATTTGACTAATGTTATCGTGTTAGGCAGCATCAGAGGTTGAAGCGGCTACGTCATCAATGATCATCCGTGCCATACCTAAAGCAAAGAACCTTGAGGAAGCAATAAAAGTTCTGAGGGGAAACTGGCTTCGAGCTATTGAAGATTATCATCTTGTGCATTCTGGCAACCCTGAGATCAGAGACATTCTTGATGTTGGCTGTTCTGTTGGCATAAGTACACGGTGCCTGGCTGACACTTTTCCTTCTGCACAAGTCACGGTCAGTAGTGATATCGTACAAAATCAATGCTGCAATAAACTTTACAGTGCTGGTAGAGACATCTACTCGCAGAATTATCAAATTCCTAAAGCTGTTGTCTTCAGGGCCTGGACTTGTCACCTTATTTTGTCGCAGTTGCTCAACACAAAGACAAGAAAGAAGCAGCTGCTGGAAAGAGGAGAGAAAAACCCATACATTGGGTTCATGCTTTAGGCGAGAACACCGGACTCCGCGCACAATCATTCGATATAGTCTCTTTGGCTTATGTGGTATGAAGCAACAACTCAATGTATTATGCTGAGGCTGTGCATTGGCATTTAAAGGTTATTGTCTCTAAAATATGTCAACATCAGGGTGGTACTTCTAAAAAGTTGTTTGTTTCTGGAAAAAGGAAACTCTCTTTATGCAACAGCTATTTGCACAATACAATTTTCCTTCTGTTGCTTCTTTATATGACCATTATTCACACAATACAGTCAACTTTCTATTGCGTTTTTATATGTCTGTTAGTCACACAACAGCAGCTAACTTCACATGGCCTCCTGAACCTAAGTGATGCAAGAATTTCAAGACCTTGGTCCGAATGCCCCCAACAACACTCCCAGTAGTCCACCCCTACTGACTCACCCTATAACCGATGCAAGAATTTCAAGACCTTGATCGGAATGCCCCCAACAACACTCCAGTAGTCCACCCCTACTGACTCACCCTATAACCGATGCAAGAATTTCAAGACCTTGATCCGAATGCCCCCAACGACACTCCCAGTAGTCCACCCCTACTGACTCACCCTATAACCGATGCAAGAATTTCAAGACCTTGATCCGAATGCCCCCAACAACACTGCAGTAGTCCACCCCTACTGACTCACCCTATCACTGATATTTTGACTAGAATATGGAACTGCCACGCTGAGTTTAAAAAGCTGAAATGCTGAATTTCAGACCTGATATGCTGATTTGATCTGGCCAGCAATATGGTATGATCTGACTAGTAAACTGATCTGGTGTGACCGACAAATTGGTCTAGTCTAATCAACAATCCGTTCTGACCAGCAACAACGCACTGGTTTGGTGTAGCCAATGGTACCCGTCTTGCTCAATAGCAAACTGTTCTAGTCTGAAGTTTGAACTAGACCGAATATTCTATGCAAGGCTTTCAAGAGAACTTGACGCATTGCTTTAGAAGTGACCCAATGTGGTTTGTTTTGTAAAAGTCTTTCTAAATTGAAGATTAAGTGCCTTCAGAAGTTACTTTTGTAGCAACCGGTAAGTAAAGGAGAGAGGCCATCTTGGCTAGTTGAAACAAACAGAAGTTGGTAGGCAGCTTTGGAACAACAGAACAAAGAGAGCCTTTGTACTTGAGCATTGATCAAATACAATAAGAAATATTGCGAGGCAGTGAGGGACACTTGTCTAGGTGCCTACGGGTCTCCGAGGAGAACTTTGCCCCTCTTGTCTACTTTGTGCAGGCGTTGTGAGGAGTGTCACAAGAAAAAGCATTTCGTCCCTTTGAAATGAACCCAAAACAAGAAATTCTCTAAACATTTTGAGACTAACTCGAAATAGGGGGACAAAAAGGGTTCCTCAGGTTCCAAAAAAAAAAAGGGGTATAAATTTCAAAATTCAAATTAGCCGTAGAGTGTGTGATGTGCTACACCATGTATTTAAGATGTATCCACCTACTAGACTCCTAAATATTACGTATCCTATAACCTCTAGAAACATGTTTCATATTGTGTTTTGTCTTGGCATTTCCGAAACAAATGAAATGAAACAAATTCTGTCAAAACGACAAAATACACGAAACATTTCTTGTTACAGTGGCACTGAGTTGTTTTGAGTCTATTATCGAGTTTCATAGCCTCTTCTAGAAGGACCAACAAATCACAGCGGGACAGTGGTATTAGAGAGGTTTGATCGCTCCTTTGTGGGTAATTTGGCCCATATTTTTTTTCAACAACTTCAAACCAGATGGAGAACTTACAGGAAACAACAGTGATGAAGGAAAGGTGGAATATGAAGAATTAGAAGTGGAAGAAGATATTCAGGTGGCAGTTCCATGAAGAAACTAATGGGCATGATAAATGTCCAGACGGTCTTGATGATAGAATGTACAATCTCTGGGACTACTTACTGGAATCTACTAGAGAACCCAAATATGTGAAGCACATGGAAGGAAAGGCCGTGTAGAGAGTTTTAACAGTGCAAGGATTTAGCCGGGCCTTTGAATCCGTTATGGTTAGGCAGGTGAAGTCTTTCAAAGAGAGAGCATTTGGAGCGACAACAGCAAGAGTAGTACTATCCAAACAAATTCAATACATGTACTTTCTTTGATAATATATGACAAGTTAGTGACGTGGCGATGGGACGATGGGACTTGAGCTCGCTGCTTTTGTACGTTGCCCCCCCGCCATCGCTGATCACCCCCCTCTACTTCGCCCACGCACTGCCCTCTGCCGTGTCCTGCGTGCTGGTGCTACCGCCCTCGTGTGCAGCCTCCTTTTCCTCGCTCGCTCCTCTGTCCTCACGCGCCAACCCCCCCGACTCGTGCTTGCTGCCTCCGCCTCCAGCTCCCTCCTCTCGCTTCTTCCTTGCGCAAATCCCCCCCCCCCCCCCCCCCCCCCCCCCCCCCCGCCCACCGTGCCGTCGGTTTCTCCTACGCCTCGACCTTGAGGGCTTGTCCTTCATCGTCGGAGCTCCTCGGAAGTCGTCTGGTTCTTGTCATCCTCCACACTCACAGCAATAGACACAGATGGAGGCTCATGCACCGCCCCAGAGAGATTCTCCAGAAGCCCCCTCGTTTGACCCAGCAGAGCCCATGCCACGAGGACGTGGCAACTGCTAACCTTAGTTGTTGGTTTCCTTCCAATGATTTTTGTTTAATTTTTGAGACCCTCTTTTTGAAGTTGCAAATGGTCGGACATTGTATGGCCAATGTGAACAGTAGTTTCACCCGCAGACGGAAAGTTGGTCGGCATTGGAACTCGTAAAGTAAAAGGATGTCTGGGCTCAGTTCAAGATCATGCAGGTCTCCCTTTTGCACTTAGCCAGTTGGTGGATACTAGGAAGTGAACTCAATAAAGGCATAAAGTCACCAAAGGAAAGTATCCGACAGTTGGGCCACATTG